>NC_079167.1:23709405-23944405 GCF_947568905.1 Ostrea edulis | reverse complement strand
ATACAATTCTCTACAAAACTAAGGAAAATTGATCAGCCCCTGAATATCAAGCCCAGCAAATATGATGAAAACTCCATGATAAGTATTTCAATGGCTTACCTGCCGCCATCATCGGCATCATACTGCTCCTCTCCTGGTCACACATGAATGCCCACGGCTCATAAAACTGACTGTCAAACACAAATATTCCATATTTTATCATATTTATTATTAGCAAAAGCTGCAATTGGAAGTGGTACAATAATAATCAGTAGCTATCATCATTAATTGATCATCACATCATGTCAAAGGAAATGTTTGACTTGTGAATTTAATATAAAATTTTAATTGATTTGAATTCCTTACAATGACATACTACCTCAAGAGGTGGTGACTACAATTACCTCAGGAGGTGATGACTACAATAACCTCAGGAGGGGGTGACTACAATTACCTCAGGATGTGGTGACTACAATAACCTCAGAATGTGGTGACTAAAATAACCTCAGGAGGTGGTGAGTACAATAACCTCAGGAGGTAGTGACTACAATAACCTCAGGATGTGGTGACTACAATTACCTCAGAATGTGATGACTACAATTACCTCAGGATGTGGTGACTACAATTACCTCAGGAGGGGGTGACTACAATTACCTCAGAATGTGATGACTACAATAACCTCAGGATGTGGTGACTACAATTACCTCAGAATGTGATGACTACAATAACCTCAGAATGTGGTGACTACAATTACCTCAGGATGTGGTGACTACAATTACCTCAGAATGTGATGACTACAATTACCTCAGGATGTGGTGACTACAATTACCTCAGGAGGGGGTGACTACAATAACCTCAGAATGTGATGACTACAATAACCTCAGGATGTGGTGACTACAATTACCTCAGAATGTGATGACTACAATAACCTCAGAATGTGGTGACTACAATTACCTCAGGATGTGGTGACTACAATTACCTCAGAAGGGGGTGACTACAATTACCTCAAGAGGCCTTGATTCTCCAGAATCATGTGCATATTCCGTTCCAGGGAGTGTTCATTGAGGGCGGACCTTAGCCATGCTCTACCTCGCCCTGTGTCATTGTTTATATTTTTTAGTGTATAAAAGCGGTCCTGCTCATGTTTGGTCAGGTTCTCCTTAACATACAGCCAGAACACTGTAAATATAAATAAAACATCTCAGATAAAACACCACTATCTCAAAGAATCATGCATTTCATTTAGGACTTTTAAAAAATGCATGTCTAAAGAGAGTTTTGTTCTAAAAGGTCATATATATTTAAAAATTTCATAACCATTCCTTGGTCCAGTGTTGTTTGTTTGTTTATTTGTTTTCAGCGGATTTTTCCATTCTTTTCTTCTTAGATTTTTTTTTATTAGTTTTATTTGTTGAAAATGGCAGAATACTCAGAAAGGGAGATAACTCATGAAATGCTGGAATTTCTTGCCAAGACAGAAAACATCAAATTTGAGTTGTATTGGTTTTTTTAAAGTGTGCATGACATGAATTTTTCTAAATGCTTCTAAGCCAACATTTATTTTCCACTACCCAAAATGAACTATACCATTTTAAAGCAGTATGGTCCGAATGACAATATTATTTTCCATCTCGTAAAAACGCTATTAAATCATCGCACGTATGTAGTTATGAGGCTGTATGACATATCATACATTATTTCACCTGTTTTAACCCAAATTATTTGATTTTAAATCGATGTTTACAAATAACCGCGTCAGACTGCCAGTTCAAGTGACAGTCACGTGACCAGTTCAAACTTTCAGATCATCGGTGGTCTTATCTGTGTAAAGCTGTGTATTTTGCTACAACAGTATCATGTCACAAGTTTAATAGAAATAAAAATATCAAATACCTCTTATTCATTTGTTTTTTTACGCTCTTTCTTTTACGCTCTTTCAGCCTTAAAACTAGACAGTTGCGTATGAGTTAATACATTATGTTGGGATTCCCCTGACGCGCGTGGGTCTATTTATAGACGTCTATTATGGGATGATTTATATATGTACCACACATATTTACTTTCTAAATAATATTCTCACTGTTTTCTTTTACATGCAGATGTTTTCAAGGATGTAATTAAGGGAAAGTTAAATACATGAACATCGGGTCATACAGCTTTAAGAAATGTGTCATGATGTAGATGTGATAAATATTCTGTAAACATATGTAACACATGTGGTAAATATTCTGTAAACACCTGTAACACGTGATAAATATTCTGTAAACACCTGTAACACGTGATAAATATTCTGTAAACACCTGTAACATGTGTGGTAAATATTCTGTAAACACCTGTAACTCATGTGGTAAATATTCTGTAAACACCTGTAACACATGTGGTGGTTACTCTGTAAACACCTGTAACACATGTGGTAGTTATTCTGTAAACACCTGTAACATGTGGTAGTTATTTTCAGTCTGTAGAGATTACCTGGTTCCGGTTCTTTGCTGGTGATGTCTGTTAATATGTCTGTTACTTTGTTAAGGCCAGTCAGATTTGTTACCTGCCTGTAAAATAACATACAGCTATATCTATACAATAGTGTTGTAGCCAAATTACACACAGACTGTAAAATCATAATACTGTTCATTCATAATATTGTTCATTCCGGACTGTCACTAAAGATTTTAGGACAGGATCCTGATCCCTTCAGATTGGGAAATTTATCGTAAGTTTTTTGGTTTAACTGGGAATTTTTTTATGAACACACAATCACCAAGGTTTTTGTTTTAATAAAAATTTTCTTTTTAAAAGTAGAGACCAACACTCATTTACACTTTGTATTTTGACAATAGGTGATTATTTGAAAAATTCATCTTACTTACATTGTGTCAAAATTGGGAATTTCTGAACTAGTAATTGTGAAAATCTTTGCTTATTTTCCAATTGGGAAAGGTAGACTCAAGTTAGGGAGATTGACAGCCCTGGTTATAATATTGCTGTTAGATTATATGCATACTGTGCAATTATAATACAGTTCAGACATTATCTTAATATTGCTGTAAAATTACATGTACAAAATGTCAAATCCTAATGCATGTACAAGCATAATCCTGATCCATAAACCAATTAATACCTCATTGTTTTAAATACCCCACGGTGAGAACTTAATGTTGTTGAACTTACATTAATGCTGTCGAAGTTTTGCTTTATTTGATTTATAAGAAAAAAACTGTTGAATACCACACCTGCCTATTTCACATCACCGTGCATTTGGATGCAATAACCATTTGTTTTGTTTCAATGTTCTTTTAAACTGTGTAATCTAAAACCCTGTCTAATCCAGGACAAAATGTGTCTGCTGAGTATGACAAATTTGACAGGTTTCACTGCAAGACTTACTTTAATGCTGTCAAAGCTTTGCTTTGTTTCATTCCATGCTGAAGAGCAACTTCCCATGCTGCGCAAAGGCAAGACACCCTGAAAGATACAGCAGTGCATCACCAAATGGTAGACAGATTTGGGTAATATAGGTACACAACAGGAAAAGGTATTTGGCCTGTTGATAACTTTATAGTTGGGTACATACATGTTTATGTATCTTAACTATTGTCTGAGATAACAAATTACCTGCTGTCAGCATCAGTTGCTAACTCTGTCCTCCCACCAAACCGCACCTGACACTGAAAAGACAGACAGCATTTACCAATTATAACCAAATAGGTTGAAGAAAATAAACTATATTTATAACTACAATTATAATCTAGTGGTCATAACTTGGCCTATGTGATTTACATGTACAGTTCATATCAAAGATAATCTAGATAAAATTCATCAATGCTCAGCATTTTTCCCATAAGAAAATTTCCCTCTTGGTTCAAATCATTCCCTATAATAAACATTAGAACACCCTCTTACACTTTTCAATGAAAATAAGAAGGAAAAACAAGAATTTTCAGGGTATTTGTTCCTGAAGACACAGACACAATCTTAGATGCCCTAAACATTCAAAATCAATATCACTTGAGGGGCTCCATATGATCTTCATCGGGGTTCTTCCATGCACCTATAGTAGACCAGCAGCCCTTTCGATCCCCAAATAATTTCCTACTTATCTTACAAATAGGGTAGTTTCCCTTAAACCTAAATCAATCTCCAAACATTAAATAGTATGTAATTCTTCTTTTATTAGAGAGAACTTCACATTCTCATGTAAATTCACAATGCAGCCCTGTACAGAAAGTAGGATATATTCATGAATATTCTTTTGAGCACAGCATTTTTTAAACACATGATTATTAATATTCTTTTTACATACATGAATGTGTATGTAATATATATATATCATCATGAGTTTTGTAACCTTGTTTGGTCAACATATTTTCACTAACGTTGTGAGTTTTGTGGCTTCCATACTTGTTCGACTGATGGTAAGTATAATTTCATTACTATTGTGGCAGTTTTTTTGTTGTTGTTTTTTTTTTTAGGTCTTATCATTTTGGGTAAAATAGTGATCTGGTTGAAATTGGAAAAGATATCTTACTTGACATTTTTCTAATTAAATTCAAATAAGAGCTATTTCTTCATTTGCAAGACATTTATAAGATATTTTACATTCAGCCAATCTCAATCTAATTAAGATTAGATCCTATGATCCGCTCATGAGCGAATCATAGGATCTAATTTTAATTAGATTGAGCCAATTTTTATTTTCCTGTCTATTACAGAAATAAATGCTATTTATTATATACCCATCAATATCTACTCTTCAATCCTGTGATAAAATACATTAGAGCGTTTGAAAGACATTTGCTCATAAATGCAAAGACCGAATCACTATAAATCTGTTAGGCGTATGAACACTGTCGAGCATGTCGTCTGCATCTAGCATCTCGGCCCACAGGAACCGGTGATTTTGTAATAATAATAGTAGGGGTCTATACCGTACCACCTCCTAATAAAATAATCATTACCCTTTATTAGGGGGTGGTATGGTATAAAACCCTACTATAATTATTACAGACAAAATTACCAGTTCCTGTGCTCAGCCGCACATGTGCAGAATGAAAACAAAGATTCGTTGTCCATTGCCATCTCAGGCAACACAAGTGCACCTAATTCGATGCCAGACAAGTTGATACAAGAAATTATTGGGTTTTTTAACGTTATGATATCACATTTTGCTTTCCATGGCTGTTCCGTTAATCGCTACTTACCTAAAGAATTAGGTGGGAGATTTAAGATATAAATGAAAAATACACTCATTGAATAGGTTTCAAAAATGTAAATATAAGCAGTGAATTTTTATTTTTTGAAAGAAGTAGTCCCATACACTGTAACTACAATGGAGTGTACAAACAAATTTTCATACCATGCTAATGTGTGTTATTCAATTTGTATGCACACACTGTTGCAGTTATGACACTACATCTATAATTCATTGCTTAAATGTTTCGGGTTTTTTTTATATTAATGATTTCACAGAGTTTCTAAATCACTACATTGTGGTTTCCTGATTCCATACTGGTATCCTCTGAAACTGATGACGTCCCAATGCATCAATGCAAGTTTTTTTTTGTGGGGGGGGGGGGGGGGGGGGGGGGGGGATATCGACTGTGTCACAAACAAACTACCAACACAAAATATAATTTTACTGTATGCCTGTGTTTTTGATAATTTGGATTACACTTATTATCTTATAAATGTAGATTTAAAAATACATAAGGGGGTATATAATAAATCTGTTATCACTACAGTAATTTGATCTGAAGTGCGTGTCATTTAATCTGATGATCTGCGACTGTCAACTTGACATGATTCGACTTTTCAGATCAAGTTACTGTAGTAACAATATATATATTCAGTATTATTTATTGTCTTGGGAATTTTCTTTGATGACATTGGGAAAAACACATATTTTTTACCATTGGGAATGGGGCAGAATACAGGCCCCCTACGACCCCTAAAAAAACTTTTATGAATTTCAAGACTGTCATACCTGTGTAGTATAGGAGAGAGGAGAAATTTTGTGGCTGGACCGGGAATCAAACCTGGGACACGTGCATTACCATTCAGGTGCCCTAACCACTGAGCTACAAAGGCTGATTGATATCCACGGTTCTTGTAGCCCTATCTACTACATTCCCTCCTTCATGTGTCATCGCCCTAGAAGACACACACAACCCAGATTCTTTTTGCCCCTGGCATGACAACCTGCAGTGCAGGAGTGGTCAACGGCACCAAATATAGTAAAAGAGAGAGGAGAAAATTTGTGGATGGACCAGAAATCGAACCCGGGACCCCTACGTTACTAGTCAGGTGCTCTAACCACTGAGCTTTCCAGGCCAATATCCATGATCTGTATAAACTACTACACTTGTTTGACTAGTGATTATAGTAAATATTCATAAGTATGGAGTTTTCTGACTGTCATACCTGTTTGACTGCATCCAGTAACCGTGTGAGGATGGATTGTTTCTCAGCTGAGTGTCCATCAGCACCTGTGGAACAAAAGAAAATCACTGTAACTAAACTTCTTTATTCTAAACATCACAGTAACAATAAGCCTTGCTACATTCCGAAATTAAAGGGATTGATTCACGATTTTCCACTAAATTTTGTTTTTCACTTTTAATGATCAAAATCTACTGTCTAATATGTTTAAAAGATTTCACATAAAAATTAAGGTCATACTAATACATTAACACAAAAGCTCATTGTAGAGAGTTCATTATTATTTGTTTGTAAACAAATATTGCGGTATGTTATTGTTTACGAAATTTTCAAAAGAAATGAATATTCACTAACCATGAAAAAGTCCGTGCATCAATCTAATTAAAATTAGATCTTCCATCCGCTCTCCAGTTTTCGATACATCGTGTGTCCACGCAACGTATCGAAAACTGGGGAGCGGATGGAAGATCTAATTTTAATTAGATTGTCCGTGCATCCGAGTCGAGTACTATCCGATATTGTTAAAAAACATCACCTTTATCGATTGTTTAGATTTTATAAATATAAACAATAAATATAGAAAAATTATACTAAATTTTATAATGCACAGTTTATTTTTTCCGCTATTATACATAAAAAGACTAATAGTCTTTGTTTATATAACACAGATTTAAGGTTAAAATATAGCTTTTAATCTTGCATTCAGAAGGTTAAAATTTTGGTTGTCAACATTAAATGAGTTATAAAATGTTTAAAATCAAAAAATATTTTGTTCAAAAATCGTAAACCAGTCCTTTGAAGATCTTTCATATATATAGCCAAATCCGTTATTGTTCGAGACAGTGATCTCTATTCTTGAAAGTAGAAGTACATCCACATTTCATCATAAATGTACTGCTTTAATATCAGCATTACGGGAAACAAGCTACCTAACATATAGACCTAACAAGGTCTGATGGTTACCACCTGACCACAAGTCAGCTGAAGAAATAGAAGTAAAATGTAAACAAAGCATGTGTTTTATGCTTGATCCTTCAAACAGAAGCTTAGACTGTTAATATATTTATGCCAGTCATGATTTAAATTACCATTCATTTTCTCTCTTAATCATTTTAGGCCACCTTCATCAGGTTCATCATCATTAACCTCGCTCACTGTGGCCGTGTGGGATGTTCTGCAAATAGATTGCTTTCCCTTTGTTGGTCACATGATCTAAATAGAACTTCCGGTAAGTCTCTTTCCGGTAGGTTAGTACACATGATGGACGTAAATTTACATGTCCCAGATTGATCGTTCGAATCTGAATCAATCATACTGTGTATGAAGTTGATATATATGTCAATAAAATAAAGCATCTTTCAAGTAGTTGTCTATGTTCATATGATCTTTTTTTCTCTTTCAGTTCTAATTCAAAATGGGACGCCGACCAGCTCGGTGGTAAGTGTTGCACTGCTCAGACGGAAAATTTCAACTGTAATCTCTTCATATACAGACCTACTTCACAAACATTGACATTACCATTTCAGTTACCGGTACTGTAAGAACAAACCATATCCGAAGTCCAGATTTTGTAGAGGTGTCCCAGGTAAATATTTCAACTCATTGAGTTCAGGTTTCTCTTTGTAAAGGGGGGGGGGGGGTGTTATTGCGTGTTTTCAGTGTGGTTTGGTAATGGATAAAATCATATCCGAAACAGACAATTGTAATTGTGAGTTGCGATTTGTGGATTATGAGGAAAGGATAAATGGTGATACTGAAAAGAAAGTTATTAAAATCGAGCACTTTCTAAAACTGAACATATAGGACATTGTTACTAAATATATATATTGTGTCAGCTTTCAAAATGGTACTGAATTTTTTTAGATGCAAAGATCCGTATTTTTGATCTTGGGAGGAAGAAGGCCAAGGTAGATGATTTCCCTCTATGTGTGCATCTCGTGTCTGATGAGTATGAACAGCTCTCCTCGGAAGCTTTAGAAGCTGGACGTATCTGTGCCAACAAGTATTTGGTCAAGAACTGTGGTAAAGATGCTTTCCACATGCGAATTCGAGTGCATCCCTTCCATGTCATCAGAATCAACAAGATGTTGTCGTGTGCCGGAGCTGATAGGTATGTTTGTCATTGAGGTAGTCATTATTAACCCCCCCCCCCCCCCCCTGCAACAAGTTGTGGGGGGGGGTATACTGGAACCGGGTTGTCCGTCCGTCTGTAGATGCAATGGTTTCCGGGCTCTAAAGCATTATCCTTTCCACCTACCGTCACCATATCATATATATGGACTACCCATGGGATGAAGATGTTCCCTATCGATTTTGGGGTCAAAAGGTCAAGCTCACTGGACATCGAAGTAGCAATATGGTTTCCGGGCTCTAAAGCATTATCCTTTCCACCTACCGTCACCCAGGGTTCGAAATTAACTCATGTCCGTAAGTCCGAGACGTGTCGGACTAGTGAACTCTCTATAGCACTAGTCCGTACGGACTAGTGAAAATCCGAAAATCAATCTTGAATATGGTAAAGATTTTAAGCAAGATTTGTCCGAGTCTCTTAGATGTTTGAACTTATGGTCGATTAATTACCTGCAAAAGTGTTTGCGTGACTATGACATCCTGAGCTTCCAAACACATGGAGTGCATTCGAGACCGCCATTCTTCGAACGTGCACAAATTGTCAAATTCCTGCCAATTCCAAACATCAAGTACACATCATGAGAACGTGTTCTAGGAGCTAGAATTGTAAGTAATGTGGTCTGAGAACATGCACGTTTGTGCGCACATGGTCTCGTCATTCGCGACTCTAACACAGTAGTTCATAACACTATAGCTCATGACTTGGTCAATCGAGTGAATTTTATTGACTTTATTGATAAAATTTCGAACTTCTGTGAATGTTTATAAAAGGATTAACTCGGAGGTTAATATTGTATGCTTCTGAAGATCTTGAATGCGAAATAAAATATGGTGGTCTCTTTCATCTGTAGGTGTCAGAAATTAAATTGATTGCAACTGTGATGTGTTTTGTTTCATTAAATACTGTTGAATAAAATGAAGATCATTTAATATGATGTACTGGACGGACAAGTGAAATGCTTTGCGGAATAGTGAACATCAACAGTGACTAGTCCGTACAGACTAGTGCTTGAAAAAGTTAATTTCAAACCCTGGTCACCATATCATACATCTGGACTACCCATGGGATGAAGATGTTCCCTATCAATTTTGGGGTCAAAGGTCAAGAGCACTGGACATTGAAGTAGCAATATGGTTTCTGGGCTCTAAAGCGTTATCCTTTCCACCTACAGTCACCATATCATACATAAGGACTACCCATGGAATGAAGATGTTCCCTATCGATTTTGGGGTCCAAAGGTCAAGCGCACTGGACATTGAAGTAGCAATATGGTTTCTGGCTCTAAAGCGTTATCCTTTCCACCTACAGTCACCATATCATACATATGGACTACCCATGGGATGATGTTCCCTATCGATTTTGAGGTCAAAGGTCACACGCACTGGACATCGAAGTAGCAATATGGTTTCCATTTAAATTCTTTAATGGCTTTTTTCATCGCATAGAAAACACCCTTTGGGAGATTGGGGTAAGCGGGGAGTATTCTTAGTGAGCATTGCTCACAGTACCTCTTGTTTACCTAATGCTAAGCTATGTAACGTTTCCTTTTATGATTACTGACCTTGGCTTGTACTGTATGCTTGTCATGTTAGAGGTTGAAAATTTGTCTAAATATTTCCATTAAAACAACACCTTAGTACATGTAAGTGTAGTTTTTTGTCTGCTCGCTTTGCAACCAGGAGGTCCAGAGATATTTGTCAATTGGTATTTAAAGTGAAAGTTGTGGGTTGCTTTAATATTGCCTTAAGGTATTCCATGTATAATGAAAGGATAATGAACAATTTTGAAGGATTTAGATCAACATTAAAGTTTATTGTTAAATAATGATGAAAGTGAAGCAGATGAAATTTACATGACTGGTAAATGATTAGAAGCTGACCTTTTTGCACTTAAGACTTTTTGGAAGAGTTGTCTGCCCTTTGTAAAAATAAGAAAAATCTAATTTTCTAAAAATGTGTGTGGTCAATGATTAATTTTATTTCATATTTTCATAAAAAGAAAATGTATTTAACTTTCTACCAAGAGGTTAGTATGAAAATATAATTTGTTTTTAAAATATTGTAATAAAACATGCCTTTCCCATATACTTCAATGTTAAATTCTAGGTGAAATAAATCAAGCCGTAAACAAAATTTTGAAAATTCCTATGGTGGATTATTTTTATTTGAAGAACCCTTCAAAATGATACCATGATTACAAATATTCCACCATCCATTTATTAGATATGAAATATGGTCATTATACATTGAATACCTTAAGAACAATTTCAATTTGGGCAGAGCTTACCGCATTCAATTAAGCAGAGGTAAATAAAAAAAAAATTGGTTTACTTAACAATTTTGAAGCAAAAATTGTAATCTGTGGGCCTGTGAAGAAGATTTATGAACAATTAGACTAACCTGCTTGATTTGTTTTCATTGTTTGGGAATTTCAAACCAAAAATTGAGGGGTAATACCTGCTTTTTAGCATTGGGAATGGGGCTTTATTTTAGCTAATTTCCTAATTACCCAATTACTTCACTTTAAAGCTAGAGTTATTCATAACTATTGCGTCAAGTTTCATAACCTACTTTAAAATCCGGAACTACAGCATTGGACATTCTCATCATATGACTGTAGGCATTGATATTTTTTGCTCATGAAGCAGACAGATCCCTTCCCAGTCTTGGTATTTGTCATGCTTGGGTCTCAAGTTCTGTCATATCAATTGGCTGTGTCGCTTTTTTCAAGGCATGCTGCATCGTGACTTGAAACGGTCAACCACAGCTACATTCTTAGTATGTCAGATGTTTTAAGGCTGTTTAAGTAAGTTTATTTAAATGAGCTTAAGTGTATTTGTGATTTAATATTTTGTAGGCTTCAGACAGGAATGAGGGGAGCTTTTGGTAAACCACAAGGCACTGTAGCCCGTGTACACATCGGACAGCCAATCATGTCCGTCCGTGCTCGTGAGAGTCACCAGGCTGCCGTGATAGAAGCACTCAGGAGAGCCAAGTTCAAGTTCCCAGGACGTCAAAAGGTAAACCACCATGTCTGTAATTTGCTGTAACAGCAGTAGTTGTGGCATTAGAAGACACACATTCAAATTTTTTTTTTTTTAAAGAATTATTGGAAGTGTTTTTTGTTTATTGGGATAAGTCATTTCCATCAATGGTCATGTTGCTTTAGGCTCAAATTTCAAGCATGCTAAAAAAAATTAAGACTAATGAAATTTCTCCAGTTTACTTAAATACACAGCTACATCACACAGTACCAGCTCCATCAGGCGAGCATTGTATGCCTGGTGGCGTTCTATTACTGTAAAATCAAACTGCCCCATTCCTGATATTGGTGTCATTATCATTGGACATTAAGCAATGGAAATGGCAACATACAATAGCATATATGTAGGATATTGTATTGTATGTCTGGAAAGTTTTCTTTGTTTTGTGTTTTTCAACCCAATAGTAATATGTTTCTGAAACAATGTCTTTAAGTTAAAGTGCTAGCAGTTTGGATTGACTTTCCAAAATTGAACTTGACCTAACATAAACAACAGAAAAGTCCTGTCTTTCAGCATGGTGAAAGTTTGTCATATTAAATACTTCAAAGGCTATGTCTATAAGTGTTGATATGTGCTTTTGACGAGCATACAGCTTAACTTGCGCATTTTGGTGCTTTAAAGTTATAATAGCTAGTCTTAGTCTGAAAATTTTGTTTTTTAATAAAATTGTGCTATTTCGATAGTTTTGTATGTAACTCTAGCCATAGTCATTCATAAAATCAAAATTAAGATTTCTGTTCTATTGAATATATAGAAATAAATTTTGTACGGGAAGACGATATGATTTTACTTCATTTATGATTCAGAGCCTCTGGATAGGTTTTCTAACACAAAATTTCAAAATGAAAGTTTTTAAACCTAATTTTTTCTGTCATTGAAATAGTTGATCACAATTTTGACACCTAAAACGAGAGTTAGTATTACTTGGGGGGAGGGGGGGTATATACAATTTTATAGGGGGAAAGTGGTTATTTAGAAATATGAAAGCTTTGAGTGTTACATATAGGTTATTACCTTGGTAGAGAATGGTTACTCACAAACTGTAAAGAAGAAATGCAAGCTTTGTTGCACCATTATAAGTAGGTTAATTATATTTAATTTGATAAATCCATGCTGGTGATA
The DNA here is from genome assembly GCF_947568905.1 of Ostrea edulis. NCBI lineage: Eukaryota > Metazoa > Mollusca > Bivalvia > Ostreida > Ostreidae > Ostrea > Ostrea edulis. The sequence continues at coordinate 23,931,695 of NC_079167.1, read as the reverse complement.
GCTTGTGTAGAAACAGTTCCAGCTCCGCTAGATGTATCACTAATCTAGGCGGCGTTTCTAAACTGTGAAAGCAAAAGTAGGACTCGCTATGTCATGTCTTCTCACTATGAGGACATGATACATTGCTCTTACAACAGTTGACAACAATACAACAAAATCTCCGCAAGATGGATGAACACTGCTCAACCTTGAAATTACATTACGAGGGATGCAATGGTACACTTACTTTGTGATACGATACATATCAAATACTTTTAACGTGCTATGAATAACAGGGCTCGAAATTAGCATATGCCCGTCAGTCTGTGACTGGTTAAAAGTCTGGTGAAGTGACTGACATTTGTTTTAGTCAGTCAGATGGGACTGGTTAATTTTCTAAAGCATCATTTTGGAACATATACTTCTGAAATTTTATACACACATATGGCATGCTTCGATCTGTAGATATCATATGAATCTGATTCGTAAATATAAATCCCATATCTAAGTGTTGCAATATTGTCTGAGGCATTTTGAGTTAAATTTCATTTTAATAGCATTAACAAAATATGTTTATTTATTTCTGGAAAACTCTGTTGGACTGGTAAATTTTTCTGTGGACTGGTTGAAATTATACCCCATCAGTCCAGCTGGACTTGTGACATAAACAGTTAGCTTCAAGCCGTGAATAATAACAAATGAACAATTACACTGGTTTTGGTATCATTTAATTACACCTTACTGTTACAAATGCATATCCAGAAGACTCCCATATTGGAGCTTAATGGGTCACAGAATGAGAAATAATTCAGGGGCACTGTTGGCGCCATGTTTTCCATTACCGGAAACCATGTTTACAAATTAATTTGTACAGGGTTCGACATTTACTTTTTTGAGCACTGGACCAATCGGGCTACTTCAAATGATTTTTGCTAGACCTGACCTTACATCCACTAGCCCCGACCAACTTTCCAGAAACTGATAATTTCTCCATATTTAAATGTACTTAATTCAAATGACAAACATTAAGTTTGCATGGACTAAAACATATTTAATTGTCTTTAAAAAGAGCTTTAGTCTCGTCATTCAATTTAATGCTTTCATTTTCAAACACATTTTCTGTTTCTTTAAATTCTACACGGCACAGAAATTCTCTAGTCCATTTAAAATAAAATGACCTCAACCGTTTTTTTAATCTCTATTTCATAAGCCCTGCTTTGTTTCTTCCCAACCTTTTACTTTATTTCTCTTGGGACATCTTTCCTTGAGGACGAGAAGTTGTATTTGAATATAGACACTCCCACACATGTCAACACCGAAGAATGGCTGTTTACGACGTAATTTATTAATTTGATAAATACTTTCTTATATTTGATTCAAATAAACTGGGTTTTTAAAAATATATATATATATTCATCTAAAACATAACGATATTTCGGGGAATCGTTTCAGCCCTGCAATTCAAATGGCAATGATCCATGGAAATTTAGTTATCAGACAAATGCTCCATGGGAATTTAGCTATTTAACAAGAGTTTTTAAAAATCGTCCATTTTCTATGTTAAATAGCTAAATTCCCATGGAGCATTTAAATTGCAACACCTTTCAGAATTTGCTTTTGTTCATTTTTATCTTTTTATAAACAGTTCCAGCTCCGCTAGATGTATCACTAATCTAGGCGGCGTTTCTAAACTGTGAAAGCAAAAGTAGGACTCGCTATGTCATGTCTTCTCACTATGAGGACATGATACATTGCTCTTACAACAGTTGACAACAAAGTACATTAAGGAATTCACAAAACACACAATATTGTGGTTGAATATAGTCCAGTCAAAGGTTGCATTACAATCTCCATGAATTTTCAGTTTCAAAAATTGTCAATTTTCCTATGTCTGATAACTAAATTTCTATGGAGCATTGCCATTTGAATTGCAGGGCCTGAATAAAGGCTGAAAGGATTCCCCGAAATATCGATACTGTTCGATTTAAATGCTCGATTTTCGGTTCGATACATTAATTACGAATGGATTCAGTAAAATACATCAGGCTAGCCCTGTACTTATTATTTTACCTGCAAGAGGGACAAAATAACATTCAGACAGTTGTTTGGCTTTGCGTCTGACGAAAATAATAATGAACTTTATCAGTTTAAACTAGAGACAACTGGCATCTTGCTGTTTGGGAACATTTTGCTTTTAAGATTATGATTGTGAATCTTGGTTATTAAATTGTTCTTCTGTAAATTGTATCAGATTGAACAGGGCTTGAAACTGACATTTTCATGGCTGGAATAGCCAGACTGATAGAGTTTATTTTCAACAGGTCTGCTGAAAATTTTACCAGTTCACCAGGCTTTTCCAGAAATAATTAAACATATTTTGTTAATGTCATTTAACGTAGTTCCACACTCCTGTGACGTCATAAGATTGTGCAAAGTCAATAATTTAATGACTGGAACATAAATTTTGTTGGAGTCTTTTTCAATAGTCATTGTAAAAAATCTTGTTAGCCATAAAATATTTCAAAAGTCTTAGTTATATTTGAATAGTCAATTATGCGTTTCAAAATATTGAATCCAAGGACAATAACTCTGTTTTCATTAAATTATTTATCAAGTCCATTATGCAATAGATTTCCTATATTTTTCACAAACATTTTACCAAGGTGATAAGGAATTATAATCTGTGTCTTTTCATGAAATTACATAAAATTTTAATCCATGAGTGGTTTTGAATAGCTCAGTTGTATGGTGCCAGACTTAGGGTTTTTATGGGGGTATACATACTCTGGAAGCTATAGATTTGAAATTATTAAGGAAAAGTAGGGATTTTTTTTCATAAATAACTATAACAGATGTACATTTACTAATATAACCAGAAAAAATTATATGTAAACCATGCTATAAGGAAATTGTGTCCATATTTGTTTGTTTTTTAACATTTTGGAGAGTAAGGCTAATTCAATATTTTGCACTTATTATACTAAAACTTGATGAACATAGTGAAAATGACATGTGTTTTAGTTCTTGACATGTTTCCTGATAAATAAATGCAATTTAAAATTTTTGTTGTTGTTTTTATTTTAAAATAACAACAGATAACTGTTTCAGTAGTGTCTGTAATGAAAATAAATCTGGAAATCCTTAACTAATTTGCCTTTTCTCATTACTCTGAATGTTAATCTATTGATTCCAAACAAAAAAATGCTACCTAAACCCCAAAAATCCAGGACTAAGGACCCACCTTAAATAAGATAATGGAATTTAATTCAATATGCCTTGGACAACATTGCAACACTAAGGGGAGGGGGGGGGGGGCATGGCTACACATAGCAATCTTCTTTGATGAGTGTGTAAAAACAGTTCCAGCTCCGCTAGATGTATCACTAATCTAGGCGGCGTTTCTAAACTGTGAAAGCAAAAGTAGGACTCGCTATGTCATGTCTTCTCACTATGAGGACATGATACATTGCTCTTACAACAGTTGACAACAAAGTACATTAAGGAATTCACAGAACACACAATATTGTGGTTGAATATAGTCCAATCTCCAAAAGAAGGATACATGACAATCTCCATAAATTTTCAGTCTTAGAAATCATCAATTTTCCTATGTCTGATAACTGAATTTCCATGGAGCAATGACATTTGAATTGCAGGGCCTGAATTAGGGCTGAAACGATTCACCAATATATCGATACTGTTCAATATAAATGCTCAATTCATTGCCTAGATTTTCTGTTCAATACGTTAATTACAAACAGGTTCAGTAAAATACATCAGGCTCGCCCTGTACTTATTATTTTACCTGTATGAGGGACAAAATAACACTCGGACAGTTTGCCTTTGAGTCTGACGAAAATAATAATGAACTTTATCAATTTCAACTAGAGCCAACTGGCATCTTACCGTTTGGCAGTTTGGAAACTGATGAGTATGTAAAAAACAGTTCCAGCTCCGCTAGATGTATCACTAATCTAGGCGGCGTTTCTAAACTGTGAAAGCAAAAGTAGGACTCGCTATGTCATGTCTTCTCACTATGAGGACATGATACATTGCTCTTACAACAGTTGACAACAAAATATATTAAGGAATTCACAGAACACACAATGTTATGATTGAATGTGGTGCAATCTCCAATATAATTTCCAATAGTCATTATTAGTACTCTTGATTTGCAGATCCACGTGTCCAAGAAGTGGGGTTTCACTAAGTGGGAGAAGCCACAGTACGAGGTGATGAGAGCTGATGGGATCCTGATTCCTGATGGAGTCGGCGTACAATACAAACCCAACAAGGGGCCCCTGCGTGCATGGAAGGACAGACAGAGAGTCTAAAACCTATTTATTGTGATCTGGACAAAACGAATAAACCATCGTGTGGGCCTTCTGTCGTGTTTTGTCATGTTTTGCAAAATAAAGCTTAAAGATGGATTGGTGTATGAAATAACATACTGAGTACATTTTATATGTAATATGGGTTATGTATTGAGGATGGTGAACAATTGGTTTATATTACCTGTAGGTAGTCAAGATGACAGGTTTTCATACACTTTATGGGTCGAGGTCAATTTCTTGTACAGGTCGTACTTGTACATGTATGTTAATTTGAAACAAAATTAAAACGACCATTATCATATGAATACCAACAAAACGCTTCATAATTTTTCTCTAATGAAAGATATCCATCACCCCTACAAATAAACTAATCAACATCACTAAGACGAATTTCTACACTAGAGAAATTTGATATAGAGCAAATGTACAACATTTTGAAATTGAAACTTGTATATTTATTTTATTTAGTCAAAAAAGACAGTTTTAGTAGAAAGTAATCTGGAAAAATTTTAAAACCCTTGCTGGTCTCGAACCCAAGATCTACAATTCAGCAGTCAACATGCTAACCTATTGAGCAACTCGGCTAGGTGATGAATTTTGAAATGAATGAATAGACATTGCTGATATTATATTTTCATCCATGTTTTAAAGGAAGTTGGTAATATTGACTCATTATTGAGGCTAGAATACTTGGACCCGATACATTCGTTCCAAGTATATTTGAACAGGAAATGTTTTAAAACATGTATGCTGACATGGTGCAAAATTAAGAGGGATGGACACGTGCATTATTTCATTGATAGTAGTGCCACACCAGACAATATCTTCGTATGTCCAGAGTGGATTGGTAATTTGACCTCAAAATTAATAGGGGTCATCTACTCTGATGTACCAAGATTGTTGTCGATCAAGCAAATGTTTCTTGAAATATAGGTGACAATATATTGCGATGTCCAGTTTCACCGTGTGACTTCAAAATCAATAGGGGTCATCTACTCCATGAGGTGTTCAAAGTTTGATGTCTCGAGATAGAACATCGCGCTCAAAATCACACGGCCTCTGTCGGCGCGGGTTCGAATCCCGCTCGCGCCGGTAAGTGAGAAAGTTTACTTTCGGAAGGTCGGTGGTCTCTTCCCAGGTACATTGTACTGGGTTCTCTCTTCCACAAATAAAACTGGGCGCCACCAGAAAACTGAAAAATTGAGTGGCGGTAAACATCATCAATCCAGTTTGACCCTGACCTTTAATTATGTGATTTCAAAATCAATAGGTCAGTAATAGGTGTCGTCTACTCATGTCCAGAGTAAATTGACGACCTGAAAATCAATAGAGGTCTTCTACTCGTAACCAACCCACATATGAAGTATGATCAAGTGAATGGTACGGAAGCTGATAGGTGCCAGGATATAGAATTAATATTTATTTTTAACTGGCGGCGACCACTTAATTTAAACAGCGGCTGCCAATTGCAAAAACATTTTAATTCGTATCACTGAGTGATTATATTTTAGAAAGATTTAGAATAGTACGCAAACAGGCAGCATCGCTTTTCAAAGTGTATAGGGACTCGTCGGAGAAGTTGACAAGCAGAAAAGGAATCTAAAATGTCTCTTGTCCCTAAATTTGAGGGAGGGGACTCCGTTCATCCTTCAATTTATCAGTTCATTCATTGTTACATTTTTACCATTCATTACTACCACCAAAATATAGTGGGGTGGGCGCCAATTAATCGTATTTCACATGTGAAATTACTTTAGTTTGCATGTGAAAATAACAGAAATTGAACATTGTCAAACAAATGGAGGGTTAGCTGCAATAATGTAGCCCTCTCTAATTTTTTTTTTTTTTTTTTTTTATATTTTTTTTATTTTTTTTTAGGGAGAGGGCTACAACTCCTTAGGATCTCCGTAATGGTGCAAATGCGGGAGTGATTCACTCCCGCAACATTTGCGCTCATTCTAAACATTTCCTGACTTTCTTTACGTAAATAAAATGATATTCTATGTTTCTTAGTCAATATATAAATTTACAACCTGCAACTTTAGATTTGTGAGGCTCTATTCTACCGTTTTCAACAATTTCGATAAATTCCAATTTCTCGATTCATATTTGTGCGCCATGTTTGATGTACTGAAGTTTCAACTTCCGGTTGTCAAGTCATTTGCATATGCCATATAAGGTAGTATTTACATCAATGAACAAGTATGGAGGCGAAAGCTATTTCGTCGGTATTGAAAAGGTTTGAATTTAATATCAAGTTAAAAACCGAACAGCAGAGTGTAAATTCTTTCTGCAACAATATGATTTTCCTTTCTTTGTCGAAGTGGCTCGAGTAACTACATTTTCGCGCTGATTGTCAATGTTTAAGCTTTTCATTAGATCCACCTACGAGATCTCGCGATAACAAGCATGGCGGAGCAGACGAAGAATTTTGCATGTTGTACATTATATTTAATGAAAAACACCTTTATTAGACATGCCCGAGCACAACGTTGGTACTCCTTTTGGTGTAAACAACATTTGGGACTAATACACAGAGTTTATTATCGGTTATTCATAAAATTATTTTGCACCATTACGGAGATCCTATGGAATTGTAGCCCTATCCCGAAAACGTCAGAATAAAAAAAGAATTGAATAGGGCTACATTATTGCAGCTAATGGAGGGTCAGCCCCGTGGTTCTATGTATTTAACAGCACAATCGAAAAACAATAGGCTAATTTAATGCTCTGAATTGTATATATATCACTAAGAATTGGGGAAGCATTGCACCCCTTTCATTTTGAGAGAAAGAGAGAGGAGTTGAATAACTGGCGACAGCCATATAAATCATTTAAATTGAGTGGTGACCGCCATTCAAATTAAATAGCGGCCGCCAGTTAAATAAATATTAATTCTATACCCTGGCACCAATCGGCTTCCGTAACTCATCTAGGAGAAGGAAACTCTGATATAAAACCTGGGTAGAATGGATTCATTAGCTGAGGTAGACAACCATTCTGGAGGAAGGTAACCTTGAATACAAATCCCTGGCCCAACAGGTTGGAGGTTGAGCAAGGGGGTAATCTCTCCTTCTCGTAAAAAAAAAATATTGATTACGGAAACAAGGACTACAAATAATTCAACTTTTCTCCAGACTTCAGGATACCAGCAGAATCCTGCATGTATGAATGATTCTAGTGAGATCCAACAGGAAGCTAGCAGCATGAAGAGTATACTGAATACGAGAACCAAGCTAAGAGTAGGCTTCTGGAATGTCCGTACAATGTATGAGACCGGAAAGCAGGCTCAAGTCTTAAGAGAGATGAAAGAGAACAAGCTGCACATTCTAGGTGTAAGTGAGTGCAGATGGACAGATTTTGGAAAGAATACAAGTACAGGAGAAACAATAGTATTCTCAGGGAGAAAAGATGGACGTCATCATGAAGGAGTAGCAATCATTTTATCTAAATCAGCTGCTAAGTCATTAATAGAATAACACCACTCTGATTCCACGCACAAGTACTCTGAAGTTGAAATAAAAAATATGCTAGAGTTCCTCATTGACAATATCTTCGTGGTCTTTGGTGATCAGGTCTTCCAACAGTCTGTTGGAATTCCCATGGGCACGAATTGTGCTCGTTTGTTAGCTGACCTGTTTTTATATTCATATGAAGCAGAATTTATTCAAAAACTTCTACGTGAGAAGAAAAAATCTCTCGCTGTGACCTTCAATTCGACTTTTAGATATATCGATGACGTTTTGTCTATTAACAATGATAGCTTTCATTCATATGTCGATTTGATATATCCCTGTGAGCTCGAAATAAAGGACACCACAGAGTCGTCCACTTCTGCTTCATACTTAGATATTTTATTGAAAGTAGACATTAACGGCAAACTAACAACTCAACTGTATGACAAACGGGATGATTTCAGCTTCTCCATCGTCAACTTCCCACATTTATGTAGCAATATTCCATTATCACCTGCATATGGTGTTTATATATCTCAACTGATTCGATATGCAAGAGCTTGTTCTGGGTATAGTCAGTTTTTAAATCGAGGTAAGCTACTGACAAACAAGTTGATGGTACAGGGATTTCAACAGTCTCGATTGAAGTCAGCATTTCGCAAATTCTATGGTCGTTATAACGATCTAGTTCGTCAATACAACCTCACATTGGGTCAAATGCTGTCTGACGTGTTTCATACCGATTGTTAAGCCGTTCTTGGCACACTGATTTTGACTGCGGATAACTCCGTTTACCTGATCAGGATATGGGGCTCACGGCGGGTGTGACCGGTCAACAGGGGATGCTTACTCCTCCTAGGCACCTGATCCCACCTCTGGTGTGTCCAGGGGTCCGTGTTTGCCCAACTATCTATTTTGTATTGCTTGTAGGAGTTATGAGATTGATCACTGTTCGTTATCTTCACCTTGCATCCTGTTAATGAAAGAATAATAAGAGCAAGACTAAACACCAAGCCAGTCAAAACATCCATAATACAGGTCTATTCTCCAACAAATGATGCAGAAAGTGATGTTAAACAAGATTTTTATGAAGCACTTCAAGCTGAAATAGAAAAGATCCCTAAACATGATTTGACAATAGTTATGGGAGACCTCAGTGCAAAAGTAAGAAACAACAACACAGGATTCGAGCGAGTGATTGGCAAATATGGATGTGGCGTCATGAATGAAAACGGAGAGCAGTTTGTAGAATTTTGTGGAAACAAAAACCTTGTCATCGGTGGAACACTCTTTCCACATAAAGATATTCCCAAACTAACATGGGTATCATCTGGAGGACGAGATAAGAATCAGATTGACCACATCGCTATTAATGGTAAATGGACGTGGTCACTCCAAAGGTGTGAGAGTGAGACGAGGATCTGACGTAGGGAGTGACCACCACCTAGTCACTGCTAACATCAAGTTGAAATTGAAGAAAATAGCACCAAAATCAAATATTACGACACAGGGAAGCTTAGTGACAACAAAATCAAACAAGAATTCAGAATAGAGCTAAGAAACAAATTCCACGTCTTACAAAACAGCAACATAGAAAATGAAAACCAAATGGACGAGCATTGGAACAGGGTGAGAGATACTTTCAGCAAAAGAAGCGAAAAAGTATAGGGCTTCAGAAGGCAAGTTCATAAAGAATGGATTACATCAGAAACGTGGAAGCTAATAGATAAGAGAAAAGACCTTAAGAAGAAGCTATGTAACACACACTCTGAGAGAATAAAAGATAAACTTGCAGAACAATATAGCAACAGCAATAGAAAAGTTAAAAAAGCGACAAAAAAGGATAGACAAAATTTTATAGAAGGAATGGCAAAGGAAGCTGAGAAAACTGCCTCCGAGCAGAGAATGGGAGATCTTTACCAGATAATCAAAAAAACTATGTGGGAAAAGAAGAAACACAAACATACCAGTAAGAGACAAACAAGGAGCACTGATAACATCAGAAAGACAGCAATATGAGAGGTGGAAAGAACATTTTGAAGAGGTTCTTAATCGACCAGAACCCACTGTATTAGCAGAAATCCAAGAAGCAGAAGATGACTTAGTAATAAACATTAAGGAACCGTCAAAAATAGAGATTGTGAAAACAATTACGACACTAAAAAATAACAAAGCATCTGGAAACGATCAGCTACCAGCAGGAATATTTAAAGCTAATCCTACATTAGCAGCAGCTATACTCCACCCACTTTTCTGCAAGATCTGGAACGAAAACATCATACCGAATACATGGGCTGAAGGGAACATTATTATACTGCCACAGAATGGAGATCTAACCAACTGCAATAACTGGAGAGGCATCACCTTACTTTTCATACCTAGCAAAGTTTTTAGTAAAATTATAATTGATAGAATAAAGACAACAGTAGATAGCAAACTGCGAGACGAACAGGCTGGCTTTAGAAAAGGAAAGAGCTGCTGTGACCAGGTGTTCACACTCAGAAACACCATAGAGCAATGCACAGAGTGGCAGAGGCAATTAATTATCAACTTTGTCGATTTTGAGAAAGCCTTTGACAGTATCCACAGAGAAAGCTTATGGAAGATCTTAAGACACTATGGAATACCTGCTAAGATAGTGGAGTTAATTAAAGCTTTCTACTCCGAGTTCAGATGCACAGTTGGCAGAGAACCAGACACAAGCTTCCTCGTGAAATCTGGGGTAAGACAAGGCTGTGTAATGTCATCCCTTCTATTTTTGATTGCAGTAGATTGGGTAATGCGATCAACCCTGAGTGGAAACAACAACGGCATCAGGTGGACCCTATTTTCCAATCTAGAAGATCTTGACTACGCAGATGACCTTGCCCTGCTGTCACACCTTGAGGAACACATGCAAAGAAAGACATCAAACCTGCAATCTAATGCCAGCAAAATAAAGAAAACAGAGGTTTTGTCTTTGAATATCAAGCATCCACAAGGAATACAGATTAATGGTAAAAACCTGGAAAGTACAAGATCTTTTACATACCTGGGTAGCATTGTTACAACAGATGGTGGTGCGGAAGAAGACATCAAGGCAAGATTAGGAAAAGCAAGAGGTGCCTTTATCAATCTTAGGAACATCTGGAAGTCAAACAACATAAACAAGAACACCAAGATGAGGTTATACAATAGCTGTGTCCTGTCAGTTCTGTTGTACGGAGCGGAATGTTGGAGGATGACGGAGAAAGACATTAACAAACTTCCACAAGCTTCCACAATGGATGTCTCCGAAAGATCTGTAAGATATTTTGGCCTGAAAAAATCACAAATGAGAATTTACATGCAAGAACAAAATCCTCAGACATGCGCACCATACTTATGAAATACAGCTGGAGATGGATTGGGTATGCCTTAAGGAAACCAATCAATGACATCACTAGGGTCTCACTTCGATGGACTCCAGAAGGGAAAAGAAAACAAGGCCATCCAAAGACCACCTGGAGGAGAACTGTCGAAACAGAAATGAGAGATTGGCATGACCTGGGGCAAAATTGAAAAGGCTGCTAAAGACAGAGAGGAGTGGAAGAAACTAGTCCTTGCCCTATGTGCCCACGGGCGCAACAAGGACTAGGAAAAGGAAAAGCATTGGGGGAGGCATTGCACCCCTTTCATTTTGAGAGAAAGAGAGAGGAGTTGAATAACTGACGACAGCCATATAAATCATTTAAATTGAGTGGCGACCGTCATTCAAATTAAATGGCGGCCGCCAGTTAAATAAATATTAATTCTATACCCTGGCACCTATCGGCTTCCGTATCTCACCGATTCGAAGCAGGGAAATTTTTGCCTTGGATGAGGGGGCTCCCCAACGTAACGTACGCGTACATATCTCATGGATTTCTGTCAGAAACAACAGATCCATCTAAGAATCACTGAGAGTAGACAAAAACGGCGGTCTCTTGTTTGTGTAACACTTGTAGAATCTTGCAAAACATCGCTCCCGTCTCGACAGGATTGACCTTCCACCTACCTCACCCCATCTAGAATTCACCTTTCAGCAAATTGATCGGGCCGGTCGCGTATCGTCGTCGGTAGATCTAATTGTTTTGTTATTTATGGGCGACTGAAAGGGTAAAGAATGTATTAACACAAACGAACAACTAATTTTAAAAAACATACTGATGTATATATGTACATAACAGACTAACTTATAAAACAAAATTAGCAAACTCGCAAAAATCAACAGACTGAGACTCAACTGCAAAATCAATCGTTGCAAAACGAACGAATTTAATGCTTGATGGCGCACGAGTCTTACTCTACGTAATCGAAGGCTTCTATCAATCAATCTCTACCTAGAGTTATCATTCCTTAGCAAGGAACAACAATTCTGGGTAGAGATTGTCTATCAATGTGTACACGCTGGTCACGTGCTACCAGCTTGATGACGCGACCTCTAATTCATTATTTCTATGACTTATACAGCAAACATGTGTCGTGTTTTATCCAATGACGGGGGTCTTGTCCGAGGCAAAATCTTTCGACAATGACGTCATAGATAGTTTAACGTCATAGTGTTATGAATCGTCACAGTTAGCACAACTTTAACCTAGTGAGCTACTGTTAACAATGGGTGATACCATTGATTTTCATTTAGTAGAGGAAGCTATTAAACAGAACAAACATTCTATTCGTCTTCAAGAGGCTGTATGTCTGATGATAAAGAATCGCGCTCATGCAGAATTAACATATCTTCAAGAAATCGAAAGTTGGAAGGCAAAATATCAGAATGAGTTGCCGAAAGAAGTTGGCGGCAAAGATGTATTTGATTTTTTCAAATCAGCCCCGTGGCAGGAGACACACCGCTTGGCAGAGATCCATAGATGTATTTATGATCAGCTTATGGCCAATAGCGGTCCTTATCAGAAAATCCTTAAACACATCCGACGGGACCAGGAGCTGAAAGAAATAGAGGATGAATTCAGGCCCTATGACATACAGCGGGATGCCTTAGAAAACGCTGTCCAGATTCATAAGCAGTCTTTAAGCAATTTGAAAGCTCTTTTGATTGATTTGGAAGAAAAACTTTCTAGGAAGAACAAAAGACGTTCCGCCAAGGGCACGGCCAAATTAGAATCTATAATTACACAAGTGTCTCGTCTTCAAGAACGAATTAAAACAACCTCTCAAACATGTATTGAAGATGAGAGAGAGTTACAGAATTTGATAAATAGGAAGAAGAAGACCCTACAGATAATGTTTCAAGAGCTGAAAGAATTAGATAAGGGCAGATTTTCCGTGATCATTGAAGTGATTTCAGAGTTTGTAAAACATGTGATTCCGCAATGTGACTTAATTCATGAAAGTGCAGATAATACAGTCGAATCCTTCAAAAACCTACAAACGATTAATTTTCGAAAAATGTACAGCCATAATTGGATACGAGTGGCAGAAAGGGCAAAGCTCAAGAAGGCAGGATTTGTTACGGGGGTCGATATGTTTTTGGTGACCAATCCTTCCGTGCAACCAGAGGATCTGGATTTGCACGTAACAGGGGAGTTAATGAGGACCAGAAAGAGACAAATGACTCCACCACACCATTCTGTATCTCAGAAACAACCAGATATACCACAGAAAGAAATGAGTACCAACCTTGCTAACAGCACGACAACTTGTTCTAGTTTGAATACAGTGCTGAAAAACGGATTAACCATGAAATTCCCATCGCCGTTAGTGGTGGAATATTCCGAAGATGAGATAGAAACAATAGAACTGCCAGAGGAATCATCTTGTCGTCTTCCAAATCCATTCCACGTCAAAGAATTCTGTGTTTTGCCCGAGGACGACCATCCCTGCAGCAGAGTGAGCGGGGACTGTTCAGTGGCCTCAAACAATGATCACCCCGACACTTCAGAAAATAGCGATATAGGAAGACTGCGTGACATTATCAGAGTGGTCGCCCACACAAATTACAAGGCTCAGAGAAAAAATGAACTCAGTCTCAATAAAGGTCAAGTAATTAAACAGATAAAGGCATTTAGCGAAGAAGGATTTGCGTATGGATACACACGTAGAAACAAGCTGTCACTTAAACGATATGGATGGTACCCCATCAGTGTCGTATCCATTAAGTAAAACTGTCACACTTGGAATCGATGGTTCCGGAATTGCTGAAAAGCATTCATTTGAAGAAATAAAGTTTTTAAAGCATTGAAAGTTATAATCACTTTTTAAAAAATATATATACATGTATTACAAATCTATGAAACTGGTAAAGCAATATAAAATGTCACGCCTGGGGATTTTAAAATGAAAGCGCTTGCGTTGGAATTTTATCTTTGTTTGTTGTTTATTTCATATCTTTTAATATCTTATACCGGACATTGTGACTGTATATATATATATATATATATATATATATATATATAAAATCCAAAATATAAGTAAATATCCACACAAGTAATAGTATATAATAAAGAAAAATCAGAACGCCGAAAATAACCGGTTATATCAAATTGCATAATTCGTTACAACAAATGTTTAAAAACTTGTACTGATAAAAAGGTGAATATTACGAACAGTCATCAATCTCATAACTCCTATAAAGAATACCAAATTAAGAGTTGGACAAACACGGACCCCTGAATTCGTTATTACAGATTCAATTTGTTATTTCAAACTTTTAAATTCGTTATATAACAAATTTGTTGAATTGTTATAACAAATTTCAAAATTTATATTAACGAATTAAATTTGAAATCGCGAATTTTAGAAATTTGATAATCGATGGACTCCAGAAGGGAAAAGAAAGCAAGGCCGTCCAAAGACCACCTGGAGGAGGAACGTTGAAGCAGATATGAGAGAGGTTGGCATGACCTGGGGTGAAATTGAAAAGGCTGCAAAAGACAGAGAGGAGTGGAGAAACTAGTCCTTGCCCTATGTGCCCACGGGCGCAACAGGGACTAGGTAGGTAGGCTCTAACCACTCGGCCATGGAGGCCCCCACTCGTATGGAGAAGTGTCCTCTTTTATTTGAAGGGTATTGTAAAGAGTAACTTAGTATGTTTAGGGACCGATCAATTTAAATTTATTGGGGAGTTGGGACCGCTGCAATAGGACACATTTATTTTGACTTGCATACTGATAGGACTCAACATTTTTTAAATTTTTGACACTGATAAGACAGCTTTTTTATGCCCCCGAGATCGAAGGGCATATTGTTTTTGTCCCTTCTGTCTGAAACTTTAACCTTGCTAATAACTTTTGAATAGTAAGTGCTAGCGCTTTGATATTTCACATGAGTATTTCTTGTAAGACTTTTCCGTGGGTACCAACATTTTTGACCCTGTGACCTTGGCATTTTAAGTTTGAACTACTTTTTTGAGAACTTTAACCTTGCTAATAACTTTTGAACAGTAAGTACTAGAGCTATTATATTTCACATGAGTATTCCTTGTGACTCGACCTTTCCGGAGTATCAACATTTGTGACCGTGACCTTGGAGTTTGACTTACTTTTTGAAAACTATAACTTTTGAGTATTAAGTGCTTGAGCTTTGATATTTCACAGTAGTATTCCTTGTGACAAGACCTTTCCGTGAGTACCAACATTTTTTACCCCGTGACCTTGGAGTTTGACCTACTTTTTGAAAACTTTAACCTTGCTAATAACTTTTGAAAAGTACATACTAGAGCTTTGATATTTTACATGCATATTCCTTGTGACAAGACCTTTCCATGGGTACTAAACCTTTTGACCTTGGCATTTGACCTACTTTTAAAAAATTGACATTGGTCATAACTTCTAAATGGAAGATATTGGAGCTTTCATGTTGCACATGAGCATTTCTTAACTTGTGACAAGATCTTTCTAATCCCGTGGGGATCCGGGTTAGAATAGGTCCTCCATACCCATTGCTTGTCGTAAGAGGCGACTAAATGGGGCGGTCCTTCGGATGAGACCGCAAAAACCGAGGTCCCGTGTCACAGCAGGTGTGGCACGATAAAAATCCCTCCCTGTATGGAGCGCCAAATTAACATAAACTCAAATAATTGAAGATATCTTCAATTATTTGAAGATATCATCAATTCATTTGATGCGCGCAACAATTTAATTAAAGATATCTTCAAATAATTCATGATATCTTCAATTCTGAATTATTGCTCTCATTAAATGAATTGATGACAGCATTAATTCTTCTACTGAATTGATGCGCGCTTTAATTGAATTAATGATCTCTTCAAATGAATTAATGATATCAACAATTGAATTGATGCGCGCTACAATTCAATTGAAGAGAGCAATAATTGATATAATGCGCACATTAAATCAATTGATGAGAGCAATAATTTTTTTTTTTTTTTTTTTTTCACATATATCAGTCTTTAATTCCAAAATACATTACTATTTCGGGGTAAAGTCTCCGCAGAGACCCCCTTATAATCTTTACCTAGGGTGCCAGGGGCCCCTTGGATTAGATGTATATAGGCATACATATACATATATATAAATTTATCATATAAATTTCTACATATAGAAAACACAAACATATATGCATACATACAAACACACACACATATAATATACTGTTATATAACAAAATTTATTAACATGTTATGGCAAAAAAGGTTCTTATTTTTACGGAAAAACCAACAACACAACAATATAATTATGTACATAAAGAACCTGAAACTGCCATATGCGGGGTTAACAATTCAAAAGTTCATATCACAACCCCCATGGCAGCACTATAGGAGGACAGGACCCCTCCTCATAGTGGGAACTTTTTGCAAAATACCAGTATATAAAAGGTTTATTACAAAATTTTATTTGATATAGAAATATAGTTGTTTGTAATCAATTCAAATTGTTCAAAATAAACTCACATTGTAACATAGTTAAAAATGTGCATAGACAGATATTTGTCAGGTTTCATATTATAAAAAGTCATACCTGCAAAGGTGTATAAATTACAATTTGTCTTTAATTGCTTTCATAACTTTAGCATATTTTTTATCCTGAATTTTTGTGTACACTTCTGTATAAAAATTCAATTTACTTTTTATGTGGTTACATATTTCTTGAGGTTTTTCGTCTTTGTTATCTAATCTACAATACATTTTATACTTGTATATTTTACAGGCAATAAGAGATATTATGCTATTCAAAAAGAGTGTCTTTTCATTGTTTTCATAGTAAAATCCTATCACAATTGTTTTCCACGATATATCAAATTTTAAAATTTGTTTAACAATGTCCCATATATGAGAAACATTTTTACATTTTAAGATAAGATGTTCATTGTTTTCTTTAGCATCTCTGCAAAAGACACAAAAATCATTTTCTACTATCTTCCATTTCTTCAGCAATTCTCTGTTACACAATAGATTATTTAATAATTTATAATTAAATTCTGATATACTTCTGTCTCTTATGGATAAGATTTTTTGTTCATAAATAGATTTCCAAGTCGTTTTTGTTATTTCAAAAACCTTTCCGTAATATGTTTGGTGTAATGGAGGTATAAATTTTTCATGACAAAGAATTTCGTAAATCAACTTTGAATTGATATCACACACTTTAACATGTCCTTTACATAATAAATCGTATGATGTACTCCCATGAAAAATGTTTTCGTATCGTATATTTGAATATTCATAACTTTTGAAGGTTTTTGTTATAACTGTTTTTATAATCATATATTCACACATCCAGTTTTTTTTACATATAAGTTTGTCATCAAACCATTCCAAAGGTTTTATGCCATTTTCATTTACAATATCATTCAAAAATTTAAAACCGCTCCTCAGCCAATTATGAAAAAATATTGGCTTGTTTTTGTACATAAAATTTTTATTACACCACAACGGTTCTTTCAATAATGCATTCAGATAAAATTGTTTTTTATTTTTTTTACATTCGTTGAAAAATACAAGCATTTCCTTGTAGAATAGAGGAAAATATTCCATTATTTGATAATCATTTGATTTCGTAATATTTGTTTTACATAGATATTCAAAATCAAAGTCTCTTTCTTTGCACAAACTATCTACAAAAAAGAATAGAGAGTTTCTCTCGCTTGAAATCCTGTTTATCCAAGATACTTTTATGGATTTTAATTTCAAAGATACATCGACAATTCCAATGCCTCCCTTTAGGACATTTCCAATCTGTGTATTTCTTTTAATTCTATCTCTTTTGTTCCATATATAGTTATATAACAAACTTTGAAATTTCTTAATTACTTCTTCATTTGGAAAGCTCAGAACTGATCCAACATATATAATCTTTGATATTGCTAGGCTATTGATGACACAAACTTTACCAAAAATGGTTAGTTTTCTTTTTTTCCATGATTCAAACAGTTTTTCTAAGTCATCTACAATTTTTGTCCAATTGTTTTTATAACATATTTCTTTGTTGTGTCCTATATAAATTCCAAGAGTTTTTATGCTATCATTGTTTACGTTAACATTTCTAATTTGTTTATAATGATATTTGTGAGGACCCGTTAATATACATTCTGTTTTTGACATATTTAAATACATACCCGAAACATTGCTGAATTTTGCTATGACTTTTAAAGAATGTTCTAGAGAGGTTTCATCTTTAAGAGGAAGAGTACAATCATCTGCATGTTGTATAATCTTAATACTGTTAGTCATTCCTGGTTTTTGAAATCCATTAATATTTGAATTCGATCTAATATTTACCGCTAATATTTCTATAACAAAAAGAAATAATATTGCAGAGATGGGACATCCTTGTCTTATACCTCTCTGCATATTGCATGTTTTGGACATCCATCCATTATTTTTTATTTTAAATATAGGTTTATTGTATAGTATGTTGACCCATTTGAGAAAGTTTTCGCCAAAGTTAAATTTTTTAAGAACTTTCGTCATGAAGTTCCATTCCACAGAGTCGAACGCTTTTTGGAAATCAAGAAATAACATTATTGATTCTATATCATTTTCTTCACAATATTCAAAAATATCAATAATTAACCTTGCATTCAGAGCTATATTTCTCCCTTTTATATAAGCTGATTGATTAACAAGAGAGCAATAATTGAATTGATGCGCGCATTAATTCCTTTGATGAGAGCAATAATGGATTTAATGCGCACATTAATTCAATTATTGCTCTCTTCAATTGAATTAATGATATCTTTAATTCATTTGAAGAGAGCAATAATTCTTTTAGAGAGAGCAACTATATAATTAAAGACATCTTCAATTCCACATATCCACAATTGAATTAATGATCTCTTTAATTGAATTGTTGCTCTCTTTAAAAGAATTGATGCGCGCATTAATTCCTTATACAAAAGCATTGTAAATAATTAAAGATATCTTCAGTTGAATTAGAGATCATCAAATCATTTATACCGAGCCCTAAATCAATTATTGCGAGCAATATTTCTACGAAATTGATGCTCTCATCAATTGAATTGAAGAGAGCAATAATTGAATGAATGCGCGCATCAAATCTATTATTGCTCTCATTAATTCAATTGATGCTCTCATCAATTGAATTGAAGAGAGCAATAATTGAATTAATGCGCGCATTAAATCAAGTATTGCTCTCATTAATTCAATTGAAGCGCGCATTAATTCAATTAATGAGAGCAATAATTGAATTGAAGTGCGCATTAATTCAATTAAAGAGGGCAATGATTGAATTGATGATATCTTCAAATAATTGAAGATATCTACAATTATTTGAGTTTATGTTAATTTGGCGCTCCATATCCCTGCTCAAGCCATAAGCGCCGAGCATAGGCTTAAATTTTGCAGCCCTTCACCGGCAGTGGTGACGTCTCCATATGAGTGAAATATTCTCAAGAGGGATGTTAAACAATAATCAAACAAATAAACAAGATCTTTCCACTGGTACCAGGATATCTGTCCTTGTGACCTTGACCATCTTTGGAATTGGCCATTATCAGGGTATGTGTTTTTCACAAACACATGCATCTTGGTTTGGGTTTAGGGGGGGGGGGGGGGTGCAAGTGTATCAATGAACAAAAAATAAAGTTTTTCAAACTTTTAATTCAACTATCTTACAATTTCAATTCAACTATCTTACAAACAATAATACTGAATTGTATGCATGTTTTATTTCATATCCAAGTTGAATATACTAGAGACAATTTGCAATAAAATACTGGACCTTTGAAATATTTTGATATTAAAACATGTAATTAAAAATCACAAAAGAAATATTCAATACAACCTATCATTGGGTCAAATGCTGTCTGAAGTGTGTTAGACCGTTCTTGGCACACTGATTTTGACTACGGATAATTCCGTTTTCCTGATCAAGATATAGGACTCACGGCGGGTGTGACCGGTCGACAGGGGATGCTTACTCCTCCTAGGCACCTGACCCCACCTCTGGTGTGTCCAGGGGTCCGTATTTCCCCAACTATCTATATATATATATTTTGTATTGCTTACAGGAGTTGTGAGATTGATTACTGTTCGTTATCTTCACTTTTCATAGAGAAGCTACCGAGGTGTGAAAAATACTTGTACATAGGACATGAGCCAACAGTTCGGTAAAACAGTAATTAAAAAATATGCAAAATGTAGCACTTTAAACAACAATTTCACAAAAAGAAAAAAATAAGATGATATAATGAGATTTGTAACTTCATTCTAGATACAATTCGCAAAAAGAAAAAATTAAGGTGAGTATAATGAGATTTGTAACTTCATTCTAGATAAATTACCGAACAAACATGACAAAGTAAACAAAAGTTTCTCGGATATTTGAATCCCTCAGTCCTGAGATATAACCATGGAGAGACTGTGATAATTATGAAGAAGTCCAAGTAAAAATGTTGTTTAATCATGCATGTATATACATATTTTTTATAACACTTTTTTATTATACATCTGATATAGGACAGCAACTTTTTGGTTTGTTTTCTTAGCAGATAGGGCATGGTTTTGGTTTTTTAAAATGGTATTTATGGAATGCACCGGTCCCCCCTTAAGGGCGTTCGCACTTGAGATTCGTAGTATTGTCAATTTCTTGGGAAGTGTATTTTTGATTTCTATATCGAAGGAGGATTAGGAAATTAAAAGAAAGCATTTTAAATGTGACCTTTTTGCACTTGAAATTTACTGAGATTTATCATTATTCCTTTAAACATTTGTCTGTTGGTGTCAACACAAATCAATCATTATATAAAATATATACAGATCATTCTTCTAACAATACAGATTAAAATAGATAATAATGACCTTTTTGCACTTGATATAAAGGAAAATTTGAGTTTGAAAGGAATGTCAATTTCACATAATTTTCTAAGTCTTGTCTTCAAATGACATTCCCAGAGTTCCGTGCGCTCCTCGCACTACACCTGTCAACCACAGGGGTTCGGTTGTCAGATATTGAAGTTTTGTATTATTTGTGTCCGAATAATAAATCATATAAATGAAATTCACCACCAAAATCCGCTTTTTTCGAGGTTTTAAAAAAGGTGTATCATGTATACATTAAAAAAAAAAATTTTAATGTACACATGATACACCTTTTTTAAAACCTCGAAAAAAGCGGATTTTGGTGGTGGATTTCATTTATATGATTTATTGTTCGGACACAAATCATGCAATTTATTATTCGGGAACAAATAATACAAAAACGTCAATATCTGACAACCGAGCCCCTCTGCTGTCAACGGCTTTTTACAGAAATCTTGTAAAAGTTTCTATTATCCAACATTTATGTTTTGGACTAAATATTTAGTCATTATGATATGTTTTTGGTGCAATTAAATTGATGCTTACTGTAAATTGTTTAAAATCGCCGTTTTCTTATCATAGATTTTGAACTAAGTAGTACTTCGTATTATGCGTATGAATGTAGGACATATATACACGTGGTGGAGATTTAAATCTAAACATGGAATCAAAAGTAAGAAATTCTGTAAAAATACGATAAAACTTGTAAAATAAGAGACAAACAGCTAAATGGTAAATATGCACCTATTAAAGTGTCAGTGGGCTATGTTAAGAGCCTGATGTATCACCTGTTGCCTGAACTTTTGAAGTGAAAGGAAACCGAGAATGATTGTTTATACCATGTGATTATATTGTCACGTGATTCCAAGCGTTGACAGAGGTGTATCAAACTCCCCCAAACTTCCGCCAGAGGTCGTTTTATACACTTTTGCAAACTCCCCGTCGAGGCCTCATTACGTCACAGTGCCTACGAACTCTGGTGGAAGTTTGAGAGGTGTATGTGAAGCTTGCGTAACGCGCCCTCTGGTGAGAGAATGTTCAAATGAAACTAAAGGAAAGGGGGGGGGGGGGTGTCTATATACATAGACCTATGAGGGTATAAAATAGAAGACATGTTGGATGATCTTGCTTTGGTTTTTTTTTTAAATACGTCCGTCAGACGTCTTATGGTATGGCGTCGTTCGTCCGTCTGTCTGACCTTGTAGGCAAAATACAGAATGAAACGTAAGCTCCAGGATCTTACAACTTGATGCATTTGATCACCAAGATGAGAGGAAGATGTCTATTGTTTCTCAAGGTCAAAGTTCAAGGTTGTATTATCATTTATTAGGAAAACTTTATAAGCAAGATACCGACCGAACCGAAGCTCCAGGATCTTACAACTTGGTACATTTGATCATCATGACGAGAGGAAGATGCATATTGTCTCTCAAGGTCAAAGATCATAGTATCACTTAGGAAAACCTTGTAGGCAGGATATGCAAGAGCTTGTTCAATTTAAATCGAAGCAGGCTACTGAAAAACAAGTTGTTGGTGCAGGAGTTTCAACAGCCTCGTTTAAAGTCAGCATCTTGCAAATTCTACGATCGTTATAACGATCTTGTTTGCCACACTGATTTTTACTACGGATAACCTTATCAAGATATAGGGCTTACGGCGGGTGTACCAGTTGACAGGGGATGATTGCTCCTCCTTGGAACCTGATCCCACCTCTGGTATATCCAGGGTCCGTGTGTGCCCAACTCTCTGTTTTGTATTGCTTATAGGAGTTATGGGTCGTTATCTTCACCTTTCATACAGACTGAACCGTATGGTCCAGTATTTTACAACTTGGTACATTTGATCACCATGATAAGAGGAAGATGCCTATTGTTTTTCAATGTCAAAGTCATAGGATCAGTTAATAGGAAAACCTTTTAGGCAGAATACAGACCAAATTATCTGGACAAGGACCGTCAAACTTGGTACACATAATCCTCATGCCAAATGGAAGCCGCATTTTTCTTCAAGGTCAGAGGTCATAGTATCTCTTAGTAGGAAAACATTGTAGACATGATACAGACCGAACTGTTGGGGATAGAACCACATGGTACACATACAATTTGACTCCACTTTTTTGGCACACTGTTTTTCCCTATAATAGCTCAAAAACTTCATTGTTATTTCGGATTTCAAACATTTCGGTTGAGCATCACTTTGTCGAAATGCGCATCTGGTGCATCAATATTGGTACCGTATAAGTTTTACATACACCTTGTGCCAAGCGGAGGATACCTATTATTTCTCAAGGTCAAGGTCGTAGTATCACTTAGTAGAAAATCCTTGCTTTCGTTATGGATACAGATGTTGCCCTGAAATTTAGTCACAAGCCTCTTCTCTGAGGAATATATGTTCAGTTAGCATTTCAGCTGAATTGATGCACCACGACCTACTTTATTGGTAAAGGTAGGTCAAACAGTTTTCCAGATATTTTTTGTTATGAATACAGGTATTGCCCTGAAATTTTGTCACAACCTCCATCTCAGAGAAATACATAATCATTTTCAACTTGATTAGTCACCATGACCTACTTAGAACTAAAAGTAGGTCAAATAGTTTTCTGGACTTTTTCTCGTCATGGATACAGATATTGCATTGAAGGTATAACGGGCGTATGTTGTACCGCCTGTGATGTTGAATTATAATATGATGTAGATGGCAGCAAGGAACTGCGAGATTATTGTAGAAGATCACTCAGGGCGCGCTTGATATTTGTCTACACCCACCACAAAGTGTACACCTTTCCGTAATCAAGTACACAGATGTACACTTTAGTGTACACCTAGCTTCTACACTCTATGCAAAGGTTAGTAAATGCAACGAAAGATTCAAAATGGTTATAAATGGTTAGACTGAAAATTTGCAGATGTTTTTATCCGTATTTTGTTAGTTGTGAAGTATAATAAGAGAAAATTTCCAGCGTATTGTGTATATAGCCATTTACAAGAGTTCAAAATATATTTTAAAGAATAAATGAAAACGATTGACATATCGCACAATCATAAAAAAAAAACAAAAAAAAAAACACGTTCGGCACCAAAAAATCAACAAATATTTAGGAGCATGAACTGGTAATATTCAGATGTATGTTGGTATTTATAAATGCACATTAAATTACATTTTTGTTTAAAAAATGTGAAATTCTATTCTTTATTTTGTACTTTATTTGCATTAAAATCGTTGATTCTCCAATGAGGATCACCTCAGCTGTTGAATGTCCACACTGAATACGTTACACTACACCAAACTGCACCTGATTATAAGGTGTATTGTAACTAGATCATATATCAGTCAGATATTTTCACCTATAAATCTGCCTTTCATAAATCCAGTTTGATCATTGTTGAAAATTTTGTCTAGAATCTTTTTTAATTCGTTCAGCAATTACAACCTTACGCCATTTTGTATACGACATCTAACAAACTAATCGGGCGCCAATTTTTTAAATATTGTTTTGGCTTACTGGACTTTGGATTATTGTGATTCTTGTAATTTATTGAATCTAGTTCCTTATCTAAACAAGATTAAAGTCACCGCCCATGACTATATACTACTATGCTGAGTTGAGTACACTTCTACAATCTCTTTAACTAATTTCGAATAGAAACATGGTGTGTCAGAGTTAGGACCATATATATATTTATCAACAAAAATGGTATATCCTCAATACTATCTTACATCAAATAGTAATACCGCTATCATCCCTTTATTAAATTCACTGGTGATTTCAAAGTCGAAGTTATTATTTACATGTGTACAAGTATTGCTACTCCCCTTGCATTTGATTTGTAAGAGCTAACGAATATTTTGTATCCCCATTGTGGTTTAATCATATCCTCTTTTCAGTAGAAAAGTATGTGTCTTGCAAAAAGTAGATATTATAATTTTTTGATCTCAGAATTTTGAAAACATCTTTTCTTTTATGTATGTCACATAGTCCCCGACAGTTGAATGTAAGTATATTAAAAGATTTAAGTTTTTATCCATGATAGCCTGAGTTCAGACAGGAGCTTTGTCCTGTTCAGTGAATATGTACCTCTAAGGAAAGAAAAGAGAATAGAAAGAAGAAAAAAAACATTGAAAAGAAGACTTTTGAAATTGCTCGTAAATTTTGATTTTGAGCTTGGTATAAATGATTTGATCTCTTTAAATATCTTTAATTTTGTACACCCATTTTGTATTTAGGAATTAATGCGTTTGTAGCGGTCAGCCGGATTCGATCGCCGGTGGCCAGATAGCTCAGTTAGTAGAGCACCTGACTAGAGAATTCAGGGGGCCCGGGTTCGAATACCGGTCTGGTTTGTTGCATTTTCTCCCTTCCTGTTACATTTGGTGCCGTTGACCACCCTTGGACTTGCAGGTGAAAGTCCTGCCAAGAAGCAAATAGAATCTGGGTTGTGCGTGTCTTCGAGGGCGAAGGCAAATTAAGGAGAAGGAATGTAGTAATTATATAGGGCTATACGGATCGTGGATATCGGCCTTTGTAGGTCAGTGATTAAGAGCACCTGACTAGTAATGCAGGGGTCCGAGATTCGATTCCCGGTCCAGCCAAAGATTTTCTCCTCTCTCCTATATATACTACAGTTGGTGCCGTTGGCCACTACTGCACTGCAGGTTGCCCTGCCAGGGGCGAAAAGAATCTGGGTTGTGTGTGTCTTCGAGGGCGAAGACATTTAAGGAGGGAGGAATGTAGCGGTAAGCCGGGTTCGACCGCCGGTGGCCAGATAGCTCAGTTGGTAGAGCTCCTGACTAGATATTCAGGGGCCCCGGGTTCGAATCCCCGTCTGGTCCGTTGCATTTCCCCCCTTCCTGTTACACGTGCAACAATTCAATAAAAGTGATTATAAATTTAGTTGTGGATATACTGAATTGATGATATCTATAATTAGATGGCTTCCCTCTCTAAAAGAATTAAATTGCGCACATTAATGATATCATTAATTCAATCGAAGAAAGCAATAATTCAAATATTGAGCACATCAATTAAGTTTTAGTGCAATACAATTCAATTGAGGAGAGCAATAATTCAATAATTGCGCGCATTAATTGAACTGATGTGCACATCAATTGAATTATTGCTCTCTTCAATTGAATTGTAGTGCGCATGAATACAATTGTTGATATCATCAATTCATTTGAAGAGAGCAAAATATCAATTTAGCACGCATCAATTCAGCAGAAATAATTAACGCTATTACCAATTCAATTAATGCGCGCAATGTTTAGAACCTTGAGACAGTAGGCTAAAACGTACAACCAATAAAGAAGATGGGTTAATAAGGCGAGAAAAGTGCCCACGAGTTGGTGGATAGGAACGACAACAATAAAATCGCCCTAAAATTGAGTTAGAATTCGTCAATTAGATTTAAAGTATGCATATTTACCATAGGTTGCAAATAAAAGAATGTGAAATTGAGAACACAGTCAAAATTGTGAAATTTGACTATCCTATTGTTGAGTTTGGTTAGATTTCAACGGGTGTGGGTCGACCCTCCATATTTTTTTGCAATCAAATACTTAGAACTAGAAAAACTTAAAACGTACATTTCTCAGTCTTCAACGACCCACTCCATAGGGAAGCTGTAAAATTCTTGTAAAAAATATTAGCATTTTGTAAAGATATTCCTTACATTGAAGACGGTATATCATGCTTGATTTGAATTACGATCACGTGGTGATTTATAATTACGATGTAGATCATTTGAGTAATGGGTTCAATATAGTTAATATCTCTCATAATTTTTTTTGGTGGCCAAGATATTCTGTTTTATCACCTATTTTTTTTATATTGTCAAACAATACTGTACAAATTAAATCAGTTTAGCACAAGAAAAAAAACATACCATAGACAAGAGGTCCACGGGCCTTAACGGTCACCGGAGCATCATCGCCCATACATGGAATCTCATAATTTGCATTCAAGCCTCAATATGGAGTCCTTTGTGCACATGATTTGCATACAATTCCAATTCATTTACAGAAGGAAAAATGGAAGTTTGAGGCATATTTAAATCATTTTGACACCTACCCACCCCAGGACCGTGAATTTCACAATTTAAGAAGAGGACATTACGGACATCATAACCATGTATTTAGTTTATCTCCCATGACTGTGAAAGTAGAGAAGAAAATTTAAACAAATAATTTTTATATGCATTTTTATTATGTGGCCATAATGGCCCTACCCAAGGGCCAGGACTCCTGACTCGAGAATTTCACAATTCGGTAGGGAGCTTGATGGACATCATAATCTTCTCAAATATATATAGGAGTAGAGAAAAATTTCTATGATTTAATTTATTTTCACTATATGGCCATATTTGCCTCGCCCTAGGGTCTGAACCCCTGACACAGGAGCCATGAATTCACAATTTAGGTAGAGAGCTTCATGGACATCATAAAATTTATCTCAAATACACATGGGAGTAGAGAATATTTTCTTAAGATCTAATACATTTCAACTATGTGACCCCATTGGCCCTGCCCTAGAGCCTGAACCCTGACCCAGGGGCCACGAATTTCACAATTTTAATAAAGGGCTTCGTGACCATCATAACCATGCATTTAGTTTTTCTCAAATATACACGAGAATAGAGAAGATTTTCTAGGATATAATACAGTTCACTATATGGTCATATTGGCCCTGCCGTAAGGCCTGAACCCGACCCAGGGGTCATGAATTTCACAATTTTAGTAGAGGGCTTCACATCTATGCATTTAATTTTTCTCCCATGTGTGGGAGTAGAGAAGATATTTGAAAACATGGTCTATTTTAGCATATTTGGCCCTGCCTTTGAGGCCCCAGGGGTGGTAAGTCGACATAGATTTCACAATTCATATTTTAATCCTAGAGACGCCTCACACCAAAAATTGGAACATATTGGTCCTGTAGTTTTCAAGAAGTTAAAAATGTAAAAATTGTTAATGGACGACATACAACGGACCAAGACCAATGATTATAGGTCACCCGAGTTACTCAGGTGACCTAAACACATGTTTATAATGTGTTTATAGTATGTATTTCCACAAACAGGCATTTTTATCACCTTGTTCACCCGTCTCCTTTGTGGACAATGATTACAGAAACAGCTCAATCTAATTAAAATTAGATCCGCTCACGTACTCGCATACATTATGTATGCGAGTACGCAAGTGGATCTAACATCGAATTTTAATTAGATTGAGTAACAGCTAGGTATTAACAATGCTGGACAAGCTCATGGGATTCGCTAGTCTACCATACCAAGCACAGGCTGTTGATGTCCTTAAAGATCAGAAACCATCTTGTTGACCTAAGATAACCACAATTCTACACTTTCGGAGATCTAACAGAACACACAGGAGACACCAAATCTGGCAGCAGAAGACCAACAGACATGTTTTCCATCAGTGACAGAGAACCTCACCACTGTCACGTCATTGGAGGATTTCTGATCCAAATTAAATCAGAGGCTTGGAAAAGTTATAATCTTTTAATGGGGAAGCACACTGTATTCATCTGGGACGGAGTTCATCAATATTGTGATACGAGAACGACTTAAACTCCGGAATGGAAGAAGCGACACTCCATGCACCTTATATTTAACAACAAATTGGTTAGTTGTACAATCACTTCTAATTTTTATGTGGATTAAAATCATAGTCAAAATTAGAGAAAACAATATCATACTAAATTACTTAACCTTAAGATCTTGATTTTGAATCATTTGTAAAACTCCATTGGGAAACCACTTGGTCTTGCTTCTGTCTGGGTGGACATTATATCCCTGGAACTCTCTAGATGATCAAAGGTTGGCAGACATGTTATACCCCAGTATGGTAGATCTCGAAGTTACCCCCTTAAATTCTCTTTATACCAAGAGCTGCCCAAATCACTTCGATTCGGAAGGGGAAAAAATGAAAATCACTTATTTATATTTTTAATCAATTTGTGAATGTCTAAATGTACACAAAATGTGAAAAAACAAAAACATTACAAAAGAGAAGTCATGATGAATCTGACATGGGACTTATAAAATCTCCAACTCACTCAACACATGACCTAACTACCTGAGCTAGTGAAAAAAACAAACAAAAACGGCTTCATACCACGACACCGCCTCTCACTCCTAAAAACAGTCACCACAGGTGCACCACATTGTTATGTTACTGATAATATACCACTTATTAACTATCTAGTCACGGCATCTTTTGAAATTTATAATTTCTGAATGACATTACTGACTATTAATTCTATTCATGTACCGTAGGTATCAGTGATATGTCCCGTGGAAATGGCCAATTTTGATAGTAATTGTATCTTGCAAACAAGAGAAAGATTATCATGAAATTTTGGCAACAGCACGGCTTACAGTAAGCCTCTCATAGAAGTAAAATTTCAATGCAACATATCTTGGGACTTCAATACATGACACTTGATTTTCCCTTGGAAAGATGACATTAAGCATCTCCCTGTATCAATGGTTCGATTGTTTGTGATGCTGTAGAGTAAGATGGATAAAAAAGATTAAATGTTTAAATACAACCATTGCAATGAAAAAATCAAATATTGTACCTCAAATAGTATAAGGATGTGATCACTTTCTGAATATAATGCATTTCAATATCACTGAATTGAGATACAGTGTACTGCAAAAACAATGATCTGAAATATGGTGAGGGTGACTTTTGTGATTTGATGATTATTGTTTTGGGATGGGATTTTTGATAATTGTTTAATGGAAAAATTGTTTAAATTTTGTGATTTCTGATGATAATTCTTAGGAAAAGAAATCTCTTTGATTCTAAAGATTTGAAAATTTTATTGTTCTATTGAAGGGGGGGTTGTGGTATTGGGTCACATTGTAAACATTTTTGTGATAGAAATTCTGAATAGAGTTCATCTAAAACTGAACTCCCAAGGCTTATCGAAAATCCCACTGGAATTTTCTACACCTTTTGAGACATAGTTAATAAAATGTGTTTTCCCTCACAAATATTTCCATGGTTACAACACAGTAAACATATCTCGAGTGTACTTCAATGGAAACGGAGTAACTATCATATCAGACACACACAAATGTAAAACATGGTATGATTATCAAAGGGTAACAATTCATGATCACAATATCTGTGTATAAAATCATGTTCTTCTTACACATGGAAACCTCTCTAATTTCGTTGACAATATATCACAATATAGTTATTATAAATCTCCAATAGTCTCGAAATATTGCACTTGACCCAAGTCATTTAAAAATAAATTAAATGTTCATCTAATATTTATATTTCCTTGTCAGATGAACACTGCACATTTGTAAATAATTTACTATACAATATCTATACAGAATTTTTATTTTAAAACAAAAACCTACTCACTGTAGATTTAATTGTTTATAACTACTCGCTGTCATAGGGATTTAATTATTAACCTCATCACACACATTTCAGAACTGGCTGAAGATGCCATGAAATGAAAATATATCATGTATCGGTTAATTCACTTATTAATGATAAAACTATAGAATATTTGGATACCTATTGCACAGAAAATTAAAATATCACAAAGTTAACAATCTGTCTGAACTTTTCCTGAAGTTTTTGTCGGAAATAAACAAAGATTAAATACTCCTCATTGAAACAAACCTGAATGAGTGGTACGAGATCTACAAGAAGTCCAATTCCCATGCCAACAATACATGGGAGTCCATGAAACATGTTACAATAGACCAAATGATATGTGAAAACGTTTGCAATGTCACTATCACTCAAACACAAAGTTGGCAGTAAAAAGCTCTTGCCAATCATTTAAATCATGTTGCATTGGTAAAAGATGAATACACCCTTACAGAGTTTGGCTTTTCCATATTAATTCTAAACAACAGTTCTCCACAAATAAAAATTGTGGCCTCACTTAAAGCATGAATAAGTCTCCACACAAAACCATACTACATGTTTACACTTCATAGATTGCTTTCTCCTCATTCACAATGACCTGGATTGTATAAACTGTTAAAAGATATACAAAGGAATATAACTCACATTTGCTCTGTTTGACAGGCAAGCCATGCAGGAAACAGGACAAACAAAAAACATTGATTCTTCCAATCAGAAACATCACAAAGCCTCTGTATGTGCTGCCCTCTGTAGGAGAACATAACTAGTTTCTGACACAGCAATTCTATTGTTATCTTGCCAACTGGTCATTACATGGCTATACTGGCTCATGTACACGTTCCCCTTACTCTATGACCGTCAGGACTCGCCCGCTTGCTGCAGAAAGTTTGGAGTCCGCCTCCTGACACAAGAGTCTTCAGAGCTTATCACAGGAACATTGAGAAGTGCACCCGAGCTAACATTGGCGGAAGTTACATCCCCTGAGTTGCCCAGCATGGGCTCCAGGGCCTCTGGTTCGTAAGAACACTCTCCCCCAGACAAATCTGTGTCACTGTTTTGACTCTCTTTACTGTCACTGTTCTGACTGATTTTGCGCACTCTATTGTCTGGGGAGGGAGGATTTTCATGGTCAACTACACTGGGATCAGGGGAAGGCACTGCGGGCGGAGCTTGGGTGGGGGACTGTCGCGGGGAGGAGACACTGTCACATTGTATACAACACTCATCACTTTTTTTCTGAGTTCTTGATGGTCGATCTCCAACCAATGTCTCTTGAGAGTTGCTAGAATTATCTTGACTGATGTGATTGTTGCTGCTGTGGGTAACTAGCGGACAACTGTCTGTCACATCCTCAAGGTCATCGACATCGTCGTGGTCCGTACTATCGCCTGTGATACGGCGGACTTCTTCGTCGCACGCTGCCTCTTCTGCAGCCCAGTCAGGCGCAGAGAGATCATAGGAATCAGATTCACATGTGCTGCTCCGCTTGGCCTGAGTCAGACTGTGTTTGGAACTGGAATTACTACAAGGAAGTGTGGGGTTTGGCAAATGCCCTTGATGTCCTTCGCATCTACGATGCTGAACTAATTTTTTCTTGCACACTGCAGGAGAATTTTGTGTCACTTGAATATTTGGCAAGGCAAGAGCATTTTGTTCTTGTGAGTAGTTCGATAAAGCATTCACTAATGCATGAAGGGTGGTGGGTCTGAGCTGCACTCGAGCACCTGCCACATGTTTCTCTCTTAGTCTGACCTTCTCTGAACCACTACTCTGACTGCGATGTAAACATTTTAACTTGATTATGGGATTGTGTGCTTTGTTAACTTTTGAGCCTTCCTCTCCATCATATAAATTCTTGTTTAGCGTGGGCTGAGACTGAGAGACTGGGTTATCACAGCTCGTCGCCATGCATCGAGATATGTTTGGAGTCCGTATGGGTTCCACAAGTGCCGTGGCAGGGGGACTTTCATATTCACAACTTTTCTGTCGCACAAGTTTTCTGTCTCTAAGTCGTTGTTTTTGCTGTGGACTCGTAGATTTTCGATGAGGTTCCTCTGTGATTCGTGGAATGCCTAGCGTATTTTCATCAACTGTGTTTTCCACGTAACTGGAATTATCCGAGTAACTGGAGGAGTATGGGGATGGGGGAACATCCAGACTGGATCCAGACATGTCCAGACTAACCTCCATAGAACTGCCATAATTAGAGATAGTGATGTCCACTGGGACTAAATGACCTGTAAATAGACCACACTTTAAAAGCAAAGAAAATACTGATTTAAAAAAAATATGACTTGTACCTAGTAATACTGAACATTTGCCTGTAGATTGACCTGGTGAATTAATACCGTTATCATCTTCATATGGTGGCTCGTTACTTGGGGGTCTGAAGGTGAAGCTTGGTGGCAACGATATCTGTTTACACACAGGAGTACGTAGTCTTCGGGAAAATGCTGGCCTTGGGGTCCCGATTATTGCTGGGAGCTGGAACACAAACATGACACATATATTCTACAAATATTATGAATTCTTCTACATTCAAGCTTTAAGAGCCAAAAATTACCCCAACTTTTCATAAAGCATAGAAGTTGTTACACATTTGCCACTTGTTATCAGTAAAAAAAGCATAAATTTTTATTTTAAGCATAATTGTACCTAAAACTGACATTATGCAAGAATGATGACACATGTTCAAAATATTGTGTTTTGGCAATGAAAGAAAGGTGAAGATAATGAACAGTGATCAATCTCATAACTCCTACAATCAATACAAAATAGATAGTTGGGCAAACACGGACCCCTGGACACACCAGAGGTGGAATCAGGTGCCTAAGAGGAGTAAGCATGATCCCCTGTCAACCGGTCACACCCGTCGTGAGCCCTATATCCTGATCAGGTAAATGGAGTTATCCACAGTAATAAGTCTAAATCTAGCTATCACACTATAACTGAATTTTCCTACCGTGATTAGTAAAATTAATAAATTATGGTTCCTTAAAAACTGAACAAATTTAATCAATGACCACTTAATCTTTTAGTCTTGCTCAACCATGAAGACAGAAAAATGACACTTGAAAATAACAAGAAACCACATCACCTAGCAATGGTAAAAAGTGTCTTCTTTAGTGGAATCTGCAATTTTGGTAGAAGTCTTCCTGCTCTATATCATTACGCATTTAGTTTTTCTTGCACATGTGCAGTTCTAGAGAAGATTTTTTAAAATTGGTCACTTTTTTGTCCTGCCCCTAAGGCCCCAGGGGTTATGTCCACCTTGTCCCAAAGATGCTTCATACCAAATTCAAGAAAAATTGGAATGATAGTTATCAAGAAGGAGTTAAAAATGTTCATTTGTTAACATACAATGGATGCAGACCAATTGCAATAGGTCATTGAGTTTACTCAGGTGACCTAAAAATGTTTAATTGTTAATACACACATTTAATCACTATGACCATTTTGGCCCCACACCAGTTTTCAATTCAGTATCAATAGTATAAAGAAGATTTTATTTAAGTGTTTTACACATAAACACTTAGCTGCAATAGTGTAGCCCTCTCAGATTTTTGTTTTGTTTTGAAAACATCAGTATAAAAAAAATGGTGAGGGCTACATTATTGCAACAAATAAACACTATGTGTCAAGTTTGGCCCTGCCCTGGAGTCCTCTACATTGGAGATCATGAAATTTACAATTTTAGAGAGGCTTCCCTGCTCTACATGACTATTGGTATGCTTTTAGTTTTTCTTACAGATATGCTGTTGCAGAGAAGATTTTTGAAAATTGGTAAACTTTCGGTAGTTTTTGCCTGGCTCTTAATATATATATCCCTTGTCCCAAAGATGTTTCATACCAAATTTGAAAATGAATTGGAAGGGTATAGTTATTGAGAAGTTAAAAATGTTCAATCATTAACACATGATAGATGACATCCATTGCGACTTAGGTGACCTAAAAACTTGTTGAAACTCACCATCTGCTCCTCTTCCTTCTTAGCTGTACTTCCATCCACGTCTTCATCATCCTCATCCTCTTCCTCATCCTCACCATTTTTATTTCCCTCCGTATTACCTCCTTCATCATCCAGAAATCTGTGAGATTCCTGACAAATAACATTTAAATAAATCAACATGGGCAGAGGCATCCCCCTTCTCAAATTCCTTTGGTCACATCAAATTGTAATACACTGAATGATTCTATTTTGTAGATATTCATATTTGCTTGGACAGCTTATTCTTCAATAAAATATTGTGATTTTGAATTTACTGATTTTTTCCTTAGTTGTGAGGTACAGCACTGTACACAGAAACAAAATAAAAACAGAATGGATTGCTATAGACTATGGTCTGAACAACAAGGTATGTAATTCTGCCATCTGTATAGATCGGAATGTCAGACACTACAGGCTACGAGAGAACATAAAATAATCACTACACATTGAAGAATTATCATGACCTTTATTCAGCATTTGCTGCCTGTCATTTCAACAAATACAATCAAATTCTGAAGTACACAAAGATCCACACTCGGACCGTGGAAAAAAACAAGAACGTAAAAGTATCTAGTAACATATCAGTTAGACAGCAAATGTGAACTCGGTAAAATCAAAACATAATTCATTCCGTCAAATTGGCTTTGCACACTATCTGCAAAAAAAGAAAATCTTGGACAAGTAAAATATGCAATGAACAAATAAAAAAAGTTCCTAGTCAAAATGAAAATCAGCAGTATGACACTGAAGCATTACGTAACAACAGGAAGTATGGGGAAGGGAGCATGCAATAAACGCCAAGCGAAACACGCCCCCCTCACCTTCACAGCCAATCGTAGCATCTCATTATTTACACTACACTCCAGCTGGAAAGCAGCCTCAAGTTCGTCATCAATCTCCTTGTGTTTATATGTCTCCTGCGTTAATTACAATTAGTACAGAAAATGTCCACATGCAAAACTTGTTAGTTTATCACAGAATATTGTTAATGCACTGAATGGAGAATTACACACAGTTATAAAACAACTGTTCAACGCTTTTTACATATACCTTTGATTATCAAACTGCTTTAATACAATTTTACACACAAAAAATTTTTCCTGGAAATTATGACCTTTTTAAATGAATGTACACTTAAAAAGAGATCTCTTTCAAAGTACATAATAGAGAAGTTAACCATTTCAAAATTTTTGTTATTTCGACATTTGAGAGAACCTTTTCTGGGATCCGTGGAATGTAGTCAATGAAGCACAAACTTCCATAGAAAACGCATACATATGAAGATATCAAAAGTGCTTTTATAATATAAACTTGCATTTGGTGCAGAATGTATTTGTATCTAAAAAAAAATTGGATTTTTGCTGCATAAATTGTGGATAATATCTATAATAAAACAGGACACAAATCTGTGATTCAAGCCAAGTTCAACAATTCATCAGATAAGGCCAATTCAATTCAAAATGAAAATCTTGGAAATTTATTTTAACATTAGCAAAAATAAAAGATTTCCATTTCAGGCCAGTTAAATTGACCTCATCTTCATAAATGGTAAAAATGCTGTCGTAACAAGATAATCTCACAGCAAAAAGAAAACTGAAGATTGTTGATAAAATCTGTCATACTTCTAGATGTTTCATGAGGACAGCCACAACCACATTGACAAGGACAAACTGGGCCATCAGTACGAAGACTACAAAGAAGACGGGGGCGATGAAAGTGCTAACACAGCAATTTGTCAGACACTTCTCCGAGGAGTCGCAGTCATCACGCAAGGTGTCCTACAAAGTCAGGAAATATCATCAGTGATGAGACATGAAGAGGTACAGACAATAATGTTATCCTACAAAGACAACTCCACAGTTCATTCATACAAGTCTTTGGTATTTCTTGATTTGATCCCACTGACCTTCATGATTCCGTTCCAGTTGTCACCGGTTGCCACCCTGAACAGTGTGAGGAACGCCATCCCAAAGTCCTTAAAGTGGGCATGTTCTCCCAAGCCCTCACAAGGGTGGGCTTCCGAACATTCTGAAATATCCCACAATTTTTTCGTACAAATATTGTCATACCTGAATCTAGTAGTCACCTGTAGGAACCAGTAAAGTGACCTTTTAATATAGACAAATCTACGGATAGATGGACGGATGGGAAAGCCCATATCATAATACGGGTCCGTCAAAAGACAGGCTTATCCAACTATTTAAAATAGATGTAATTTGACCTCGGGAATCACTTTCTCTTGATCTCACCACACTTGACCAATTACTAATGTTAACAACACATCCAGAAATCATCCGCATCTAATAAAAACCCTGAACACGGTTCATGTGATTGGTCAACATGGTTACTAAAGCCAGCTAAAGTAAAAGGGTGATTTCGTATAGATTCTTATGACAGCTACTGCATTACATGGGTGACTGCTAAAGGTATTAGTTATTTCATATAGGATATTTCATTGGGATCATGAAATCAAAAAATAATATGAGGCAGGTGACTGCTGAATAATGGTGACTACTAGGGCATGTTTCACCACTCTTTTATGTTTTCATTTACTACCTCTTTGAAACTTAAAACTCAGAAAACTTAAAATCCAGGAAAATGATGAACAGCATAGATGCCATTTTACATTTAATAGCTTCAAGGTTATAGGGTTAGGTTTCTAATTCACTTTCCTAATGTCTCAATTTTATCATGAATTATAATCAGTACTTCTATTTTATTGAAAGGAATAGATTAAATGTGACCCCATGATGTAAAAAATATTGCAGAAAGAAGAGATCCACATAATACATGAACCTATGTTACCTAGTCTCCCAAACAGCTCAACTCCGAGGGCAGCGAAGATGAAGAAGAGAAGGAAAAATAGAAGCCCTAGGTTGCCGACCTGCGGCAGGGCTTGAATCACAGTGTCTAGGAGAGCACGAATTCCCTTGGCCATTTTCAGTAACTTCAACACTGTAACAGAAAAAAAAAACCAAAATGCCAAAGATAAAGAATTGATTTTCTTAAAGGCTTTAACATAGATAAGTAATATAACTGATATATGTAGATGATACACTACCAACCACAATGATCCTTACAAAAAGCCGACTAAAAAGGAAAGATGGGTCCACTTTCCAAATTTGATCTTTGTCAGCTGATTATATGCACATACAGTACTGACCAGAAATAACCTTATAAAAAGTCAACCCAAGGCTCGACTTGAGTTAATCCCAGTGAACCCAGAAATAGATCTCGAGTGGACTCAAATGCTCCAGAAGACAAGGATCCACTCTGAAGCTCATTACCTAAAGCAGACTCCAATTTTGCAGGAGCAAACTTAAAGCCAAAAAGGGGTCCTTTTTCTGCATCCATTTGGATGTAAGGTTGGGTCTGGTCAAGACTGTACATGTATCATCAAGTTTTATTAACTTTGAGTTCTTTTAATAAATAATGTAATAATAAGGCAAACTGTTTTTTAATTTACTTTCAAGTTCTCTACTACACAACAATTCACTGGTAAAATGGATCTTTAAATTCCACCATTACTGTTTGAGCTCTATTAGTTTCATTCCCCATTTTCTTCTACCAACTTATGGCCTGACTACATGTATAATGTTCTATCCCTTACAATTTTACATCTATCAAATTGCTTAAGGCTCCGGACAATTTTACCTCAATCAAGCATTGCCAAGATCCTGACAATTTCACCTCCATCAAATATTACCAAGATCCTGACAATTTCACCTCAATCAAGCATTGCCAAGATCCTGACAATTTCACCTCAATCAAGCATTGCCAAGATCCTGACAATTTCACCTCAATCAAGTATTGCCAAGATCCTGACAATTTTACCTCCATCAAAGATTGCTCAGCTAAAATTCAGACAACTTTACCTCGGGCAATCCTGAGGACCCTCATGACTCTGATGATAGTTGGGTTGATAGGAATGACATTAGTTTTCATTTCCTCCAGAATGATCCCCACAATGGACAAAATCACAATAAATATGTCCAACTGGTTCCACCTACAGAACAAAATCAACCAATCACATGATGCCAGCCACCTGTCAATTTCACAACTTGTATCAACAATGTCTGAGTACTACAATGTATTAATGTGAAGTGGAAGAAAAAGTGTTAATTGATATTTCTTAATTATTTCTCCTTTGTGATATCATTTTCTATAAACCATTTTGATTAAAAGAGAAGAAAATATAGAGGAAAACTGCTAAAGACAAAATCAATTATATACCAATTACTATAACAAACACACAGAGTTAATTAATAAAATTATTATCTGGACAGATGCATTGGTAAGAAAAATTGAGAGTTTCATAAACAAGAATAGAATTATATGCTATAAACAACAAGTTTGACTACAGGTTGTGTTACATGCAAACTCAATCTCTTGTGCAGTACCAGTACTTATTTTCAATACGTCTACACTTAATCTTCGACTAGATGACATCAGATCTCTATAGGTTGTCTTGTTTACACTGTGAGTCAAGATTTCCCGACTCGTGAAGAAATCGTATTGACTGCTCTCATAAAGAAGGTAATGCCACTAGTTAATACGAAACATAACTTTTCTAAAGAGAGAATGTGTGTGTGACAAAATAATGGTCTTTCTGATGGTGAAAAAGTCCAGTGCAGTATTTCACTAACGTCGTGCATTAACAGGACCATAAACATTTAGTACTGACAGCTATGAAGAGTGCAGTACAAATAAATTAGTATGATTAAAACTCTGAAAAAAATAAGAACAATTAAATGTGTTAAAAGTGACTTAAGCAAAAAAATTAATTTAAAGTATGAAAAATTTCCTGTTACCTGCTACAGAAGCATATTGAAGGAAAATATACCAACAGGTCAGATTCTAGTTTAATCAAAAATTAAGATTTCCCACCATCCAATAAACTACAATTTCTTCTCCAAAGGTATCATTTGACAGGTGCTTTAAAACATTTTCTTTGAATAATTTCTCTCTGAATTCTGCATTTTTACATATATACTGTGAACTAGCTTTTATTTGCCTGTAAGAAATATTCTCAAGCACACCACTTTCTTGCAAATAGTTGTGACATCAGTCATGTGTTAATTCATAAAGTGCATATGATAAGGCTCACTCACCATTAAATTATACCTGACGCTATAACCATCGGTTTCATATTTTTGCATTTCAAGACCATTTTCATGGATCATATTTTAAAAATTAAATTGTAATTATAAAAACAAAAGCCCAGAATTTTTTTTTAATCCTATATACCATTGATATCAGGTATATTATATTGTCCATTCATAAATAAAACGTACACCTGTGTAGTCGTACACGATACAATAGATAAAATCGAAGCCTCTCTCCGACAAGAATTCAGTGGCAGCACTTTTCCACAATTTGTCTCCCTTACCTGTCTTTGATGTATCTCATAAATCCCAGTGCTAAAATCTTCAGTGTGGCCTCAATGATGAACACACTCGTAAAGAAATAGTTAAAAATCTTCAGAGCAAACTCCAGCTCCTGAAATAAGACAAAATGATTAAGGTGACTGAATTGTTATGCAGAAAAGTCAATTCAATACTGTAGAAGTGGTTATTTACGCGTGGGGGAATTAACACTAATTACATGGTCACGTAATAAGCACGTAAATTTCCCCCACGTGTATATAGTTATAAATATTTGATATAATATACATTATATTCATTTACCACGTATTTTTCCATCATGCTTAATGTTGGACGTGGAAAAATGCCTACTTAACCCCCAGCGTAAATAAACACTTTTACAGTTATCTAAAATTAAATAAAAAATCTATTTATTTGTTAACCCAAACTTTAAAAAAAAATCAGCATCAAAGAAGTATTACCGGTGGCATCATATAGTATTCCATTGCCATGGTGATGACATTTAACCCTATGACCCCTGCAATAGCAAGGTCAAAGTACTTGCTATTAACAACTTGGTGTACAATAAGTCGACTGGGAGAGTACTCCGCCCAGTAAGGTGGTCTGTTTAACTCTGAAACAAGAAATATAACTATCACTTCAATGTTTGTTGACATTCAATGAATATTCATGTATTTCTGCTATTGAGGTCAGTTTTTCTACTCTCTAATTCCACATCTCTCATATTTAGATATACTAACAAGGAAATAAGCACATTCCAGTCCTATCTATACGCAAAGTATATCCACACGAATCAAATATAATTTTTTTCAGCAGTGTTTGACATTAAAGGTAGCTAATTTATAGCTGTATTTAAAACAAATTACGGATTTATGACATAAAAAAGTACCCCAATTTAACAGACATCTCAGGGACATGCTGTAATACAGTCCCTGATCGGCCTTCAATGTCATTCACATAGTGGTGATCAATTTTTGTTCATGATTCTTATAATCTTCTTTATCTACTCAATTCTTTATATGATGCATTTGTCATGCACGAATATACATCAAAAATTTAAATCATTGAAATCTAAACACATGTATTCTCATTACAAATGATTTTTCTTTTAAAACTATAAATCTCTACCTAAATGAGCTGTTTTGAGGGAAAAAATGAGTTTATAACAAATCAATTGACAACACAAATCACTTGATATCGAGTCTGGCTTCCAAGTGCAAACTAAAAATCACAGGCAATAATTTCATTTCTAATCTCTGAAAATTAGCTACGGCAGGCATCTTGTCAATCTACTGCATGCAGAGATTATGTAAAATCTAGTCATAGTTAGGAAAAAGAAGAACTGGATCAATATCTACAGGACAAAGAGACCAGAAATTCAAGTCACACGATACTCACTGTCGCTGAAGTTTGTCTACGTTAATCTATTGTGTAAGGCTATATATTTCTCCAGAACACACAAGCCAATTCAGAATTTCTAGGCATGCAGAATTAATTGTATGTTAATTTTCACACTTACCACATGAAAACTGTAGCACATTGAACTTTAAATTTTTGTGTTTTATCCAATAATTTCATAATTTAAAATTTTTTCTTACACAAATGCTAATCTGTTACCATGATTTATAGATTTATTAATACCTGTAAGTAATTAAGAAATGACAGACAAGTTGGAGAGAGGATAAATTCAGAAAATAAAGGAGTTTATAACGCAATAAAGATTTGTCAGAAAAACAACAAATATATGCACATTTCAGAATTTAAACAAATTCCACTCCTGTATTTTGTGAATCCTCTCCCTCAAAACAAAGAGACAACAGTGCATGTGCCAGACCCCGATACCTGTCTCCATTTTATTCTCACTCTTTCTTTTCTGTTCCATTTTGTGTTTGCGTTTTGCCGTGCGGCGCTCCCGCTCTTCTTTTTCTTGATCTTGTCGACATTTGTGAAAATTCTCCACCACCACACCCACAAACATGTTGAGGACAAAGAACCCAACCAAAAGTAAGAACGAGATGAAGTAGACTAGTCGCCACTCACTGTAGTTTTCCATGGGCTGTCAAAATAATACATTTCATTTTAAACAAATACACAAACTATAATTCTTGGCTTTGAACCAACACAGAGGCATTTTCTCATGAGAGGCCTTGCAACCTTATCTTCACACCTGACCTATTAGAGATCCTCCTTTCAGCATGCTCAACACTTATGAGATTATCACCCCTGATCAGAAGACCTAGGACTTACTGTAAACCAACTTTTATTTACGTGTGAGAAATTTCCCCCGAGATTCAGGAGAACTTCCTTATCATCACGAATACTTCTCGCCGCGAACCAGTCTTTCAATATCTCTGTTATGTTTTAGATAATGGCGGTTGTGAAAATTGAACATCGCGAACCAGTTTATCACTGGAAAATCGTGAAATAAAGTCGTCACGAATAACAGTTGGTTTACAGTACTAAACAGGAAGAAACAATTTTCAACATATTGATCCATACTGACCTTTGACCCACTGACCCCTAAATCAATAGATATGACCACCAAATGCATGATGAATGACCTGAGCTTAAGTATCAGCTCAGGCCAACTTAACTCTCAACTAGTGTAACAGAGATCATCCTGATTTAGTCAGACATGTTGAATGTGATACCCTGACTTATAACTTCACTGGTAGGATGCAAAAACTTTATACCTTAGTCCAACACTTAAGCATGCCATAAAATTCTATGCTCGAAGCACAAGATTTCAATTCAAATGACAAACTGTCTATCACATTTACTCATTGATGATGCTTGTCTTCTTACACTAACCTGCTGATCTATCCCGACGGCGTCCAGACCCGTGTACATGATGCTGACCCAGCCATCCTTGGAGGCCAGAACAAATAAGGCCATCAGAGCCTACAATAATAAAGCACATACAGATCACACTGTAATATAAAACATATACACTGAACACCAGAGCTGCGTTCAAGATCGTGGCGGTTAGCCTAGGGGCTATAGGTATGATGGCTGATAAATGTACCATTTCATGATGCATTGTCTTTTTGTTATTTTGAGGCAAAAAGTAGCCAATATTATAATTTTGTTGTTTTTTCGTCATTTCGGGACAAAAAGAGCCTTAATATCGTTTTGTTGTCTTTTCGCCTCAAAATAACAAAAAAACGATAAAATGTAAAATGGCACAGATCAGCCACCATAGCTATAGCCCCTATGATCTTGAATGCAGCCCTGAGCAAGTAAGGCTTGAGCACCTGAAATGTTTTGCAACTGTTGAAACAGAACCTTCTGCAGGGCACACTGGATGGTTGGAAATAGTGAATTTGTGCTTATTGAAGAATAAAACGTTTTTTAAATATTATACACAAAGTTTTAATCAAATCTGTTCATTGGTGTTTAAGATATCCTCTGGACAAATTACATGCATGTCTATGGATGGACAGAGGGATAAAGCGATTCCACAGGATGACACCCC
The DNA here is from genome assembly GCF_947568905.1 of Ostrea edulis. Taxonomy (NCBI): domain Eukaryota; kingdom Metazoa; phylum Mollusca; class Bivalvia; order Ostreida; family Ostreidae; genus Ostrea; species Ostrea edulis. The sequence continues at coordinate 23,888,429 of NC_079167.1, read as the reverse complement.
CCCCCCCCCCCTCCCGTAAACTTCATTTGCAGCCCTGGGGTATAATAAGTATATTTACTTCTAGACAAGGGTCCACAAAGAGGCATCAAAGTGTAATCCAAAGTTTCTTCTGATTGTTTTACCTCTACTTTATCATAAAGACATGTGCAGGGTCTATCTATAGTGCAGGCCGGCCGGGGTACAAGTCAGAAGAATCTCAGAATATGTAACATGCAGACAAAAAGTTATGACCATGGACAACAAAAGAGCTGTATGCAAAAGAATAATGCGCGATATCAAACAAATAATATCAATGTGTTCAGAGGAAATCGAGATACGATAATAATAATCGTTTTAGTAGTTATATCTGATCGGCCCTACAAAATCATGTATTTCAGATGATGCAGTAACATATCAAATCATGCACAATCATTGTTCGATAGTTTGTTTTTTATCTTTCATTTATTTCTAACTAAAAATACCTGTCCCAGATCATAAAAAATAACTAAAAAACACTAATTGTCCCATATCATCAAAAATAACTATAAATACCTGTTCCAGATCATCAAAAATAACAAAATATACCTGTCCCAGATCATCAAAAATCACCTGTCCCAGATCATCAAAAACAACCAAAAATATCTGTCCCAGATCATTAAAATTAACTAAAAATATCTGTCCCAAATCATCAAAAATAACTAAAAATACCTGTCCTAGATCATTAAAAATAACTAAAAATACCTGTCCAAGATCATCAAAATTAACTAAAAATATGTCCCAGATCATCAAAAATAACTAAAAATATCTTTCCCAGATCATAAAAAATAACACAATATACCTGTCCCAGATCATCAAAAATAACTAAAAATATCTCTCCCAGATCATCACCACCGCGGTGGCCGAAAGTTTAGAGCGTTCACCCCGCATGTTGAAGGCTGGGGTTTGAATCCCGGCCAACAGACCTAGGTCGTTAAAACAGGTAGTGACAGTTCCATCGACAAATGCTCGGCATCAGGTGTGACTGTCACGGCTCCTCGGAGATGACCTTAAAAACGGATGACCCGTGTCACAGTACGTGTGCATGCTAAAGAACCCTCACTGTTCAATGGCCATAAGCTCCGAGCATAGGCCTAAATTTGAAGCCCTTCACCGGTCTTGGTGACGTCTCCATATGAGTGAAAAATTCTCAAGTGAGACGTTAAGCAAGATACAATCAATCAATCTCTCCCTGTCCCAGATCATCAAAAATAACTAAAATTACCTGTCCCAGATCATCAAAAATAACTAAAATTACCTGTCCCAGATCATCAGAAATAACTAAAATTACCTGTCCCAGATCATCAAAAATAACTAAAAATATCTTTTCTAGATCATCAAAAATAACTAAAAATATCTCTAACAGATCATCAAAAATAACAAAAAATACCTGTCCCAGATCATTAAAAATAACTAAAATTACCTGTCCCAGATCATCAAAGTTATACTTCTGGTTGACCCAGACGTTTTTCTTGTCGTCGGTCTGACATTGAGTCTTGTTCCGGATATGTCGAACATTGGGACCCTTACAGTAGTAAAATGTGCCTTTGAAAAGCTAAAAATTGACAATGGAGAAAGATGTATAGTACATTCTGGTAATAACAAATCTCAGGTGACAGTCAAAACAGTTCAATATAAACATCAATGAATATAATATGCATCAACATTTTACTTCATTAACACTATGATTTCACGATATGGGAGATTTTTTCGTTATAAACATGGCCTACAATATTACTTCATATAAATTACTGATAATGATTTATGTCTTTACATCAAGCTATTAACTTTCTTGAAGCTATGTGAAGTTTACCTGAACTCCTAGAATGCCAAATATAATGAAGAATGTGCAGCAAATAAGAACAATGTTTCCGATTGGTCGAAGGGAGGATAACAGAGTTTGTACAACAAGCTTCAGACCGGGGGCTCTGCTAATTACTCTGAAACACAGGATATAAATAAGTGAAGCATACTGTTGATTGAAAGACAAGTAAAGAAATTAGAAACTCTGAATACTACAACCTTCGTTACAGAGAACAATTAATTTCATAAAACATATTCATTAAATATAGAACAGGTTAAATCACTACCTGAGTGGTCGTAGAGTTCGGAGAAGCCGAAACACACGCAAAATTCCAAAAATCCTGGGACTGCTGTCAGCGGAGAGGGAGATAAGAATGTCTACAAGGGAAATAGCCACAAGAAACCCATCCATAATATTCCAACCACTCTTCAGGTATGCATGTTGTCCAACCACCAAGCCTTTGGCTAGCACCTGCACAAAATTTGAGATTTTGACTGGATTAATTAATTAAAACAACAGAGATTTAATTACTGTGGTAATGTTTAGGTTGTCGTTTTATTTGAAGGTCAATGTTTACGTTGTTGTTTTATTTGAAGGTCAATGTTTAGGTTGTTATTTCATTTGAAGGTCAATGGTTCAAATCTCTTCACAAGCTGTCTTTTAACTTACCTTGATGAGCATTTCCACAGTAAACACAAATGTGAAGACATAATTGGAGTAATTTAGGAATTCTCTCTCCTGCAATGAGAAACAAGTCTAAAGTTTCAATTCTGAAGTCATCTGTAGCATATTCTATTATACTTCAACACTATCAGGAGGGGGAGTTTATATTGTAAAGCTGAGTTAGCTCCAATTGACCCAAGCCAGAGTGCGATACTGCTGGGTGAGGTGGGAGTATATTGGAATGCTCCATAGCCGGTGATACAGTTTAATAGTTATGACATGAAGTGGGTATATTGGAGCACTCTGTAGTCAGAGTAATGCACAGTGATACTTACAACACTACTGGGGGGTATATTGGGGCGCTCCATGGCCAGAGTAATGCAGTTGAGAGCAATGAAGAAGAGGACGGTGTTGTCAAACCAGCGCTGAGCCATCAGGTGATGACAGGTCTTTCTCAGGCGGTTGTTGGGGTGGAGCAGATACAGGGCATATTCCTCCCGGGTCTTGAAGCAACCTCGCGGCTCTGGGAACCAGGAACAGCTGCAGTTCTACAACAGTAGTTATGGCAAGATATTATATTTGATCTTCATTCCTTTAAGTTCAGGTCATTCACACTAAAAGGAATGCCATGTGGGAAGAATCAATTTGCATACGTAGTAAGCAAACTGTGAAAAGTTAAATTTGGTAAGTTCCCTGGAAATCAAACAATTATTCTCTGGTCTCTTCATTATAATGATGTAAAATGTAGAGGTTATCATAGAATCTATGAACTGGTTGTTCTACTGTTAATTGTATTTCACTGTTTTATTTTAACAATTAAATGCATATAAAGTTCGTTATATACCCAACGATGATTATTTCTTATTTCAGATATATCTGTGTTGCATGGGTTCATTATAAGCTCAACAATAATTATCTCCGATTTCTGATATATCTGTGTTGTATGGGTTCGTTATATGTTCAACAATTTTATTTCTGTGTCGTGCATGGATTCGTTATATGCTCAAAAATGATTATATCTTATTTCTGATATATCTGTGCCACGCATGGGTTTGTTAATTATTTGTGATATATCTGTGCCACGCATGAGTTCGTTAATTATTTGTGATATATCTGTGCCACGCATGGGTTTGTTAATTATTTGTGATATATCTGTGTCACGCATGGGTTCGTTAATTATTTGTCATATATCTGTGTCACGCATGAGTTCGTTAATTATTTGTGATATATCTGTGCCACGCATGAGTTCGTTAATTATTTGTGATATATCTGTGCCACGCACTGTCTCGTCAATAGCATCTGGATCCTCCTCCTCCTCTTCCTCGCCCCCACCCACACCAACTTCAACCTGAGTGGGGGAGGTGGTGCCCTCTGTCAAGTTGTTTTGTTTGACCTCGTCCTTGAGCACTGCAGTCATTGACGACAGCGAGTTGAGCGTGCGTCGACTGTTGAAGGAGTTTTGTCGACTGAGGATAATGGAATTGCAGTTGCTCTGGGTGCTGCTGCAGGAGTTGTTTCGGATTTTGAAGGAGTTCCTGGGGGTGGGGACCGGGCGTTTGATGGAATTCTGGGGGCTCAAGGTTCTCTGGTTATTGAGTGGGAGGTGGCCATTGCAGTCACTCCTGTGAATAGAGAGGTTTTTTATAGCTAATATGGCACTCTTATAAACACTTGAAGCATGGGATAATTCACATGATCCGCAAAGTAACCCAAACATTTATTCCTTAAATGAAAGCAACTTGAGACATCTCAATACACATAATTCAGTTCAGTAGTCACAACGCACCTTGCTTAATTCTTCTATGTTGAAAATACACAGATGTCATAAACTTTCATTACTGCAATAATCAAAATATTTGAAAATTGCTTAAAACGAATGTAAACAGCAAAAACCACTGTAAAACTCATACCCATGATTGATAATTTTATACAATTAAATCAGCACTTTAACTGATATATAATGTTTTACAATATAAACAACACAACTCTTACATTAATTGTTCATGATATTGATTTCCTTCCAATATTATAAAAACGTCAGAAATTTAATGCTTCATATCGCATTTACTATCATAGTGCAAATTAAGAACTTAGTGTACTTTGTAACTTCATCCTGGATGCTATCACATTTTATTCTTCTCAATACAACTAAACAAAAGACATATTTACAGATATTATTTCTCAACTGCCATAAATCTAAACTCACGGACATCTGCAACCGTAATGAACTTTGTTTAAGCGATACATCTTCTCATAAGATGGCAGTCAGGTTGTTATTGGCTTCTTGATAAAGCTTTATTTGGTTTGTTCTCTAATATTGCTTTTATTTCACTTGCCAGGATTTAATGACACAAGAAATCATTAACTCCAACTTCAGACTACCTTACATACAAAGATTATTATGCAATATCTGTGACAAATCATACAGCACAGCGTTTTGAAGTGGGACATTACGAGCTGAGAGACTGATGGAATCAATGGTAAGCACACTTAGCACGATGTACAGAATAACTCTATCATCAGAATAGGCACTGATTCATCAATTATACAGCCACCAAACTCAGTCCCTACCAATCCACCACAAAACGATTATAGATAAAAAAAAAAATACCCAAAGCATTTTTTCTGGTGATGCAATGTGATAGCTGCCATTACAAATCCATTTATCTTTCTTTGAAAATGGAATACAATGACTCATTTATGCATGTAGGATATGCTGCTTCTCTTACAAACAACAAATGTGCAACACCAGGACATGCTGGGAGCAGCGAATTCTTTGTCGATTAGTCTGACATATTGAAGACAATGGTACAGTCAAATAATAAACGAAGCTCTGAATACAGTACAATACACTACTCATGGTCATGTGACATACCCAGTACAACACACTACTGATCATGTGACACACCCTGTACAACACACTACTGATCATGTGACACACCCAGTACAACACACTACTGATCATGTGACACACCCAGTACAACACACTACTGATCATGTGACACACCCAGTACAACACACTACTGATCATGTGACACACCCAGTACAACACACTACTGATCATGTGACACACCCTGTACAACACATTACTAATCATGTGACACACCCAGTACAACACACTACTGATCATGTGACACACCCTGTACAACACACTACTGATCATGTGACACACCCAGTACAACACACTACTGATCATGTGACACACCCAGTACAACACACTACTGATCATGTGACACATCCAGTACAACACACTACTGATCATGTGACACACCCAGTACAACACAATACTGATCATGTGACACACCCAGACCCAGCTCTAAATACTACACAAGTTAGGTCATGTGACACATACTGACCTGTTAGGTCATGTGACAAACCAAGCTCTGATACCAACATGTCAGGTCATGCGACACTAACAGTTCTGATTTGCTAGAGCTTGTGACAAACCTGTCTAAAGATGTGTATAAAATAAAATGCACCACTAGAGTACATAATATGCCGATCTGGAACTATATACATATTCAAAGTCACAAGCTGCGACAGTTATTCACAATTCAAAATAATGCTACAGTCATCTGCTTTCTGGTCACAACACATCTTACTCAAAGAAAGCTGCATCAACTAAGTTTGATGATCCTGGGCCTCACATCAAGCAAGATATGACCCGGACATGATTTGAGTATGCATAGCCATATATTTCCAGGACATCACAGTGCCCTACTTTTGGGTCATGACACCCCCCCCCCCCCCTGCGATGCATCAAATGACCAGGTGTAATTGTCCTAGGTCTCACATTGTGAAAAATATGACCCAGACACTGAAAGAAGCTAACAGCTAGATGGACAGGAAAGTCAATACCATAACATGGCCCGTCTTTTGACGGACTCTGATGGGTGCATAACCATTTGAACTCAATATGAAATCTGATCAAATTTCCATTTCCATAGTCATATAATTCTTAGACAGATTTAATAGACTAGTGGCTTACTTTTAGGATGATAGACATTTCCTCTAATAATAAGACTGCATTTACTGACAAGTTCAATAATTTTAAGGTTTCAGTGTGTACAAATGTGATCATAGGATCACCAAGCATTACCATATAGTTCCAAAATTAGGTCATTGTAACCTATTTTTCTGCTGCAAAACATATCCAACCCAAGCTACCATGAATAACAAAATGCCTGCAGTGTGCTAGAAATTACCCTCAAACATGATTTACTAATGTCCAACATGGTGTCATTATGACCTACTTTTAGACTGCAATACTACTTCCTTTCAAACACATTTTAAAAAATATCAAGGTACGGTGATCCCAATCCTTGCAGTCTGCATGATCAGTACAACAACAAAAGGACAAACAATAATATCATTAAAGAGCATCATGTACCAGCATACAGAAAACACTGGGGGGTTTATCTTGTTGAAATTCTGCTCCCGAATCTTAAAGTTCCGTTCTTGAATTTCAAACTGACCTATTGACAGTTGGTGTAGGACAGTTCGGTTGAAACACGTCGTCATCATCAGTATCCATGCTGTCAATTCTGCACTCTGGAACAAGGCACTTCCTGTCACCGTCCTGTGAACGGCGCCTCTTCCAGCTGTTGCTACGGCTACCAGAACTAAGAGATCTACGGAGGCAAGGTGATAAGCAAGGTGAAGGTCGAGGGGAAATTCGCGGGGAGAGGCGGGGTGAAAGACGAGGGGAGGCCCGAATACTGGAAATGGTCTGTAAAGAAAAAGTATATTTTGATAGCTGTTAGTATTACAATATAGATCAAATTTTCTATTGTTGACCAAACTTTTCAGACTGATTAAGCATTGCAAATCAAATACAAGTATACAATTATAATAATATGTGAGTAATATGCAACACTGTATCATCGCAAACCACAGGTGAATGGAATGAAACAATAACCTGTGGTTTGCGACGATGGCAACACTGTGACTCAGAGTAAAACTTTATCAGCATATTACATCACATGCTGCAAATTATAAATTCAGAACCACAATGTTCATCCAAGTCACAAAACATCTCTCAGAGTAGATCATGTGGATTTTCAGATTAACCATGGGACCAATTGTTTATGTAGTATTTAGGGCTATATGGACCATGGATATTCTCCTTCCTATTGCATTTATATATATAAAACCACAAACAATTATATCGCTCAAGTTCGGGTTTTACTATTAAAGAGTACTCTTTAATAGTAAATTCAAACCCAAGCGATACAATTGTCTGCATGTATAAAACATGTAAATATACTACATTTGTCATTAGTTCTGGTGAAAAAAATGTATACATCAGAAGTTCAGTGATTCATCAATTACCAGTTATCATCCTTCCAAGGGGTTTAATTACTGATACTTTAAATTTCTTAATCTATGTTACCTAATTGCCAACAATAAAGTAATTACTTCAAAAAATTAGATATGTGATTATTCCTGCACTTTTATTATCTTAGAAACATGACGTTTTAAAAAGTGATGTATTATATACGCAAGTCTGACATCTTATAGTGAAGCATTAAAAAGTGATGTATTATATACGTAAGTCTGACATCTTATAGTGAAGCATTAAAAAGTGATGTATTATATACGTAAGTCTGACATCTTATAGTGAAGCATTAAAAAGTGATGTATTATATACGTAAGTCTGACATCTTATAGTGAAGCATTAAAAAGTGATGCATTATATACGTAAGTCTGACATCTTATAGTGAAGCATTAAAAAGTGATGCATTATATACGTAAGTCTGACATCTTATAGTGAAGCATTAAAAAGTGATGTATTATATACGTAAGTCTGACATCTTATAGTGAAGCATTAAAAAGGAGATAGGATAGTCATCTTAATGTAAAAGCATTGTACATGTATCTACCATCTGAAAGTGAAGCATTATAAGTGAGGTACAGCATTCTTCATAAATTTGTAATCTTAAGTTAAGCAATTTACACGAGTTGAAAACTGTTGAAGTGAAGCATTATATGCGAGTGGAAAACTGTAAGTGAAGCATTGAATTGATGAAGTGAAGCATTATATGTGTGTTGACAATTGTAAGTGAAGCATTGAATTGATGAAGTGAAGCATTATATGTGTGTTGACAACTGTAAGTGAAGCACTGAATTCTTGAAGTGAAGCATTATATGTGTGTTGACAATTGTAAGTGAAGCATTGAATTGATGAAGTGAAGCATTATATGTGTGTTGACAACTGAAAGTGAAGCAATGAATTGATGAAGTGAAGCATTGAATTCTTGAAGTGAAGCATTATGCACGAGTTGACAATTGTAAATGAAGCATCATACAAGAGTTTAACATCCCTGACTTTCAGATTGCTAACTTACAGAAGAAGGCCGCACAGAGAGTGTACTCATTTCCACCGGGGGATGGACACACAGAGTGACTTTATTACACTCTTTTGGTCCGTGGTCATTGGGGGATCCTTGAGGGGTGGGCATGGGAGTGGCCGCTGTGTGTGTGATAATTGGTGGGTTCAGATCCGGTTGGGTTGATGGCGGAGACATCTTAGCATTGTCGTCTTTGGCTGCTGAAGTCTGGCAGGCTACCCCTAACATTTTGGCTGAAATACCAGATATCTTTACATTTGTCATTTAATGTTAGCAGCTGGAAAGCATATTACAACTGTGTTATATAATAAGTGTCTGTTCCTCATTGTCAACTTTTTGAAATCAAGATAATGTACTGTGTGTTGTATAATCAATGGCAGTTAAATGATAATGTGCTGCATGTTATATAATAGACAACATTTCTTCTCCTATCAGTGAATCCTGGAAGACAACGAGGAACCATTATCTTATTTTTCTAGTCGCTATGGTTCTACACTCGTGTCTGCGTTACTTTGTAACTAAGAAGCGTCTATATCTGCTGACAGTTGACAGTTATCTCCCCTACCTCGCTCTGTATTGTTTATTTTGCCTTGAACCAAATCCAGGGTCTTCAGTTTAATGCTTTCATTTGTCTCCTCATTGTTATTGGTTTCTGATAAAATGCTCTGGAGTTCTCTTTCCTTGTTTCCTAATTTCATCTTCTTCTTTTCTTCCTCCTAAAATAAAATTCAACAGATTGCATATACTGCTGTAAATTTTTCTTACCACATAGGTACTTAATCTTGGTTGTTCAAAATTAATCAGGTACTATATATTGAAGAAACTTATTTCTATACAAATAACTGGTACACAAATCAAAGCCAGGCTATTGATTTCGCGAGGTAGGCCTCTTGTGAATTAAAGTGAATATCAATCACTCCTGTATGACGTAGAATCTGCAGCATTTCAATTTTAAGGACATATGGGATACTCCCCAAAAAATTGGCTATAGAATTTTGTAAAACCATTTGTAAATGTTTTGTTATTGCTAAAAACCCACATTACCATAAAATTTTCATATCAAACCACTTTCATTTTTGCATTATTCACAAATCTGTACTTGATTAAATGCAATGGAAAAACTTTACCCAAACATTGAAATCCTTCAGACATGCCTTTCTATTGGTGCATTTCATGTATCAATGACTGATTTACATTGTTGATTGATCAAATAATAGAAAATCCCACGTAAACACAACAACTTCATTTGATCGATGCATCCAAAATCCTGGGTATCTTGTGTGGATTTGTAAAACAACAAAATTTCATAGCCTTTATTTTTTTATATCTTCGCATAAAAACTACTTCCTCGATCATTTAATTTCATGGTCATGTTCAATCACTACTAAAACAACGAACAGACAAATACACAATGTATCCATTACAATTAAGTAGCAATCAGGGGAAAGGTTTACCAAACTAACTCTGAATAATTCTTAGTACCTCTGTTGAAAATCCCTCCACCAATATGGCAACCAAGAGGTTAAACAGAACATAGTTCCCCAAGGTCATAAGGGCGATGAAGTACAGTGATGCCCAGGAAGAGGTTGTTTCCATGCCATTGTAAAGGACAGTATTCCAGTCCTCCTGCGTCAGCACCTGACCAATCAAACGTTTACACCACATTGATCAATCCACGGTCATACTTACCAAGTAATCAAACATTTAGATCAAACAGATCAAGCAAAAATCACACTTACCAATTAAATAATTAAATAAGAAGTTTATATCGCAAATGGTGACATTTTTAAACATTTCTGATATACAGGTATCTTTTATTATATTTTACTTTACTTGCTTTTTTATGAGCAATAATTTTTAATTCAGGACACAACTGTTACAATTTATGATTGGCAGACTATACAATGAAATCCACTACTTGAAGCATTCTACGATTTAGTTGTGAGTGAACTGAAATGCATGGTTTGAGGATTCCATTAATCCAAGGCCAAACTGAAAAATTGTAACTTGACATTTTCCTGTTAAAATATACCATATACCGTATCAAGGAAATTTAAAGACAAGAATACTTTTGTGATTTTTTTTCTTCAAAAACAGACGTTTAACCTGTGGACAATTCATTTTTTGACAGATTTTTATTTTATGCAATTATAATTCAAAGAAATGGAAATTTTTACACTTTTATTTTTAGCAACTTTTCCTCATCAGCTGACAAAGAAGCCACTAATCCAAACACAACAAAATGATCTGATATATGGTATCTCATTTCCCCCAGTTTTTCTCCCAGTAACCATCACCGATTACATTGTTCCTACATTAGCCATTAAAGAACACCCCTCAAAATAATCTGAAAAGTTTCAATGAGAACATTAAGAATTCATAAATGTGACAAATGCCAAGCATTGATTTTTCAAATCTGGTCTTGAGGGTAAATCTCCATCCTTACGATGAAAAACATTATTTTGTGTTAGTGGGAAGTAATGCATAGGAAGTGGGAATAAGGAGTTTGATGGGAGGGGGGACAACCTCAACTAAATGTCAACTTCCAGAAACACCCAGTCACCTGAGACTTATGGAATAAGTTCACATCTTTCAATTTATAGATAAATCAATTACATTTTGAATAGCTTTGAAGGCAAGTTTTTATTGACTCTGTTGACATTTGGAGAGTGTCTGGGCCTTGTACAGTACTTAAGCGAAATGGTAGCTGAATCACAATGTAGGAATCGTTGTGTTAGGAACACATCAATAATTAAAGCGTTCCGTATGTTGCTATTGGATAATTATGAAACTCTGTACTGCAATAACAATCATAGTGTCACCACAGATTAATGATGTTCATACCAAATTTCATTTCTGGTGCCTGGAATTTTCTGTTTTTCTCATGCTGCAGGGATCTCATATCTATTTGCATTTTAAATGTATAATTTCTGGTTTCCTAATATGCTTTCTGATCTTTTTTTATAACTGGGAAAACAGCTAGTAGAGTATTTTTTTGTTTTTTTTTGTAATTTGAGCAATATAACTCAGTATCTCCAATGGATATTACTGGATCTTGATGTGCGTGTGTTGCTATGCATGATTTATGAAATTGAAACCTGGATGTGTACCATTCAAAGAATGTGCAGAATCACACCTGTCTGAGAACAATGATAATGTAGAGACCAAACAAATGAAATAATGTAGATACATTACCTGGAAAACTGTAACCACTGACCATAACAGAGAGTTAAAATTGGCTCTCTCACACTGGCAGTCCATATCGGGCTCAAGGGCATCCAAACATGTGCAGAGTGTACCGTTGCCACGCCAACAAAATTTGCCACCAAACAGATTCATGCCCAGAACACTGTCACATGCACAAAACACAAAAAGCCACAGATAGCAACAGGATCATCAGCCCAGGTAAATCTGTTGTCATGGGCACCAAGCATGGCATTACCATGACAACATGATTTACTAGGGGAAGACATCTTGTCACACAAACTCTAATAATCATTGTCAACGTACAACAGCTGTATAATAGTTGGGAGTGAGGATAGCAACAGCTGGACACCTCAATGCCAAGTTGTTATGGTCAGATAAAAATACAGTAGCCTGCTAATAATCATAAGGTGTGTAGTTTTCCCAAACCTTCAGGTACCAAATTCAACGCTCCTTATTTGATATGATAGTGTCATGATATGGTTTAAAACAAAAGTAAGTGCATGTCTTGGGTTTTTGTGTTTAAAATAGTTCCACTTCTTATCCAATAGCACAGACAACTAAAAAGTACATGTAACTTAAACCAGAGGGGTGGGTCACATGATGGCTGCAATATTGTATCACCTGACTGTGTCTCTATGGTGATTGTAACAACATAAATACAAACATAAGGGTGCACAAAATGTTATGGATTACTTAGTGCAAAGGCTGTAACTAAACAAAATCAACAAAACAAAAAGTAGATAGAAGCTGTGGAGATGAATTGGTGGCATGGCGCTTTGAGTAGAATATTCTCGTTTTTGAAACAGATCCGATTAGCATGCCATGATTGAATTCTATAGTTCTTGATATATTCATGTATTATTAGATATGATATAATAGCATACAAAAATTAACAAAAATCTACATTAACTATTTCATCCATTTACAACTATGGCCATTCATCTAGTCTAAATCATATGCTGCGAGTATATATGTAACCCATAAAAAATAAATTTCTAGAGTCATTCAAAAATATTTTGGTTAATATGATTATAAAGGTAACTTATTCCGATTCACAAATGAAGATGCAACATTACACTGCTCTACCATATTAGCCGACCAGTTCGTGCATGTTAGTTATACTGGATGTTGGTTAGACGTACAACGACTGTCTGTTTTATATACACACGTAAGGCCAAACCACATCAACCAATGACATTGCTACTACTTTGTTACACTAGCTGTTGCTGATACCTGAAACACCGTAATAATTGCCCAGAGAAGCGAATCAAAATTCTTGCGGTTACAATATCGTGACCCATCTGGATTCGTTTTACAGAACTTACAGCCAAATAAGTTCATTCCAAGAATGCTACAGAAAAATAGCAATTAAGAAATATATTTAAGTCTTTGAATGATTTTCTAAAATTTCAGCATGAAACACATACTTTTCATAAAAAAAGAACTTTCATTCTCGGAGTGTCAGAGAATTAGTATCAGACGGTCTACTGTTCTTTCTTGTCTGCGAAATAGTTTCATACATCTGTTGTCCAGAGTCAAATGATGCATTTAGCATTTCTTCATATTCATTTGTTTTATAGATGAATCAAAATTAACATGAAAATTTAATTAAGATCTTTTAAAGAAATATATATCAACTGCATGCATCTTTATTTACCTAGCTGAGAACAAAACTTGAAATCATTGAAACTATTAAAAAAATCATTGAAACTTTTTTTTTTTTTTTAAATTAAGTAACTTCAAAATTATATCAGAAGGTTTACCACAACTCACCTGAATATGAAAATAAATAAAACTAATAACGCAAAGAAAGTGGCCACGTTGTCCATAGTCCTCAACATGACGACAAGTTGTCTGCGAAGTGCTGGCATAAAACGGACAAGTTTTAGTATCCGTAGCAACCGGAAAGTTCTCAAAACAGACAGGCCACTGGCTCCCCCTTGTTGTGTGAATTCCACAATACTACAAACAAGTCATCAGTGATTTCATGTACTTATATGTGTGTACTTATATCATAATCAAAGGCCTGACAGTACTCAAGTAAGTTTCTGACAAATCCATGAAAATGAAAAGGCAGGGTCAAGTGACTGCCTTTAAGTTTATACATGTAATTTGAATGTCTTTTGACATGCCCCCTTGCTAAAACCTACAGACAAACATAAAATTTTACAAATATTTAGTTAAGTATGATGGAGTAGTTGCTAGTTTGAAGTTTGTCTATAAATAAATCATATGTTACCTTAATATGACAATAAAACCATCGAACACATTGAATCCATCTTGAATGTAGCCCACAATTCCATAAGCACAAAGTTTAAAAAACATCTCTACAGCAAAAAGAATGGAGAAAACCATATTGCTGTACTCCAGAGCTTCTGTTAGTTCTTCAGGCTAAAACAAAATTGTATTTAATTCTACTTATTTTATTCATTCATAATTCTGAGGTTTATGCTAACAACATTGTTAATTCATTTCAAATGCAAGTCTCTGTTTCAGGTATGTCATCGAAGTATACTGAATGATAATCAAATTATAAAATGTCATTAGAATTTTCGTATATACCTGGTTATGGAATTCTATGCCCATACTGAGGGTGTTGATCAGAATAGCGGTCAGAATCCCTCTGTGGAAGAGACTGTGTTCCACCAATGTCTTCATTCCTTTCTGGAAGTTTTTCTTACAAGCTGCAAGCATGCCACAAACTGAAGGAAATTACAGAGAATGCATGGGCAACACAGTTCAAAGGCAACATTCTTTAACAGCTAATTATTTCAGTCCATTATCTGAGTCCAGCGCTAATATAATTTCAGAATAAGAATTCTAGAGCAAGCTTAGAATTGTCTAAATACTTGCTTGAATAACAACAACTTGGACAATATGATCTTTTTTTACAGACTACTTGTCATGCTCTTCATTCAGAAATTAAAACCTTAACTCTGACCATTATTTAGAATTACTTATAAAGAACTATACACATGATATTGGCCTAATTTCCCTAAAACACAACAATTCATCAAAAATCTTTGTAAACTTGATGCAGTGCACTTAAGTAACATTTTTTTCCAACTTCAGTTCTTGTGTATAACAAAATCTTGATAATATCTACAACTAGTTTTGCCCCATTAATTGTTGCATGATGCCAGAAATGAAACATGTTTTATCATCTGCTGTCATTTATTGACTGAAAACATCATATTTACAGCACAGCTTTAATACAATGAATATCAAGCAACTTTGTGAGCAAGACTATTTTCCTATCAATGACATTTTTTCAAATGTCACAAACATAATACTAAGTCACATTCGTGGGAAGGAATATGAATACCAAATGTGCATTTTTTAATCACAGTTCAAAAAATCACTAAAATGAAAAAAGGAGCAATAAATCTGCACAATACTGGATTCAACTTTACATTGATATTTTCAGATTAATGGCTGATATAACTCTAATAGTTGAGCTCTTTAGAAGATATTTGACTTCGCCACAATGAAATAAAAATTCTTTAAAGGACATCATGTGTTTGAGAACTTTAATTAAAGTCAAAATACATATTGCATTATTTTAATGGTGGCAAACTTTTCAATAAAGGAGATATAGAATATATAATTCCAGAACTATCTATATGCACCTTTTAGTGTGTCTTTAGCAACAAACAGTATTAATGGAGAAAATAAAAATTTCTTGCCAGTAATCAACAGAAGCATTCGTATTAATATCCCTTGAACTCTACGTATCATCTTGCTCAAAATAACTTCATTACTACTTCATCACAAGATTATTTTTGGGGGCTCCATGATTACTAAAAATTAGTAAGACATCTCTTTAAGGATAAATATAGTTCCTAATCAGTACAAATTGGTGTGGATATGACTGTAGCCAATCACATGAGCTGGGTAAGTAATCAGCTAACTATGCACACTAATGGATTTACTGGCAATATCAATTTTTACCAAGATTCTATTACTAGCTAATACTTTATACATATTTCATGCGGTCGACTTATATATTACTAATTCAGGAGACTTAAATCTCTGTATGGCACCTTATCAGAAACCACAGTCGTGTGTCGATCAAAGCTCACATTCTGAAGAATGTTAAAATATTCCAACAGTCGGAGTCCTGGACTGATTATTACAAAGTAAATAAAATATTATGGAGATATTTACAACAATATCTATCTAGAATATCTTTTTTATAGTCATTCAGTCTTCATTGTATGTCAAACATTTAAAGGAGTCTACAATAGCTTTGGGCTTTTGTCAGATGTTGAATAGCACCGGACTTTTGTCAGATGTTGAATAACTTTGGACTTTTATTGGGTGTTGAATAACTTTGGCTGTTTATTAGGTGTTGAATAGCAACGACCTTTTGTCAAGTGTTGAATAACTTTGGGCTTTTATAAGATGATGAATAACTTTGTGCTTTTATACGGTGTTGAATAACTTTGGGTTTTTATTAGGTGTTGAATAACTTTGGGCTTTTGTCAGATGTAGAATAACTTTGGACTTTTATTAGGTGTTGAAAAACTTTGGCTGTTTATTAGGTGTTGATGAATATCTTTGGGTTTTATCATAATGTTGAATATCATTTTGAACTTTTGATATATGGGAAATAACTTTGGGATTTTATTATAATATGTAGAGTAACTCTGGGCTTTATCCAGATAAATGGTCCACAGGTCTTATCAGTCACCTTAGTATTAGTTATCACAAGAGCTGTGAAGTCCGTAATAATTTTCCTGCTCTGAATAGCTAAGCTATATTCTAATATTCAGCAGCAGTATAATACAAAATGATGTGTTCTTAAAACACAAATGCCCCTGAAAAAGTCCATACTGATGAAAGACTTTACACAATATAATGTGTTCCATTAACACTATATGACTACTTTGGACCTGCCCTAGAGTCAGATTATACTCTGTGAAATCAACAATTTTAGTACATCCCTTTCTGCTTTTCCTTAAAATGCATTTATTGTCTTTATACAGTATCAGCAAAATTAAAGAAGAAGTCTTTCAAATGATATTATCACTATGACCATTTTGGCTCCACCTGGTACCAAAACCTCTACCCCTGGGATCATGAAATTTACAATTTTAGTAAAAGGCTACCTGCTTCCTTTGAAACATCTCTACAGTTTCAATTTATTATCAATAGCATTAAAGAAGATTCTACTAAAAAACACTATATACCAAGTTTGGTCCTGCCCTGGAGTCAGAACCTTTACCCCTGGGATCATGAAATTTGCAATTTTAGTAAAAGGCTTGTCGGTAAATAACCAACACATTAAGGTTCAACAACCTCCCATCATTTCTCTCCCCCTCCTACCCTAGTCACACTGCAACTGAGAAGCAATGTTCATTTTTTATTTGTTGATAATTTTTTGTAATTTGAATATATGCCTTTTTCATGTAGGCTTCTGTTCAAATTCTGTATTTATTTGCAGTGACATTGCTATACAAGAATAACAGATGTATGAAATATGGTGTTTTGGCCATGCATATTCATCATAGAACCAAAATGATAATTTGCCATTTCATTGATTTACAAACTATTTCTAATCATTTCACTGTGTGGGACAGCAAAACCTCGAATGTTTACCTGCTACTTGTAATAATCTCCATATCAAGTTGCCTTATGATGTCAATACATGTAAATGCATTTACTTGACGTCATCAACATGAACTCTTACACAACTGTAAGTTTAAGAAAAAAATTAACACTACCAGTAATTACTATTAAAATACTTATGTTTGAGAGTTGATCACAAATAATTGTAGTTTCAAAATTGTTCGGTGAACATTAATTTTCGTTCTTTTCATGGTTGAGCTAAACCGAAATCCAGTGATTACAGTACAGTTTTTATAAATTAAAGTGGAAAGAAGAAAGTTTAACTGTCCATGAACTTACCGATGAAAACTTTATTTCAGGCAAAGCCACAAACTTTTATGCCAATGAAATTAAAATGAAACAACAGTAACTTTAAAATTATGTCAAAGGCATTATCTTTTAAAACTATGTCAAAGGCACCAACACGTGCAGAGGTGTGAACACCAAGATTTCTAAATGTATGTCAGTAGCATTCAGCAATTTGACATATATTAATGCTAAGTCAATCTAGGGAGCAAGCGAAAAAGAGTAAGAACTGAAATTTTTTGTTGTAAAAGCTTTTTTCTCCAAAAGCCATCAACTTTGGTGTCAATTGATAGCTTTTCACGTAACATGTTAAAGCATTAACAGCTAGGACTCATGCCTTGTTTTGAAAATGAAAAGTTTAGATTTCTCTAATACATCTTAGCATCCGTTTTTGAAATCTAGGTTTGTAGCTATGATTTACATTTATCAAATACTACCATATTACTATTCAATATCGAAGTCATTCTTTCTTTTTTTTAACCAAAATCATGTCCATGTCCCTTTAAAACTTTGTCAAAGGCACTACCAGTCAAAGACACCACTTAAAAACTGTCAAGCACACTAACAACAATTAAAACTGTCCAAGGTACTAAGATAAATACACACAGGAGACTCCATTGTAAGCTTACTTGATTTTGGCTCATCATCTGAGTTTTTGGAATCCGAGTCCTCGGAGTCCGGAACATCATGTGTAACATGATGACATCTGGGTCCACCTCCATGTTTCTCTATACTGTTCACCAGATTTTGAATCTGTTTGTCATTAATGGCTTCTAGCAAGTCTTCTGGAATTTCTACCAAATGAAAAATGCTGCTACTGCTTATACTAACATTTGATTTTTCCCGAATTTTCAAGAGATAAAAGAATTATGTCAGTTTTTACATTTCATTTTAAAATGTACTAGAAGAAAAAAAAACTACTGAACATTTTCCTCTTTTTATGTTGAAAATATGAAATACAACAACAAATGGCTAAGAGAGAGAGAAACTAAATAGAGGTCCTGTAAGGATTGAGATTTCTAGGTCAGTTGGATCACAGGAGTTTTCCAGGCAATCTGAACAGATGGTGACAGTCCCGTCTGAAGTGGGAGAGGGGGATCACAGATTTAATGACTTACAGAGAGGAGATTTGCAGGAAGTTTATGGAAAGTATCACACAGAACAAGACTAATCATATCAGCACAAGACATGCTCAGGCATGCAACCACTGCACAAAAACTCTCAAGCGTCCTGATGGATGGTTCTATTGGATGGGAACCAAATTGAACCACCAGAAATGGTTGCTACTCATAAATTAATAATTTCAAATATCCAGTTGTCAATGCGCAAATTAACATTGATTTTCCATACATATACATGTTAGTGATTAATCATTCATTAATCTTTAGTAATTATCGTTTTGCGAGCTTTGTCGTTATGTAAACGACTACGTAACAGCCTCACATTCTGTCCCCTTCTCAAGAGGTTACAATCTATATAAAAATTCCAGGATTTGATTGGATGAAGACGTATATATTGATCTTGAAATGTCAATATAACGCTCACATTACATAATGCTAACATGGCCCCTAAAGATGTATTTGCAGAGGCCATGGAGTAGTTCCATTTTGGGGATCTGTCAACAGTAATGCTGTAATTTATCTAACAGCCTTTGGACGATCGTTGTCGCGTGCACAAACAGTTCAAACCAGAATGTCTGTTTACACATTGACAATCTATTATTGGAAAGACAATGGCTATTGCTGGCTATTGCACAAACTTATCATTATAAATCTGATCTAATTGTGGGACATACTTACAGTATTTTTACATAAACATCGTAACAAAAGTCAGTTTGCAAATTCATTGAACTACATTTCACACAAGTTTGATAATTCATGTGTTAAAAGATCTATGAACAAACAGTGAGGGAATACACATGCACAAATTCTACTAACAAACACTCCAGGGAACAAAAACAAGCACTATGACAACACAGAAGGAAAGTGGAGACAAAAAGCTGACAGAACACCAAGCACACAGAGCACCAAGCACACGGAAACAAGCACAGTGCTGGACTACAGCACGTTTACTCACCAGACCTAGTGCTAGCATGACGCATCCTAGCATGACTACTGCTATCCACATGAAGAAGGGAGTTGGCCACTAACTTATGACATGAGCTGTGGGGGGTGTGGCCCACTGGATGCATGGTCAGAGATTCTGGCAGGGACGGCAAATGGCGGCGACTAGAACTATTAAAGGATGAAGCCCGACTAATGCTTGCATGCGATGACGGAGCAGCCAGGTGATTAGAAGAGCCACGATACTTTGGCAGTGAAGATGAGAGGTTATCAGAGGTGCTGCTTATAGACAGAGAGTGCAGGGAATCAAGGGAGACAGGGTGAAGAGAATTAGGCACAGTCAGAAAGTTAGATCGCCGGGGAGAGGAGATGGACTCCAAGTCTGACATTTCAGGGCTGGCACGAGGGGCCAGAGGGCTACTGTTTCTACGGAGACTCCTGACACTGCTGCGACGCGGCTCATCAGATGAAGCGTAGAGATTTTCATTAGCACTGATGAGCTGATAATAATAATTGTACCTACAGGAGGGACACGAGGAGCGACTCTGCGGCCGCTTGTGGGAACAAGAGGAGGAAGTACCTTTCTGACGTTTGCGTCGGAGCGAAAGTTCAGGTTTGACCTTTCTGTTCTTGTGGGTTTTTCCTCTAGCATTGTAGTAAGCTCTGAGGACTTTTCGTTTGGCACGACGCCACAAGTGAGCTAAATATTTGAGAATTTCTGCGTAACATCCCCCAGGCTCGGAATTACTGGCCAGGGTGCTGGATGACTGAAATCGCTTCCTTTCCTGCATCATTCGTTCTGTCTCTCTCTTCTTTGTTTCAGAAAACTGTGTTGCTATGACTACCAGACACAGATTTATCATGAAAAATGATCCAATCTAAAAACAAAAGATGAAAAAACCAATAAGAAAATAAAGAACAATCATTCAAATTTATTCAGAAAAATTCACAAAGTCTTGCATTACATTTAATTCAACTATCTCTTCTCAGAATTCCAATGTGGGATTTTTATACCATTCTCTGATATTTCATTACTAAAACAATGAGGAATTTATATCCTGTTCCATAGCCCAACAGATCAATTCATTAAAACTTCAAGTTATATTGAAGAAAAGCAGACATGGCGAAAGAGAATACGACTTACAGTCTCTTTAAACATGCAAATGACATTTACAGCTGTTTTGGCAGCATGGTGATAACCCTTAGTTTTAGTAAATTTAATTGTTGTCATTGATGAAGAAATGAATTATGTCATCTAGAATTTCATCACCTACATCATCACACATTCTAACTACAATAGTTGTTGAGTTCACTGGTGGTTTTTTCAGTGGGTGTAAACTGTGATACATTTTAGACCAGCTTCTCACTGGGAGGAAATCGTGTTGTTCAGATTGACATTAGCTTATGTCAACAATCCATTAGTTAACAAAATCTGCCTGGGCTCTTATCTCCAGTATCAAAGTGCATTAACAGTTTATAATCAATATCATGTACTAATTACTGATCTACCAACCCTACATTTACACAGATAAGTGTATCAAAAAAATCAATTACGAATCATTATTTACACCATGTCCACCGATACATTAATTAGGACTGAATTAGACGTACTAATCTCTTTGTATTTTCTGATTTGTATTGAGAATTCATTTATCACCATAAGCGCTTGTTTCTTGCCACACCTATTGCATATTATCATTTCTAGATTGTGACATACAAATGCATCACCATCTGAGGACAACACCGCAAATGAGCTCAAGGACATTCCTGAATCATTGACGTAAAAGACTGTACTTTGTGGTGACATTAAATTGGAAATGCTGAATGAATTTGAAGCGTTTCCAGGTAGCGAATGACGCAGAGTAATGTGGCACAACCATTGGGGATCAATGGAACTGTCTGTCTTTTCTCCAATATGCCGAAACCCAATCTTTCGCTCTTTGTAATAAACCATGATAAAAAATTGGTTTGTAATTTTTGTTCCCATCCTCAAATTTATGTCATGTGAGTTTGTGCAAATTAACTTTTTTGTGAAATTAGATTTTTAATTTCTCCAGTATTGATTTTTTTTTTATCTGCTTGCTTAATTCTCTTTAGCGTGAACAAAGCTTAATATGCATCACCAGAATTCAACATCAGCTGATATTATGTTCATCATCGGGGAAAATTATTACTGTCCCTGTATTTCACGAAGAAATGAATCTCATACATCTTAGAATGTTATTTTGGAGTGACACTCATCCATGGGTCAATTATTTGGAGAAACTTCATTCCATATTTTATAAAAATACTTGAACATATCAAACATTTAAAAATTCTAGTTTCATTATTCAACTGATACAAGCATTTAAAATAAAAATCTTAACAATTAGCGTGGGTTATATATTTTTTTTTGCAATGCTTGCTACCTTCATCACCTGATAAAACAACAGAGAAAGCATTTTATTATTTAAATAAACATAATTGATACAAAATGTAAAATGTATAGTTCCTCTCGACATAATATAATTTAGTTCTCAGTTGAAAAGTAATCCTGGTATCTTATGATAAATGTGAATTCAATTCAATATTCAAACCCATTTAAAACAATACTATTATTACAATACTAACTGAACAGGAATGCTTTCATCCAAAATATTGTAACTCAAAAATACTTGTGGGACAAATAGTAAACTTAGACAGGGTGGTTTCTAAATATAGAGCAAAGGCATTGGAAGGTATGAATGGCTGGCATTCTTACTCAACAAACAAAATTTATTTATTAAGTTGTGGGTTTTCAGTTCTAATGGTGCTTTTATGAATGTTTGAGGGTATGTCTGTACACAGCTGTAGAGGGGAAATTATGTTGGAATTTTTTTTATATCAAAATTTTGAAGTGGCAGTGCATGAATACATGGATATAAGACTTGCAAAGATTTGTTTTAAAGGGGTGGATCTGTAGTTTGACATAAAAGCCAAGTTGTAGATGATTGGTTGGACAGACACACAGACAGGATGTAAACTTACCAAAGTAGATCCCAGGTAATACTAAAGACTTACCACAATTATAAAAGCTACAAAGTCGATCCCGTACTAAATACCTACCACAATTATAAAAGCTACAAAGTAGATCCCGTATTCGATACTTACCACAATTAAAGCTACAAATTGGATCCCGCACTAAAGACTTACCACAATTATAAAAGCTACAAAGTAGATCCCGTACTAAATACCTACCACAATTAAAGCTACAAAGTAGATCCCGCACTAAAGACTTACCACAATTATAAAAGCTACAAAGTAGATCCCGTACTAAATACCTACCACATTTAAAGCTACAAAGTAGATCCCGTACTGAAGACCTATCACAATTAAAGCTACAAAGTAGATCCCATACTCGATACTTACCACAATTAAAGCTACAAAGTAGATCCAGTACTCGATACTTACCACAATTAAAGCTACAAAGTAGATCCAGTCCCAGAAGGAGTGGGCGTCCTGTACGTAATACATTATGTTGACCCAGCTCTCCAGACTTATCACCTGTAATTAAAAAAAAACTCAGGTGTAAATTAAAGGTATGGTGTAGTAAATATCCTCTACATAATACTTGTAACCTGTAATTAGACAAATCTCAGGTGTACAACTCATTGGGAATCAAAGGTGGTGTAGTGCTCACATGTCCTATACATAATGTGTGTCACCTGTAATTAGATATATCGCAGATGTTGGAATTAAAGGTATGATGGTGTGATCCAGTGTCCTAGACTAATTCATCACCTGTAATTAATTAAACCTCAGGTGTAAAATTCAGGTAGAATTAGAGACATGAAATTATGTCCTATACCTAGTACTTGTCACTTGAGATTATAAACAAATGTCAGATGTAAAACTCGGTTGGAATGTAGTGAGTGTCCTGTGCTTGATACTTGGCACCTGTCATTAGACAAATCTCGGATGTAAAACCTGGATGAAAGTTATGATGAAGTCTAGTACATAATATTCAACATCTGTTGCTTGTAATTAAGATGAATCTCAGTTGTAAAATTAAGGTTAGAATTAAAGGTATGATGGTATGGGAGTCCAATGCATAATTCGTATCACCTGTAATTAGACAAACTCTGATAGAGAACTCAGGATAACTATACGATTGGATTTATGTCCAGACATACGTGTAAGATAGGATACTTAGTCAGACTTTAACACAATGTCTCAGGGGCTGCATAGTTATTTCCTACAAAGACAATGAGACATTCTATGATTTCAAGGTATATAGGGTGTCCATTCATATAACCATGAATTTAAAAACCAAACGCATAATTCAAACAGAATTGTACAAGTTTCTTGGTAAAATGAAGGAAAATGCACCAGTCTGAGAGTGCTATTAAGTGATTTTGCCTAGTGACTTGACAGGTTACCATTCCATAATATGTTAGTTAGATTACCCTTTCCTGACAATATTTTGAGGTCAAGGACTATGACATTATTTCAAGGTGCCTGGCATCCTCTTGAGTCATTATGGGTGTTTGTATTGATCTGAGCTGACCTGTATAGTGTCTGCCATGTGGACCAATTATCCCAGATACACACTGTGCAGTATAAGACCTCCATCAGGGAAGTGAATTCTCAGTTTTATTACCAACAGGATTGAGAAATGTTTCATTATGCATACAGCTATTGTTCTTCAAGTTTGTGTTAAGGTAGTCATAAAGCTGTCAGTCTGAGTACTGATGGAATCAATTCTTCAACCTCTTATGCTCTTTGTTCACTTGATCAAACGTTCATGTGATATTTCTCTCTGCCAGTCTGTCATAATCATTCAGGGAATCATGAACCTTCTAAAATAAGTAATCACTGCCCCCTGGTGTCAGTTTTTATGCAGTTCTTTGAGATTTCTTTGATATCACTATTCCAAAATTGGCAATCTTTGTCTTAAATCTGTCAGATTCATTTAAACCATGTTCCTCTTTAAATAGGTTTGTGGCAAACCAACATAATCAGATTTTTTCCTGATCTTCTTTTCTGTTCAGCATCTCACACGATAGAATTGCAAAAATGGGCTAGAATCGTAATCCTATTTTGATTGCCTATTTACAATGCATATAACAATTGCCCTAGCATCTTAAATGTGAGTTTGCCTAAAGCCAGTAAATGCTTAGTCATTCATAATGAAGATTTGCAAGGCATAGTAAGCCTCCATTTTGTATTCAGAAAACGGTTTTAACTTCACCCATCTATACCATTCAAGAAATGTTTGCCCTGGACTGTCACAATTCAAGTTAGGAGCCCATGGGGATCCAGGTTAGAATGGTCCTCAGTACCCCTTGCTTATCGTAAGGGGTGACTATATGGGGCAGTCCTTCGGATGAGACCACAAAAATTGAGTTCTCGTGTCACAGTAGGTGTGGCATGATAAAGATCCTTCCCTAATCAAAGGCTATAAGCATCAAGCATAGGCCTAAATTTTGCAGCCCTTCACCAGCAATGGCGACGTCTCCATACGAGTGGAAAATTCTCAAGAGGGACGTTAAACAATATATAATCAATCAATCAAGTTACTGGGTGCACGGAACTTCAAAATCATACTCAAATGAATTTTAACAGATCTGATATGATAAAAGACCTATGGAATACTTACCTATGGCTTATTAACGAGTGATATGAAAAATTTCATGTGTGCAAAATCTGAGCAGGTGTGTGGGTAGGCAGTCTACTTAAGCTTCTGTTCCCATGGATATTGGTCCTCTATAGTAATGTCATTAGGACTTGTGTGAACCAAGCCTATTATCACTGTTACTGACAAATAATCACAGTACTGATTGATTGAATTCTCCTTGTGGGAATTCTAGACATGAAATTCCCCCCTAATGGCAATAAAACTTGGATTCACAAGTGGTATTCAGTCATGAAAATAGTGCCTCCTTGCCACATTTCTTTATGGAACAGTCATTTATCAATGAAATCTTGGGAGTTACTGTCAAGTTCTCCTATCAATCAAGCAGCAAGATTCTCACATATATCATTTCTCACACTAAGAATCCCTGTTGGAGCATTTCTTTGTTGTGTTTTTGTGGGATCACAATCGAATTATTACGAATTATTACGTAAGCTCCACAGATTGTGGAGGATTTAGCACAAATTTCACTTCAACGTACGACAATAAGACTCCCTGCGATAGAAAAATTCTGCTGCAGCATGCACATGCAGCAATTGGTAATCAAAATTAATAAACCTTCGTCCGTTATCATATACCAGAAGTCCTGTACCCTTCCATTACAGAACTTTACCTATAACACTGTAAAACATTAAGATGGTTATAACAATATTAGTCAAGCCTGTATATAACAGTCACTTGTGGGAACCAGTTAAAGTGACCTTTATAGAAATATGACCTCTTAATAAAGGTTAAATTTTTCCAAAGAAATATATTTCTGTTGGGGTCCTATGTTTTGCAATAGTACATGCATATATACACATGTAAATACATGAATCACAGAACACTATATACGTATGTACATGAAATCAATATTTGAGCATTAAGTTAAATTCGGAAACCATGTGTGCAATAATGAACCCTGATGTGGGTCATGTGACAAGTCAAATTGGCCACTAAAGGCAGGGAAAATTAAAGGTTTGGACAAGGTGTAAAATTTGGTGACAGGTACACCAACATTAAACAGGCAATCGCTATATAGAGTTATGATAAACAGGATGTTTTATCAGGAGAAAATAAAATATCCATATGGGACAGGTGACCACTGAATAAAGGTGACTGCTTTGGCAAGTTTCACTGTTGATTTTGAAAGTCATCAACAAAGTTATCAAAGTTTTGCAATTTCAAATAAATACAGTGCTATTTCTTTTGAAATCAAAACAAAATGAGTTTGTGAAACACAACATTTCAGAATTTGGCTGACCCCGATAATGTCCTTAACCTTTAGGAGTCAAACAGTATACTGACCTTGACCTTTCAGTTCACAAAGTGATGCAATCTTGCATCCTTTAATCGTTATGTCCTAATGCTAGTAGATTAAAGAGGCAAATAACAAAAAAACAACAAAAAGAAAACACCTCAGACAGACAAAAAACAATGGTATATGTCTCCTGATCTCTGAGGATAAAAATATCATCTTATGAAGTGAGTACTGCCAAAAATATCTACAGAAAACAGGATAACAATGGCAAAAATGCACATAAGGAGCAGTACTAGTTAACTCTGTACCTGAAATATGGCCACCCAAGCGAGTCCAATGTTGTCAAACGACACCCCTCCCTGGAATGGGTTTTTGTCTCCTGCTGTACAGTTCGTATAGTACTGGTTCCAGTTTACACAGGAGTCATTGCTGGGTGTGTTATTGCTGAATGGCCGAGCAGAGGCATTACATTTAATCCCCTCATACTCATAACGCGGCAGTCCTGAGCAGTAACGCATCCCCGACTCGCCATGTTTACTACAGATGTAATCTACAGGAGGCAATGAGCCCAACTTCTTTGGAATATAATAAGGACTAAGATTTGCACTGCAAAAGAATAGTATGATTCATTTTTCTAAGTAAAACTCTGCTAAAATTCAACAGATATGGGTATTATGGTATAACAGAATAGTATACGTAAGTAAATAGGCTGTCATATTGTGATATCGAAATGTAACTGTGTGCATGTGGAATACATATTTTCTTATACTTGCTTCACTATATTGTATGGTTATTTACCCTGGCTTGCTAGCCAATCAGAATGCTTCATTCTAGTCACATATAGGAAATTATAATGAATTTGATAATGATAATGATCAAGCTCATGATTTTCTCAAATGTAAAGTTCAATGTTTTTTCTTCCCACCAATGGAAATGTATACACAAGATTACATGTAGATATCACCAAAAACAAGTCAGTGAAAGTCATTTACATCGTCAAATTCTGATTGCAGGAAATAATTGCTATCTAAAAATCGCAACCACATAATCAAAAAATAAATCTAAAGAAACTTCCTAGAACTCGACATCAGTGAAAGCAGCAACTTGTGATCATTAAAAAATGTAATAATCAGGAAAATCGTCATCTTGTCATCAAAAAGAACAACTGATCTGAACTAACAATTGTATCCAAATGTAAAGTATATAATTGGATTTTTTGTAAATTTATTACAGGAGAAAAGTCTCAGGCTGAAACATTGAATTATTGATAGTTTATGGAAAATGTAGTAAATGAGATTCATTCAGCTGATTTTCTGAATAATTAGATTCCCTCCCGATTCCTGACTTCTTTCTCGTTACAGAGTGGCAAACATCCATACTGCTACGAGAACAATTACCACGTAAGGTAATACTATTGATTGTATAGATGAAATTACGTACAATGTAGAACTTCTTCGACAGTTTGTAAATTGCTTGCCGGGGTTGACTTAGGCAGACGAAACCCCATGTCGTGAAGCATGGATATGGCTTCACGGAAGCACGTTCTGCGTTCCATCACAAGTTAAATGCCCGGTCTTTCTACTCGGACGAAAAAATTCCAAACTAATCACTATATTTTGCCTTAATTCATTAGCTGGAGTCAAAATAGCCTAAGCAAGGAATATTGGCTGAGGAGTCAGACAACCATCAGGTGGCCATCAAAGGAATCATTGTGAATCAATGCTGTGGATCAAAGATCCGTGGACCTTTATCAATCTGTCTCACAATCCGCCGCTCTCCCTAAATACACGTCCACCCAAATACAACCATAATTTCAGGCTACAAGCTTTTTTCTTGCTCCTGATGGTTTAATCAATATGTTTAAGGGATGATGAAGATTTTTCTATACTGATACACCGAGTCCTAGAGACGCATCTTTTATCAGCTAGACCTTATTATGTATGTCAAATTGGGCTCATAGGAATGGTTTGACAGAAGAAATGTGTACATATTACCAAAAAACAAAAATTCATGATTTACACTTAATATATCATAATACAGGAGACATACCAGGCATTGGTTTGTAACATTTATGAAATATCTTGGCTTACTTAAAACATACCAGTATTTATGAAAAGAATTTGTACAAGAGATGTATTTGAGAATTAGAAATCAGGAAGAGCATGAGATATTTAAAATTCACTGATACTTATTAAGAGTATATATTTTCACTGATACTCAGAAAGAGTATGAGATATTTTTAGTGATACTCAGAAAGAGTATGAGATATTTTCACTCATACTCAGTCAATCTGATTAAAATCCGCTCCTTTATTTCTTTTGTTTTGTCGCTACTCAAGTAGCGACAAAACAAAAGAAATAAAGGAGTGGATCAAGGAGCTGATTTTAATCAGATTGATACTCATTAAGAGTATGAGATATTTTCACAAACAGTATGAGATATTTTCACATCTATACTTTCTATCACTAGGAGAAATTTTTATGGATATTTAGAATTGTGGGATAATTTCAAAACCTTGCTAAGTTTACATTCTATTTCATATCAATTATTATGAAAAGCAGGAAATATTTCCCCCCAAAATTTCAAAGAGTGCAAGATATTTTCATTGATAAATCACTGTTAAAAGTATGAAATATTTTCAATAATAATTACTGTGTAGGAGAATTTTTTTGTTGATAATTCTGTGTTTGAAATGCTTTCTTCATTACATACTATAATGTTTAAAATATTTTCAACATTCTTACTAAGATACGAGATATTTTGGATACTGTCGAAGGGTTTGAGATATTTCCAAAGATGCTAAGAGAATGAGATGTTCTCATTTGATTATTTTAACACATTCTCATAGCATCTCCAAGTATATACATAGAACATTGCATGCTAAAATCGATATCAATATGTTATATCAGCCTGAGTGTTGATATGCTATGGATTCTAGCTTGTAATATTCTATTCATCACTCACTTAAACATTGTATGCATACAGTATTATAGTGTTTTTGAGGGGGATTTTAATCTTATATGGGTCTGGGGGCTGATTTTACATAATGGCATTCTTTTCATCACGTGCGGGTTATTTTTTCCCCTTTTAAAGTTAAAGATCAAGAACACTTAATACATTCCCACACTATGTTAAAAGCCTACTACTGTTTATAATAAGTAGATTGAATTACTATAATGGCAAAAAAAATAAATTGATTAATTAAAAACTGGGATAAACTGATTTACTATCAACTCACCCGATTTTATCAGGTTACATCCGATTTTTCGATCCGTAACCCGATTATTTTTCATGACCCAGCAGGTCACAACTTTCACCCGATTTCTGGATTTGGTTTTGTAAATTAGACATTATGAGGAATTTTTATAACTACTTACTAAAAATAGCAGATATTTTATGAGATACTCACTATGATGAGATATTTTCACAGATACTAAATAAGAATATAAGATATTTTATAGATACTTACTAAGAGTATGAGATATTTTCACTGATGCTGAGGAAGCACCTGTTACGAAGTACTCCCGCCCAGAGCTGAACTCCAATTATTCCAAAAATAAAGAAGACAAAGAAGCACAACAGAAGAACATTCCATAACATAGGCAGTGTATCCAGAAGCAGCATCACCAGGATCCGCATACCTGTGAGCAATAGAAACTAGGTCAAGGTATCCAAACAAGATACTAAAATACCAGTTAATTAGGTCAATGTATCAACAATCCAAATACCTGTCAACATACATAAAACAGATCAAACATTCAGAAACAATACAACTGTCTGCAATTGCAAACTTAGAGGCAAGACAATTTCATTAAATCTATTGCAACAGTTACTATCAGGCCTTTGATTATTCACAATTGAATGTTCACCTGTAATAAGCAATGAAGGGTATAAAAAATGAGGATTTTATTCATTGCATCATTTGATTACACAATTAAATATAAGAATTATACAGAATCTCTGCAACTCTTACATTGCTATAAACATATTATCTGAAGCTCAAACTGGGGATTCAGTCGTCATTTTCTGTGGATAACATGGCTACGGTATTAATGCCCTAAAAACCCCATCTCATTGAGTTATTCGCTCACACATGACTGAAGCTACCCTTGTAACAAGCGGCAAAATGACTGAAATTTTGCAACTCGTAAAATATTTTAAAATTACGTCTTACTTGGAATTCTATTTATAGCACGTAATGGACGTAAAACTCGAATGGTTCTTATTGCTGAAAGACTGAGGTTTTCACTGTCCACACCATACTCGATCGCTCTGTAAAAATAAAGTGAAACAGGCACTGACAAATAACAGAATTAGATGTAGTTTTGAATCAAACAAGATCATGTGAGCATGCATAAAGATCAATCAGAGAAATGAAATAGAAAATGTGAACGGTTTTATCCAAGTTCAATATTAAATCAAAATACGTAGCAGTCAAAGACTTTGGTTTGTGATGTACTGAATCAAAATTTGAGAGTGAAGTTCATAAATTTACACTTAATATACAAACTGACTAATGCTTTAATCATAAAATCAGAAATGTTTGAGAGAAAGAAAATATAAGGCCAACATTAAGATAAAAGACAACTTTATACAGTATTAGTTTAATCAAATACTGAGACAAACCAACCAACTACAAGAGAGAGAGTAGAATTCTGAAAGAGAGAGCTGAGTGAGAGAACTGAGAGAGAGAGAGAGAGAGAGAGAGAGAGAGAGAGAGAGACAGCACAAAAAAGAGAGAATTCTAAGTGTTACTAATCATAGGTGCCTTGGTGAATTCACACTGAAACCCATCACTATTATAATCTATCTTTATTACACTATAGTTCTACTTTAAATTGAAAGCAGTGCACATATATGTAATCACTTCAAATCATTACTATTTAGATGATATCAAGCTGATTCAAGGATAATTTTTACAGGTTTTGATATGAATGGATGCAATCAATATCTACAATGGAGGCCCTGGTTTTTAGTCTCACTCAATTTTCAGTGTATTCCCTTTTCTTCAGATTCATGAATCTGGAGAACATTTTCTAGAGTTTAGTTATTGTCAAAGAGGACTGACACCATTTCCAGCAAGGTCAAGAATATGCATCATGTCAGCTTCCTATCTCCATTGCACAAAATGTTCAGAAAGTAGAGGTAACAAGATTTCAATAATGACTAGCCTAGCTTATAATTTTCTCTGCGACTTCTCAGCTTTTCAGATTGACTACAGTCTGTCATTAAATGTCTGCAGTTGTCGTAATAAAATTACTGCCTACTCCGATTATTGTATTATGAGCCCCCTTGGCAACAATACTAGCTTTCACCATGGCAATGATATATAAGAAAATTGAATTTTTACAGGATTTCAGTAAACTTGCTCAACCTACAGACCTCAACATCTATAACACATTTGATCTCATCTATTTCTCCCATTGGTTCTTTCTTAGATGTTAATTGAATTAACTATATTTCATACCTACTAATAAATTATAAAATTTTACAAAAATTCCTTCTCACAATTTATCAAATGAAGATTTTGTTGAATTTTTTTTAAATAAAAAATGCTTTTTACTTAAAAAGTAATTCCACATCTCCAGTGAAATCTAAGATTTTGTAAAATCAATGATTTATTTAGGTTTATGCATGATAGGAACATAAACTTTGTTGGGGTCTTTTCCGATAGTTAAAGGAAAAAAATCTTGTTAAACATAAAATATTTCAAAAGTCGAAGTTAGGCCAATTCAACTTAATTGATAGATTATCATCCCCACCCGCCCCTCAAAAATTGGCCCGCCCCGAATTTTTTTATTTTGCGAAACTTGCAATTTCTGAAATATTTTCATGTCCGACTCTGGTATTTACACTTCTTGTTTACATTTCTGGTATAGAAACGTGATAAGCCACGTGAAGAAAATAGATCTATATGGTTTTCTTATTTTCTCGCGTTCTTACAGACGTAAATCTTGAAGTTAGGTATATTTCTGTTATATTCTTAAATTAAAGCTTAACCTGGAATTAGTGTATGAAAATAGCATAGATTGATATCCATCTGCCATTATATGATGCGGATCTGTTGAAAACAAAACAACTCGTTTGTCTTTTTTATTTTTCTCAGAAAATAAAAATTAAAAAATAAAATCCTCCCACCCACCCCATACTTTTTGCTGACCCTGGATGATAATCTACTAATTAAGTTGAATTGGCCTTATGTATGAATAATCAATTATATGTTTTAAGATATTGAATCCAAGGGCAATAACTCTGTTTTCATTGATTTCTTTATCAAGTCCATCATTATGCCATAGATTTCCTTTATTTTTCACAGGCAATTTGTATATTTTTGTAGAGAAATAGTTTCATGAAATTGTTATGAATATTATATTATATTGTTGTAACCAGTGATTGTAAAATTTTGATAAATGCTGTTTAAGGAAAATTGCCATTTTCTGACATTTATATATAATTCTGTTTAATATGTATATGTCTTGCATTTTTACGAGTGTGATTACCTATATATTCTATTTCATAATTTACTAGTTTTAACTGTAATAAATGGAAATAAATACACTTTCTATACTTTTATCAGATAAGCAAGGTTTTGAGATGTTTGACACAAGATTATAAAGAAATTATCCACGATCATGTAACAGTTTACTCCATTACAGAATAAAAACATAGACGTGCTGGACCGCAGACAGTAATGGATTATATCTGTTATTCCTGTTGTCTGTCAATCAATGGCATGTGACAGAGCTCCATACACAGGCCATGACTCCCAGCAATTACTGATGTATAACCATCCAATCCTTGTGTTAATTCTATTAACACAGCTACACTGGGAGATAAACAAGCGAATCGATGCTGCTTAATAATGGTAATCTGCTACATATTGTACTGATTGCACAGGTACACACAAGCATGTCTGCCAAATGATAATGACTTCCTTTCTACTCAGATTAACAATCTTTTTTTTTTTCAATTTCTGTAGAAAAGGTCTCTCTTCAAGTAAACTTAATTCCTCCCCATTCTGACTCTTCTCATAGAATGACAGGCACGGACAGACTAACAAAGCGGTCACATTTTACTACAACAAAACGGAGCCCAAAGATGAGAATTCTACGACACACAACAAACTGCAGGGAAAATGTGGATTGAAGGTGGATCTGGTGAACAACACCGTCCATGCAAAAATTTCATGCAGAAAAATTGTGCCCATATCTTTCATGGATTGCAGACTAAAGTGAGTTTCAATTTACAAAAGAAAATGGGGGGAAAAAAGAAATTGCAGCTTGTGTCTTAATTTTCTGCACTTAGTTACATAAATTGACTGAAGTTTCCATCTGATAGAGCACCTTAACAGGAATTTCCCAGATATTGCAACCGTACAAAAGATATTGTATATCATGCAATGATCATTAAAGGTGCATGCTCTCTCTTAAAAAAAAATGTCATGTGACTGGACATGGGCTGTAACAAATACCTATTACATCAAAATACATGCTTGTTTCCATGGTAACCAGAGGAGGAGAGATAAATGGTGTGCGACAATCAAGCAGAAAGAAAAGTGAAAAATTTCTTACTTGTGAACAAGCACATAATCTGCAACGCTATTCATCGCATGAAAAACCAAAAAGTTCAAGTTAGAACGGAGAAAACGTGAATTAGCAAGATCATTTCTGTTTCCAGTGAACAGTTGCTTTATTTTCTGAGAGACAATTAGTAATGGTTTTAATGAGATGATCTACTCATTTATACATCCTCCTAACCAACAAAAAAGCTACTGCATAGAATAAAATACAATACACATATAAATATAGCCTATACAGATATATAACAAGATTTCATCCACATACTCTGACATATTCCATTGGCCATAAATATATATATTTATTCTATATCACTAACTTGTATACTGGTGCTATAAATGTGGTAACTACACATATATTTTTACATAGATACCACTGAAGAGGGGCATTTATAAATGCTTAATTGTATACTTAAATGTACATAAAGGAGACTGACATATCGAACTTGCCTATATACATTGTATTCATCAGATAGGAGTACAATTCATGTATACTTAAAGTTGTGAAAACTGTCTCATAGTGGGCTGCTAATTGACTAAGCTTAGAACTTGATGATGTCATAGACTTCCTAGCAATGAAAATCCTTTGTCATTAAACAAATGCTTCCTTCATGAATATATGTTAGATGTATCTGGATGTACAGGTCCATAGGCAGCAGGAGGATTCACAGAGTCTGAGGGTGTATAGTAACTTACTGATAGATCCCAATAGAGGGTCTAGTACAGTCAGCATCCCGGTACACACAGTTAAGGGAGGGTGGGGTTCAAGGACTAAATCAGTTTCAAACAAAATTTTCTGTGTCATTTATTAGAATAATAAAATCAGTTTATGCATATATGATTTTTAAAATATTTGTGAAGAATATAATACAGAAAATGGACCTGTCGCTATATATAGTAGTCATGCTCTCAAAGCATCATCAAAGGTATAGATGCAGCATAAATACTCATTTCTAAATTCAAATCTACAAGCATAGGAGCAGCAGCAAGTTCTATCAACACAAGACAAGAGAACAGAGGATTTCTGCATACTAATAACAAAACATTTTGTTAAGGAGTTTGCAAAGCGCTGATAAGCTTTGACCTTTAATATAATAACAAACATATATATATATATATATATATATATATGAAATGGCAGAGCTGAAGCCATTCTGCATCCATCTTTGCAGCGCAACTCTGCTGTGCTCATCTGGGTGATTTGACAATTACTTAAAAACAATTTGTAAATGACCATTAAAAATGTTACTATTGGCTTTGTGAAGCCTGGTTGGTGATTCTTAAGTTTTCATTTAAAAGTTCTGACAGAATCCTGCACTTAAATGTTTCAAAAAATGTCTGTAGACTTCCAAACACTTAAAATCAGTCATTTTAGCTTTGTTGTGAAAGTAGTGAATAAATAGCATATCAAGATTCCGGACACATGCACGTGTCATGCACCTGTGTTAGGGTAATCACCTCCAATCAAAGTGAATCTTCAATCAGTGCTCAGTATCGTATAGAAATTACCTGTAAACATAATATCAATTCTGAAAGCAATGTAATGCAGACTGTGTGAGAGAGACCTCCTATGTCTGCTAACTAACTAGGCAAAGATGACAGAGGGGATTACTATGGCTACCAGTGCAGGATTAAAGGTCACCCATGAAATCATGCTTGCATGGAAGCTAAGGAAACATATTTTGCAGGGGAGATGAATGCAGGAAACTACTGGGTAGGAGGAACAGTTTACACAAGATGGATGGTGTCATTCTGAGAAGTGGATAATTATTAGTTCTCCGCATAAGTGAGAATTCCATAGGTAAAAATCCATACATGTAGCTGTTTTCTAAAGTAATTAGTCGTTACATTTAACTGAAATCTCAACTGAGTTCTCAATATGGAATCCACACTGCAAGTAAAAAGCTTTCTGAAGTGATTAGATGTTACTTTTAACTCAAATCAAACTAAATATCATTATGGAATCAAATTTAGGACTTTCCATTGTCTTGGTAGTTCTTAATTTAAGCTGGATAGAAAATCATCTTGGTCAAATAAAGAAAAGAGGAAGCAAGTCCAACTGTTTGAACACTTTTACAAGGTAAGTTGTTGAACTGTAGCTTTGGACCAGATCATCAACAGCAGGTACTGTAGTAGCAATGCCTCTACTAGTTAAACTAGGATATGAAATTGGGTCATAATGAGGTGAAGAACTCCACCCTAACCACCCGAGCCACGCAGACGACAAAAAATGATGAATGTGATGCTGGGTGGTTAGATGAAGACATCGTTACCAATTACAGGCAATCTTCTTCTTCACTGAATTTTGTGAAAATTGAGACAGATCCTAAAATAAAACATTATCAGAAGAAGGAATTGACTTTATCAATCACACAGCAAATATGACCTAATACCCCAGCCTTAAACCTTTCCGAGAAAACAATTAAACTCATGCAGGATGCAAGACCTTCCTACATTATTTGTTTCACCACTTAATCATATTCTGTTTGCATATTTCATTGAAAATTAATAAACAGCTTCCACCAGTCTCGACATACCTTGTCTCACACGAGTAAACACATTGCTGAATCTGTACAGTGTGTTTTATCTTCTGTCTATTTTTATTACATCATAGCAAAAATGTCATTTTGGTTCAAACTTTGTGTTATTTATTATACAAGGTTGGGATACATACTACAGTTGTTACACGGGGCCACAGAACACAAGATGCATGACTTGGCAATCCAGAAAATTCTTTGATGTTTAATTTAAGTCAGGAGAACAGGAGTGCAAACAAATGCATGTACTGAGCATTTCCCATCTCAGACTGTGGGATGGTAAGATGTGTGTTATGTAACTACGACCAAAATACACCACTTCTACAACAACAGGAATGTCTGAGTATCTCACCATTCATTCAAAAGACACCAGGGAGAAACAACATGTGACAGACACTGAAAATGCTTAGTCATCCAACCCTATAGATAGCCTCATCCCTATTTTATGATTAGCTATGTAACCCCATCCTCGTTATTTTTTGTTCTATGATAAAATGTCCAAAATTCGTTGTACATTCTGTTTTCCTTGTTGGAGTCAACCCCCCCCCCCCCAAATTTGACTATATAGCAACATTCTTTGTACTGTTCCTAAATCTTGTAAGATATAACTCAATACAATCATGACAACATTGAACCTTCCAATCCTTGACTTTGAAATGTTAGGATAATAATCTTTAATGGACATCTTCAAGGAACTTAATCTCCTTTGAACTTTGAGTGTATTGAGAAGACATCAACTGTTGTTAAATTCCAAGAACAAAATTGCAAAGATAAATGAGGCAATTCTCCTCTGGAGCAGTAGTTACAATACAATTCTCAAAATTGGTGAAGCCATTTATGCAAAAGTACCAGGTGCTAATGTACTGTGTTTTTTTTTTTTTTTAAATTCATTGATGAATTTCAAACATCATACTTCCAAATTTAAAACCACTACCATAATTTCCTTATTCATCAAACATTAAAACCATGCCTGTATGAGACGTTTGATCATAGTGGTAAAGTGTTCACTTTTTGTGCCTGAAGTAAGGGTCTGAATCCCAGCTATGGCAGATCTGAGTCACTGAAATACATGTCCAAATGTAAATTCTTCAACAAGTGCTCAGCATCAGTCTGGTCTTTAGGCTGAAACTTGAAATCCAAGGTTCCAATTGTGACAGTAAAGCATGATTGCAGCTAAATTGATCTAAGCACCTTGTATATATCTAGAGCTGTGACACTTCACTTAAACTTTGTAATGTTTCTATACAAATGAAAGATTGTAGAAATGACAATAAAGTCCAAACAACCAACCAATTAGGCTTTCAATCACATAGAGTGTAGGATTAGCCACTGTTGAGGAAGTCGTACCAGTAATCTGAATAATCACAAATCGTTGTAGCAGAAACCACTTCCTCCGCATCAAGTCTGATGACACAGAAAGCTAGGAGATGACAGGGCGGTTGTTATGCAAGTATTTATCCACAATGTAAAGGAAATAATACTATTACATCTGGTCTTTAAAAGCTTTAAAGAGAAGTGAGAATGCAGTACCTTAGCCTGATGAAAGCCACCCCTAATTAAACCACCATGAATAGTCATCTACATCTTGACAGTATGAGATTGTGGGGGTGGGAGATTAAATTTCTACCCTTGCAGTTAAAATCAATTAGAATAATCTCAGCATCAACAGACAACAAGCTATTATCACTACTGATTAAATCCTCCTGTCATCTTCAAAGAAACCATTCTGAATGTGATCTGGGCCACAATTAGATAAGTCACAATACAGACTGAAAAAACTGTTCCCAGTATAATACAAAACAATAAAGGGGATTACATTATCATAGAAGATCAAAGGAAGATCGCTGAGCCCTGGCTAACACCATTGAAATTTCTGTCAATTTCTCTTAACTATGTTAAATAGCATGTTTTTTGATAAAAACCTACGATAAATATGATTTTATATTTGGTATCTCAAATAATAGCATTAAAATTAATTTAGATCAAAATTAGAGGTGTAGGTTATTTTTTTTTTCATCGGATGTTTTATACCACCTAATATGTGTACAGTAGTTTTAGTTTGACAGATCTGTTATTATTGGCCCTTCACACAAAAAACGTTATGAATAAAAGAAAAAGTTTGTCCAAATACACTCAACTGAGTGTCACAATGCTCCAAGTAAAAATTCCAGTTTTATCACCTACGTATATATTTAGGTTAGCTCATTCAAAAGTATAAGAGAAAGAATTGTAGAAGTGTTCTTAATCAAAAGATTTTTTTGGGGGTAAAAAGGGCCATGTCTAAAGTTGCCACATAACTACCATAACTACATGAACATCCATTGAACATCATTACCTACAAATACATCAACTATATCCAAACACCTATACACATAACTCCATAATACAACCCTCCTGTATATAAACAATGGCCCAGAATTAATGAATAATCCACAATACCTTTATAATACTACACATACATCCACAATGCCCATTTAAACCTACACATACATCAAAATATCCGATTACCTAATTACCAAATTACCCGACGACCTACATATACATCCAAAATACCTAATTCATACATCCAAAATACCCAAATATCTGCACATACATCCAAAATACCCCCCCCCCCCCCCCCCCCCAAAAAAAACAACCAAGCATATTGTGCAAATTATGATTTCACAATTCGGACACTATATTGACTATACAACATGTAGAATATTCTTCGTTAATTGTACACGAAGCATTTATCTCATAGAGCAGTTGCTTAAATCCATTGACTTCAACCTTTTAAGTATTTTCAAGAGCAGATTCTTAAAATCATTGCAATTTGTTATTTGATATTATTATGCAGTTACTGCAGTGTATGGTAATCAAGAGTTAACTCCCCTTTCTTTGTGTCAGTTGTTTAATTCATAGAGAGAATGTGTGGGAGGGGGGATGCTTTTATGTACCCTTTGGCAATAAGCTAAAATACTATGTAATATCTATCTCTGAAAATCTGATTTTGTACAAAATAAAAAAAGAAAATCCTGTTTCATATACTGTCTACAGAAATGTAATTGGCGCCAAGCCTTCAATTGGTCTTGATCAGCTCGATACATTTTTGTACATAATCAAAACAAATCTAATAACTTTAATGCTATACATCCACCTACAAGTAATGCATTAATTTTGTAAGAATGCCATTGAATGCAAAAAGAAAGTCAGAAATACACTCTTTGTCCTTTACAAGTTCCATTACCTGTCTGCATGAGATATGTGGATCAAAGCATTACAGTCTTACACAATCTCTAGGTCATATGTTAGTTCCATAGTTTTCATTTTTTTTTTCTTATTGATTTTACACTAGAAATACAACATTTTGCTACATCAGGAAAAATTTCATTTTTATTACAATTATCCTGCATTATTTTATTCATGACAAGACATTAGTATGATCAGTAAATCATGCTTGTCAAAAAATATTCAATTTCATTGATGACCTGTTGGTAATTAAAAATGATGTTTTCACCATGGGGATATATTGCAGAGGTAATTGCCCTGTACTTCAAGGTAAAACAGGATTCTGGCACTTCAATGTTTCTACAACTACCTACCAAGATCAATACAGGTCCTGTTACCATGACAACACTTCACTTCAGAACATATAGACTGTCTTTATAGATTTTGAAACTTCATGAAACAATTTAACTGTGTATTTGCATCAATTTTTGGGCATGACCAAAGAGAAATGTCCTCCGTCTTCAGTGAGATGGATAGCCTGCTATCACTACTTTCTTTATGCCAAACAATTCAGTAAAAAGAAATTTTATGAAATATTTAGGCTCAGATTGTGTTCCTATACATATAGGTTTGGAAATTATCTTAATACAGTTGTATTACATAGACTCTAAAACAGATCATCATTTAATATACACCTTATTTTAAATTCATCTGATCTTTCTGTGACTATAAAGCATGAAAGTTCGGCATGTGTGGGTTTTTTCCCCCCAGTATCTTCGGATAGAGGGTCCTGAAAGAAGGGGATACAGGTTTGATGTCCTTAGAGATAAGGATCTGACTGATTAATTCCTGAGTGAACCCAATAAAGCAGTTGGCAGTTTATTCCCAGATTCTAACTGATTTTATAAACAACCACAAATTCAAAGCAAAGTTAATTGTTGATTTCTTTAATGTGTGTTTATGACCTTGAATAAAGAAACCATTTATCCTCAAATACCCTCCAAATCTCTATAGAGATGTAGTTTCCAAATGTTAACCCAGTCACCAGATTGCATGTTTATGATTGGTTTATTTTCTAATGTATTTAGAGGTTTTCTACACCTGAGTATGTGATGCAATTTTTACTTTCTGAGATACAACAGAAAGTTCTTATTAATCATACATATATTGCAACTCTGGAATTGGATGAAAGCTTGAGATACAGGCAGACATAATTCTAAATGTGCCAATAAGAAAAGGATAGGATTTGTGACAGTGGGGGTGGGGGAGGGCTAGGGCTTTTTACCATAATTCTTAAAATTGCAAACCCAGTCTTGAAGTACCTTACTGGATGAATGGCACCTGCTTGAGTGACATGAGTAATGTTATATCCAACTCCTAATGAGAATTAACCTTTCAAATGAACACCATCGAAAAATTCTTATGCATCAAAACTACATTTATAAGATATTTACAATCATATTCAGATTGAAATCTTTAAAATTTAACATATTTAGCGAATAACTGCAATTTCTGTGAAAAACCTTTGATAAATCTATCAAAAACACATAAGAATTTTCATTGGCATCTATTAAATTTATCAAAACTACAGTTTCTTCTATTTTTTCTCTTTAAAAGCACAAAAACTGTATTTCATGGAATATTTTGTAACAGGAAAGGAGAAAGTTTAAGACTGGACTTAAGAAATCAACTCAGGACCTCTGTATTACTAAATTCAGGTGTTTTAACCACTGAGCTACATCCAGGCCAATATCCATGGTCCATATAACACAAACCAAAACAATTTCATTTCATGGTCAGACACAGCCACAGAGAAAGAATGAAATTGGTGTTCAATGAAAAATAATAAATCTACAATCAATAGTTGTCAATTAAAATGCAATTGTGTTTCATGGCATTACAATCGGCCATTACCTATAGTTACAATGTACAACAGTATGAACTCTCACCACACACACACCCACACAGACACACCCACACCCGGTACTCTCCTCCCTCCTTATTTCACTGTAGTCAATTACCTCGCAGATTAGGCCAAAAGCTGAAACTTAACACTGAATGACTAAATGTTGTATTCTTTTTTATGCCATTACCTGTAGACAACAGCTGGAGTCGACTGATGTTGTAAATGATGTTACATTGAACATACACACAAATACAGGAACATACAGTTTTACAATCACCTCGCAATGTTACATCTTAATTATCTCACAGTCTCTACAAATTAAATCACATATCAAATTCCTATGGTAATTAATGCTTCAATTATTCTACATATAGCTATACAAGTTCAATATGATTAAAATCAGCTCCTCGATCCACTCCTTTTTTTTTATTCACACCTCATGTAGCGACAATAAAAAAAGAAGAGAGGAGCGGATCGAGGAGCTGATTTTAATCAGGATGAGCTAAGTTGGAATCAAGATATTTATTTACATTTGATTAACATTCAAGATATGTACATTTTTATTTACGTTTATTACAGCTCCAGACGTGTTAGTTTACAGCTGATTAATACTGAAAATATGTTTTACATATATATATATATATATATACTGAGGATTTGCCCTAGAGTCAGAATCCTGGGGTTGCAAAATTTATGATTTTGGTACTTTTCTAAATATGTGCACATTTAATTTTCATACAGTATCAGAAAAATTGAAGGTCTTTCATATGATGGAGACAATAATAGCTATGATAATTTTGACCCCACCCATAGCTGGAACCAAAACCTCAACCCCTGAGATCATGAAATTTACAAGTTTGGTAAAGGGTTACCTGCTCCTTCTAAAGATGCATTTAGTTTCAATTTAGCATCAATAGAATCAAAGATGTTATTTAAATGTTTTACTTTAGCAGTTTCTGTCTCACCTTAATTTAGGCCCTGGAGGTGCAGTAGACTTGAAATTTACAATTTATGTCCCCCTTGCCCCAAAGAAGCTTGTTACAAAATTTGAAAAGAATTAGAATGGTAGTTATCAAGAAGAGGAAATGTTGTTGAAGAACGACGACAGATGCAGACAAATAGCAATATAGGTCATGCAACTGTGCGACTCGGGTGACCTAAAAAACCTAAGGACTTGAAGACCCGGTCATTTCATGACATTTCATGACGTTAAGGTTATTGGATTGTTATGCTGTTTTCTGCCACACTCAACAATTTTTCAGTTGTCTGGTGGCACCCAGTTTTTATTGGTGGAAGAGAGAACCCAGACACAATGTCTCCACTGACCTTCTGAAAGTAAACTGGGAAACTTTCTCACTTACCGGCGTGAGAGTTCGATTCGAACCCTCGCCGACAGAGGTGAGAGGCCGTGTGATTTTGAGCACGATGCTCTAACCACTCGGCCACAGAGGCCCTGGTAATTTAGGCATTATCTAATCAAGACAGATGTTATTAACCTGGAGTGTCCTTGGTCTACAATGAAATACATGAAAAACTATATTGAAAATCTGCCAACTGAATACATTGTAAAAGATTAAAAAAGCAGTATCAATTAAATTATTCAAATTGTTTAATTTGATTTGAAATTATGAATTTTATTGATATAACCAAAATTGGTTTCAGGATGTTGGCCAATATTTCTTATCCTTTTTTTTTTTTTGGTTATTCGGGCCACCAGAACTGTTGTTCTCAGCAACACGACTGACAGAGGCAATGC
Source organism: Ostrea edulis (assembly GCF_947568905.1). Lineage (NCBI taxonomy): Eukaryota > Metazoa > Mollusca > Bivalvia > Ostreida > Ostreidae > Ostrea > Ostrea edulis. Next base: position 23,844,536 of record NC_079167.1, on the reverse strand, counting down.
AGGCTGTAAATGATACTTGAGAAGGAATTACATGTAGAACGGTATTACATAGAAGCTGGTGCTGCTAACTACCAGAATTTTTTATTTTTCTGGATCATAAATTCAAACCATCATAATCTAATCAATAGAGCTTGAATTGTCTCTAATTTGTACATTGATTTTTGATTAATTACTATAATTAATTAATTAATTGCTATAAATACATCTGAGTTCAGTTGCCCAGTTGACGCGCTTGGTCGAATCCTTTAGTCATGCAGGGCCTTATCTATATTGTCTCCTCTTTGATTGACAGGTGGTATGTTTTTAAAGACAAGTGTTGGTAATTTTTAAAAAACATCTTCAGAGTGTAAATACACTTATGGAGGTGTTACCTTAAACTTGGCACAACTCACTCATAACAGGTAGCTCTTCCAGGGAGATAACTCTTTGGCTATTAATCATTTGAACAATAGAATGCTTCATTGATAGGACAAAGATATTTTTAAAGAAGGTAAAGGAAAAAAAATAACTAAATAAAATTCCACAATTAGAAGCAGAGGGCTAGAGACACTAATAGACAGTGTGTCAAAAAAACCAAACAAAATAGTACTCACCCAGCAATCACTATGAAACAATCTAATCGGTTCCAGGAGTCATCCAAATAGGTATATTTCCCATACAGTCCCATGGCAATGATTTTGATGACCATTTCTGCAGCAAAAAAGGCGAAGATAAAATGGTCAAACTTCTCCAGGATCTTGCAGCGCGTAGTGGCACATTCTAGGTCGCTGCAGGGCTGGTACATCCCCAGTGTGATACAGTTCAGAAGAATAACGGCCATGCTGATTCTCTCAAACCATGTACGACAGTTAAGGAAACCAACAGATTCAACAGTTATATTATCATTATATTGACTTCATCTATGTCATTATTCAGTAAAAGTGGTTATTTATGCTGGTGGTTAAGTATGTGTTTTTCCATGTCCAACATTATGCGGGGGGGGGGGGGGGGGGGGGGGGGGGGGGGGAGGGGGGGGGGAAATACACAGTAACTGCATGAAAACTTAATATAATATATATTTCAGATATTTATAACTATACGTGTGTGTGGGGTTGGATTTCCATGTCTATTATGTGACCGTCTAATTAGTGTATATTTCCCCACGTGTAAATAACTACTTTTACAGTATATAAAGTACAGATGAAGTCATATAATTCATATGTCTTAAAAATACATAAAAATAAATTACAGACCAAATATGCAGATGCAATATACATGTATAACAGCTAATGTACTACATTCATTTTTCTAATCTAATTCTACTTGGCCCAGCGGCTCAGACGTAAGAACATTTGCTTCATGACAAGGGAGGTCAAGGGTTTGAGCTCAGCTTGTACCTGGGCCACATTAAACTTTAGATGTAAATATTGGTAGTTACCCCTTCTTCACCAAACACTCTGCATTCAGAAGTGAGAAAATCATGGGTCTTCGGAAGATACCTTAACCAAGTACCCTGTCATGGCAGCATTGCAAGCACAATTAAAAGAAACTTATACAGCTATGACCCTGAGCAACATGCAATTAGGTCATTTGTGACACATACATCACCCACAGCTGGGACATCTCAATATGACTGAAAAATTCTCAAAAATGGAGGTAAAAAATAAACAAATGTAATCTATTCCTAATGAATTAAATACTCATTATTTACATTATGAACTGAGCCTGAACCAAGTATGGGTTAAAGTAAACTCTTATCAAAGCCATTTAAGGTACCTCCAATATTACATGAAGATTATAAATTCTATTACACTGACGTCACAAGATGGCCATTCAAATGTTTCACGAAATTACTTGTATCGATCATATTTGTTTGTACATTTACATAGCTCAGTAGATAAGGCATTACTGACCCACAGATTCCGAATTCAAATCCACCAATGTCTTTTATGTTATTTATTGAAATAATTTTTGAAAATCATGGGGTTTTTCCCTCTAAATTTGCATATTTTTTGCCTTTTATGACATATGTTCTTATTACATAAATTATCTTATTTTTCTTGATTAGACCCTTTCATGCTCATTTGATAAAATCTCTTTCAAGGTGAGCAACCTTGAAAATTTACTTGCTTCTAAGAATTATCTAATATACAGATGACACACTGATCAATACACATAAACTCAAAAAGCAATCACCTAATCGCAATGAATGTGATAAAAATAATTATCATATGTTCCACAATCAAATCTGGGTGTAAAGCAGCTATGGAACAGGATGAATGTAAGGCCAAGTTTGAATGTATGCCTGCTCAGGTAATAATGCAAACAAGGTCTACCAGTACAATACAAAAAACTAGCAAGAGCAAGTATTTTCACATTAGTGTCAATTACAATTGCCTAGTAAGATGTTAGTACTAATTTATGTGTTTTGCTGAAGCACATGGTTTAGGCTTGAATTGATCAAAATAAATGCAGAGACAATGATAAATAAATACTGATTTCACATTATGTATTACTGATAAAGTGATACCATACCAGTGGAGGACAAACTGTCCAAGAGCTGTTGTTTTACAATCACTAGCAGATAAAGCACAAGATTCTATAAATTATATACTACAATGGAGAATAAAACATGTTTACGATGAACACTGTGGAGATAGCCATTATACACATTTACAATGGAGTCAATTACAATCTGGTTATTAGGAAACTGTTTTGATGGATTGTTCCTAGAGGTCTGTTGTAACCCTGTTCTACTGCACGAAATACTACACTGCCTGTTACTGAGGGTGGCACTCAATGATTACCACAGAGTCTGGGGACCACTCAGAGTGGGTCCTGGAGCCAGTGAAGGTGGTAGTAAAACAATGCAAGCCCTTAGTGGGCTTTGATGATAAAGATCAAGCAGAAATGGCTTTAGATAATGATTTTAAAAATAGAATCAAACTGTTTAATAGCAAGTAAAATGATTTCAATAAACTGAAACAATTATTCAAATTTCCTCGATCCAAATGTTGTGCTTTGTCCCCCTCCTTAAAAATATCACCTTTTTACTAAAAATCAATTGCATGCTTTGAGAAAAGTCTGATTTTCTATATCAAATGCTTTGAAGACTACTTTGCTATGGATAATCAGGGTTTTGAATTTCAAGGACAGTAAATAACTCTCAATTCATTTGAATACAGTGAATTTAAAGCTGTGTGTAAAGATCTACTCCAGCTTAGCATTGCTCACTTAAGATATATGTACAGAAACAAAACCAAATCCTGAAACACTTGACCAAATTTTCAAAAAACCGTGTTTCCATTAATTCTGCAGAATCTGAACGTCTTTATCTAAATAGACTTCTCTAGATAATTTTTATTATTCTCACAAATCCATCATTTCTCTACACAGCAGCAAGTTAGAGGCAATTTAAACTAAGCTAATTATTTTACAAAACAGTCCCAATGCATGTCAAATTTGAAATCAGTTTTTTCAATGATTATTTCAATAGTTCCACCTCCAAATTGCATTCACAAATGTTCAACTTTTTGAGCTCTTTAAAATTCTTCTGATAAAGAAAATTATGTATCAGTGATATATTTTTTAAGTCTTTCTGCCAAACACTGTCAGTGCATTATGATCTTGGTGTGGTGAAACGGAGTAAAAAAGAAGGCGGGCTCCAAGGGAGACAAATCAGTCCCAAATGGAAACAACCTCACAATAAATCTTGGCAATATTAGATCTAATCATTCACTGCTGATTCTCACTGCAGCTGTAAGAAAATGTATAATTATAATTTGTAAACCCTTGTCAGATTTTTACTCAAAACACAAAAATATCAGTTATACAAGAGATGAAATAATTCGTTCAGATCAGAACTTTCCTAGATATTAATCAGCTGTCTGAATTAGACTTATGCAGACTGGCTGAATTTGTGATTCAGGCTTTCCTTTAACAATCAATTAACACAGTCTATTTTTAATGTTAATGAAAAGTGCAAAAACATTCATTGTGCTCCCAGGCAGCAATCAATAAATGCAAACAACAGTGTTTTTCTGTTTACTGAGCAGGTATTATGATGTATATATTGTATACATGTTGAAATACTGTGTGAACATGCATGTATCGGGCACTGATCACCATTTACTAGGTTTCAATTTCACCCTCATCCCAAAAACCCAAGACAGTGCCTTAGTACATTTATTAATGATCTGATCATTCTGATCATTAGGTTTACTCCTGCAGAACAAGCAGAAACAGATCACTTGAGTGTTTGGCTGCATTGAAATTCCTTCAGCTGTGACTGGATGCCTCGGCAACTTTGATCTTCTGCACAACATGTTAACTTATCTGTACTTTTCAAAGCAGTATCTTAAATCTCTATCATCGACAGGTTCAATGCACCCATTAGAATTAGTTCAATCAAATAAAATTTAAAGAAGGTCATTAATTAATACATAAAACCCTACTAACTCTAAAATGTCTTTTTGCACTCTTGTAGGGCAGAGACTAATTGCTTTAATTCGTTCACCAAAATTACGTAAAATCTTATGTGCTTCTTTAATACACTTTATGTGATCATTTGCCCCATGTTGAATGCACCAACAGTTGGTATATTTATTGTGCAGCTGACCTGCAAATGCAGCAAGGTGATTACAATTACAATTTCAAAATAGTCTTTAATTTTTATGGTCTCCAATTTTCCTATCTTGCAGTTGTGGTTCAGACTTGTGGCCTAACATCCATTCTCTGCATGCCCTGACTTTGGTCAGTGAAGCATTAGGCAAAGTAAGTAAAGCATTAGGACACTGCAGCCCCTAACTCTTCCAGGGCAGCATTAGGACACTGCAGCCCCTAACTCTTCCAGGGCAGCATTAGGACACTGCAGCCCCTAACTCTTCCAGGGCAGCATTAGGACACTGCAGCCCCTAACTCTTCCAGGGCAGCATTAGGACACTGCAGCCCCTAACTCTTCCAGGGCAGCATTAGGACACTGCAACCCCTAACTCTTCCAGGGCAGCATTAGGACACTGCAGCCCCTAACTCTTCCAGGGCAGCATTAGGACACTGCAGCCCCCAACTCTTCCTGTTGAAAACAAACATTCTTCTCACTGCTCTGTGTGATACTAATTTCATTGGGAGCCTCTTTTTTGTTACTTTTGTTTAACAGACACATACCATTTCATATCCTCCGACAACATCAGAAAGTGAACCATAACAATACTTCAACCATGACAACAACAGCATATCTATCAATTTGTGAAGCATGTAAGGAATAAATATGTAGTTGCATTAAAGAGGGCATATAAACAAAGCAAGCATTCTTTTTCAATTATTTAACAGAAAGTACATCTTGCTTCCCCAAATGCTCAGCATTTAGAAGTGAGAATCACGGGTCTTTCTGATATGACCTTAAAAATGGATGTCTCGTGTCTTGGCAGGCATTGGCACGTTAAAGAACCCTCACTGTTACGGCCCTGAGTGCTTATGAAGGAATAATAGATCTGAATTTGAGGTACTAATTCACCTACAGCTGGTTACGTCTCAATATGAGTGAAAAATTATTGACGTAAAACAATCAATCAATAAATCAACGTCTTGCTTCCAATGTGTTATGTACCTCACTGATACAAACTAACAACTATAAATAACTCATCATTTTTATTGACATCAGTTTTTATATTCAAGATAAACGGGGACTTAAATCTATGAGATTTAATAAGATGTAGCTGTCAGCCGGGTTCGATCGACAGTGGACAGATAGCTCAGTTGGTAGAGCACTTGATTAGAGATTCAAGGGACCCGGGTTCGAATCCCAGTCTGATCTGTTGCATTTTCACCCTTCCCGTTACATTTGGTACCACTGACCACCCCTGGACTTGCAGGTGAAAGTCCTGCCAGGGGCAAAAGAATCTGGTTTGTGTGTCTTTGAGAGCCAAGACAATTTAAGGAGGGCGGAATGTAGCGGTCAACCAGGTTCGATCGCCTGAGTGGCCAGATAGCTCAGTTGGTAGAGCACCTGACTAGAGATTCAGGGGGCCCAGGTTTAAATCCCAGTATGGTCCATTGCATTTTCTCCCTTCCTGATACAAAGAAATAAAATAGTGAAACAGCATAAGTTTTTTGTGACAAATGTGTGGTAGTGTGAGTGATATGGCAGTCCTACTAGCTCTGGCTAGTGGGTTAACCTTTAGCTCGATTGGTAGAGTGCTGGACTTGTGTGTCAGAGACCCAGGTTCAAATCCCATCAGAGGCATGAAAATGTCTCTGTTATAAATGTGAATACCGTGAAACATGCTTATAGCAAAGTAGTGCAGACAAACAATTTTGATTGGTTATAATAAATGTAATTTGTTCTACCCAATAACTTTATAAAAATGTTTTAAAAGTATAGGAATTATGAAAATCACTTTGCTGTAAGCGTGAATTCATAATAAGCTTGTTCATATAGTAACCATGTTTTACTGTACATGTTAAAAGGATGTTATTGTAAACACAGAGTACTTCCAACATTTCTATTCTGTACAAACTATATACATCATAGAGATCAGTTTGAACCCTGTATACCAAAACAACTCCACCCTAGTGCAACTGATATTTTTTGTCAATTCTTTTCAGTTCAGTTCTGTCAAACAAGAGTACAGTCAATCACATTTACATTAGAGATGAATTTAGCCGCAGCAGGAATCTGTTTCTTTATCAAACGTCAGAACAACAATATCAACTTATAGCTGACAAAGAGTTCAAATGTCTATAATATTTTTTCGAATGCATCAGATTATGGAAAGAAATGCATTTGTTGTTAAAATTAGATAACATTAAGACTCTGTAACTTCAGCTTCAGTGGAAAAAGTATATCCTCCATGAAATTTAACCTTACACTAATCTGAAAGTTTTAAAATATAAATAATTTTCATCTAGTTTTCAATGTTTTTATTGTATGATAAGACACATTAGATAAAATTGTCATAGTAAACCTATTCATCAATAAAAATTATTTATATATGCTCAATTTCAGGGCTATCATTTCTGGCAATCATCAAATTAACACTTGAAAACATTTCCTGCATCATTTTAATCTTCTGGCAGAAGGCCCGGTTCTCCGTGCTCAAGACACAACACAGGGTGTACTAGGGAAATGTACAACGGTCGTTGAGGGGGAGGTGTGGCATGTCAGGCACAGGCTCGAAGAGAAGCAGATTGCCGATTCCCGAAACCATAAAACCTGGGATGCACCAACAGATAACCGAAATCTATGCCACAGCTATTCATACAGAATACATGCCAGATGTATGGGACTAACAGTTACTGTCTCATAGGATTAAATATTTATTTTCCTATGGAACTGTCTCAGCTATCATCCTATGGTACAGACATGCAATTACTGTCCATAATCTATTGTCTCAATGTGATTAAATATCATTGTCCTATGGGAGTGACAGTTATTGTCTCCTGGGATTATTCATTTTCCAAAGTATGTCACAGCTCATGTCCTATGGGATTAAATATTTCTTCTCCTATGGGACTGACAGTTATTTCCCTATGGGATTAACATTCATAGTCCTATAGAATGAAATTCTCATTGTCCTATGGGACTGACAGTTATTTTTTTTAAGGGATTAAATATGCACTGTCCTATGAAAATGACACTCATTGCCTCATGGATATAAAAATGATTGTCAAAAGGGGTCTTCCTCTTTCTAATGCAAACATTACCTTCAAATTCTATGAAAATCTTCTCAAGCAATCTCAAGTTATTATGTGCCAAAGAAATTAATATAAAAAATTCTAAGTTCAATAATCCATAATAACAAAGCCACTCTGAAAATTGAAAGAGTCTTCCTGTGCCGAATTTGAGAATAAAATTTACGAAAATCCTTCCAAGGAAACTTAAGTTCACATGTCACAGAAAGTGCTGACAGACAGGTAGACAGAATGATAACTATGGTAAAGGGCACCTGCCACATGGCAGACCCTGATTATAAGCTCCATATTTGTATAGTAACCAAACCCCACCCCTGGAGTTTAGGACTTTTTTTCAGTTTCAAGTATACAATGAGAGACTAGTATTTTCATATTTTTAAAAAAAAAATAGTGTATGGTACGTATCAGCTGTCTACATGAATTTTGACATCTTTAATACACTGGGTCCTTTGATAATTTTTATCACTCCCTATTATTATAATGGTACGTACCATTAACTTAAAACTAAGAATTGGTGACCTATAAAATTAACTATTTAAGGCCAAATAGAGTTAAGGCCACTTACTATATATGAATAGAGTAGTGTATATTTCATATTATGATGTGTAAAAGCATTGCAGAGTCCCTTGAGTCAAAAGTGTGGGATGATTGCAAATTTTTCCATTAACACAAAATACTGACATCCCTATATCATCATTCATCATCTTGGCATATTTGTTTTCTTAGCAACAGCTCAAACATCTATCATACAAGAAAAAAGTTTAAAAACATGAAGAATCTCAAATTTAGATGGCATTCATCACACTGTCAAAGCCAGCTGCTCTCTGCCAGTCCGTCTATGTGTCTGTCTGTCTTACTTATGTCAGGTTCTGCTGCACTGTCACTGAGTGGAACAGGCATCATGTGCTACATCAACATCAAACAGGAACTTTCACCTGACTAAATTGGTTCATTTTCGGAAACCCTTTCATTTTGTTTCTACGTCACAATTAACACACATGAATGAGGGAACATTCCCTCATATTTTACAGATTTCATTCACACTTTCCAATACAAAACCACTGATTAAACCCTATAAATATTTTTAGAAATCGGTCCCTGGAACATCTGCTTCATTTCCACGATACAAATAAAACCATTCTCCACCATTACTAGTACAGGACTTCACAGGGGAAGTGGAAATATTGCTGGCTCCCCGCCACTGTTCTAAAGATTACCCTGGCCCCACAATGACCTAGTGCATGTTAATTATCCCCCTCCCCTCATCATATTGTGACTGTTCAATGACAAAAACAGAAAACCTTCTGCAAGGCATTCCAGGAATTTCCTCGACCTTCACACAATGATTCGAAAAATGCAAACAGAACTTGTACATCACGTGATCCATCCCCTGGTAATGAGAAACCATTCATTTAGAACAATGTTTTTTATCAATGCAGGCTTGAAGGTTGATGAGACACAAGCTAGTTAGCCCTCTCTTGCAGCTCTACAAGACTTTCTGCCATGCTATTAACAACATGACAGAACAGGCATTACGATTGCCCTCAAGTGCTTTCTGCATTGATTGCATGTTTTTTCTGTAAAAATTCCACAATATTGGAGAACTCTTGTGCTGAGATGTTGTACTTTGTATTGTCTCCACCCTGTCATTATAACACACACAATTAACACAACAATTACTCCTTCGACTCCAGAGAACAGCGACTTCAAACAGTGTTAAACTCTCAAAAAACTTTAAACACTTCTTAAACCTGTCTGAAGGATTACAAGATCGTTGTAATCTGAAGTGCTTGAAATAATTTACGAATAGTTTCACATTATACAATTTTCACCCATGGGATATTAAACAACTTTTGATTCCTTTAGTATAAGATATGCAAATGATGATTATAGAAAATTCAAAATCAAAGAATTTGTTTGTCTATGTTTTTGAAACAATACTTGTGGAATCATTCAAATTTGTGCCTATAGGGCAATTTTCGAAGATTGTGGAGATTTTACTGTTTCGTTGGAATGTAATTTTGTAGATATAGTTTCTGCACTTTGAAAATTTGTATATTTTGTTGTTGTTTGAAATTCATGGGATTCAGGTACCCACAAAAATTGAGCCTCCGCAAAATCTAATAATTCCACAGCTAGACGCAATTATAGGATAATCCTTATTCAAAGTTGGTATGGTCTTAAAAAATAAAACAAGTTCAATCTACCAAGCTTTTGACTGATATCAAGAAACACAATACTTAATAAATTTACAGAGAAAGAGAATGATGCTCCAGTAACAATATAAATTTTACATAAGCTTTATTGTATTGATTTTGCCACTGATATTTTGATGGTCACAATATGGCAGATTGGTTTGTTATATGGGGTATCCCTCCCCTGGGAGATGTGCTGCTGCTCTCTATACCCGAGGACTAGCCTCTGTTAATGTTCAACAGTTCTTCATTATTTTCAGCATAATTTTCCTGCAACTAAGGAAGGAATTTAGATTTCCTTCATCATTAAAAGATTGCAGGTCATAAATTCTAACTCTACAAGGACAATCTGAGACTTGATGAATGAATTGGACAAGACCACAGAAATGGCCACTGAATTTCTATGGAATGACAGTATGAAATTTGATCTCCCATTTAAAATTATTTCATGAAAATAACAGAGCATTCTAAATTTCATGATCTGCAAATGAATATTGCCAACATATAAATATTCAGCATATTATGCAATAATCAATAGCCATGTTCTGCCATTACAAGTGGATCTTGATGAAAGCAGAGGATGGATAGGAGTAACTGGAGAGAGAAAGCAGAGGATGGATAGGAGTAACTGGAGAGAGAGTTCAGTCATGTGTGGGAAATCTAATGTAGTTTATTTGAACGAAATCTTTAAATTTTGGCATATTTTGCCAAACAATTACGAATTAATCCAAAATACAGTATGTGTATGTGCAAATTGTGAAGCTTACAATAAAAGCATTAGTAAAGTTTAATGGACCAAGTTGGAGTGGGTTGTTATGGGCAAGGTTGTTGTGGACCTAAGTTTGTTATGGGCCAGATTGTTGTGGATTGGTTTGTTATGGGCTGCATTGTTATAGCCCAGGTTGTTATGAGTAAAGTTGTTTTGGACTGGTTTATTATGGAATGGTTATGGACTGGGCTGTTATAGACCACATTGTTATGGGCTGCATTGTTATGGGCCAGGTAGTTATTATTTTGGTATTATGGGCCAGGCTACTATATAGATCAGGTTGCTATGGGTCGAGTTGTTATAGACTGGGTTGTTATGGGTCGAGTTGCTATAGATCGGGTTGCTATGGGTCGAGTTGTTATAGATCAGGTTGCTATGGGTCGAGTTGATATAGACTGGGTTGTTATGGGTCGAGTTGCTATAGATCAGGTTGTTATGGGCTGGACTGTTATGGGCCAGGCTGTTATAGATTGAGTTATTATGGGCCAGGTTGTTCTAGATCGGGTTATTATGGGCCAGGCTGTTCTAGATTGGGTTATTATGGGCCAGGTTGTTATAGATCGGGTTATTATGGGCCAGGCTGTCATAGATCGGGTTATTATGGGCCAGGCTATCATAGATCGGGTTATTATGAGCCAGGTTGTTATAGATCGGGTTATTATGGGCCAGGCTGTCATAGATCGGGTTATTATGGGCCAGGCTACTATAGATTGGGTTATTATGGGCCAGGCTGTCATAGATTGGGTTATTATGGGCCAGGCTGTTATAGATCGGGTTATCATGGGCCAGGCTGTTATAGATCGGGTTATCATGGGCCAGGCTGTTATAGATTGGGTTATTATGGGCCAGGCTGTTATAGATCGGGTTATTATGGGCCAGGCTGTTATAGATCGGGTTATTATGGGCCAGGCTATCATAGATCGGGTTATTATGGGCCAGGTTGTTCTAGATTGGGTTATTATGGGCCAGGCTGTCATAGATCGGGTTATTATGGGCCAGGCTGTTATAGATTGGGTTATTATGGGCCAGGCTGTTATAGACCGGGCTATTATGGGCCAGGCTGTCATAGATCGGGTTATTATGGGCCAGGCTGTCATAGATCGGGTTATTATGGGTCGAGTTGTTATAGACTAGGTTGCTATGGGTCGAGTTGTTATAGACTAGGTTGCTATGGACTGGATTGCTATACACCGGGTTGTTAAAAAAAAAAACGGGATGAAGTTCACGTGACAGTGTAAAATATGGACCATTATCACCTTTGATTAACTGCAAATGAATGCAAATGAAATTGAACATCATGATAGAATCTGGTCTTCACACGGTGTACACTGATCACATATCTGTACATCAGATTCGTTAGCTGACCTTTGTAAAACTGCTCAATTAGCTTCATCAATATTAAATCCAATCTGATTTAGTTTCTTCACTCATCTAAACTACACAAAGTAGAAGGTAAAGACACATAAAGGTATACAAGATGTGACCATTAAGCTAATTAGCAAGCTTACTCCTTTGCAAGAAATCCAATAAAATTGATTATTCTTGTCGATTTCCCCATTCCACTATCTATCCTCCAGCCAATATGAGCCAATTACAAACAACACTGTACAGGACTAGCTTGTTCCTGTTCTGACATTGGACAATGACTACTCTACCCATAAGTCCCCCCAATCTCCTAACAGCATGATTTATCTAGCTGAAATTATTCCTGTCTGAAAAGGAACAGGGAAAAGCCTAATCTCTCACACTATTCCAATTATTCATAGAACAATGGTAGATTAATGTGCCATTTCCTTGAGCAAAGCAGCCATGAATAATTTGGATGCTAAAAAAAGGAACAATTAAGGAAAGCCTGTGTCATTGAATGGCAGTGTGGGCTGTCATACATATGTATTTCTGTGTCAGAACATATTTCAACACAGCTTCGAAAACTGGAGGGGAAAAATATGTGCTCTTTAGCTGAATGTAGAGTAAATTCTATTTCTAATTCATGCAAATGATATTAATTTTGATATACAATGAAAAAATATCCATGCATAGCAAATCAAGCCAGAAATAATATGATATATATACTTGTTTATAAGAGGTAGAACATGTTTACTTTTCCAGTTTTTTAAAATTATTTACATGTGATCGGATCATCTGATTGCAATGAATGTTGGCATTAGTTGACTCCTACTTTGTGTTTTCTGTGAGGGTTTCCTGATATGACCTTGTGTTAACCTATTCCCAGTTGTTTATAAATACGACAGTAACATTGAGGCAATGAATTCTCTGCTATTGTTAACAATTCATTGAGTTAAACAGCAAAAAGTAAACTACACCATGACAACTGGGCAATGCAATGTATCTGTCCAACAGTTAACCTTCCTGCACTCACTTCACTTCTTGAAATGCTGCAGGATGCCAAAAGTTTCATGGCCTTCACAAAGAGACCATACACTTTAATGATGGACCAATATCTCTGTACAGGTGATGATGACAATAAAATGACATAACTTTAATCCCTCCCTCCAGACATTGCAATAATTTAACTTAGCATTGTAATCATATCTTCTCATGGTTTTCCCTACCAAATTCCAAACACAGAGTTTTTAGTCAGTATTAATGTATACAGATTTTATAAAGCAATGATTATATAGCAAATTGAATGATATTTGACAAATTCAACATAGATTGGTTGGAAAATGCGGAAATCAAAAAACTTTTCCAAGACAAAGCCTAGATTTCATGACTTTCTACAATGTAGCATATCCCATTCTTATTTGCCATGCCTTTGAAACACCAAAGTGAATTCAAAGACATTCCATGAGCTGTATGAACCATGGATGATTATAAATTTCCTTCTGGATGATTACAAGTTCACAGCATTTCAACTTCATTTGTCAAAGAAATACCTGCTCGGAGTCCAATACTCCAATCTGCCAGACTTTCAGAGGCTGCACTTTATTCTGTTTTATCATGTATATGCATTTTTGCTTTTATTTTCATTTTATTTCATTTTATTTATTTTTATTGCCGAGGTATTATAAGGAGCATAGGGGGGCTCTCACATTTTGGGAGTACTCCCCCAGTATAAACACACATGAAAAATATGGACGGAATTATCAAAGGTGTGACAATTAAGGAGAGGGGGCACCTGCTGTGTAATGTTTAGACAGTACTTAGATAGGGATATCATTGATTACTAAGCAGTAACTAATACCCACTCCTCTGCCAGGAAACCATTAGTGAACTCCCATGAAGTGGGCAGAACTATATCAATTGTCAAGTTTCAAGGAATTAACTCATTGACCCAATCATTAGCTCCAGTATTAATCTGGATGCCATATTTTTTTCTCTTAAATGGCAATTGGAATGTGGCAGCTCGATTGAACCCTAGTCTCACCTGCAGACAAGATATCCTTAACACTCGGCCTCTACATAAATACAAAAAAAACATTTGTTTACACAACGTTTCTCAGTTTGCAGATAATGTAAATATTTCACTAGATAAAAAATACTTTCATAGATTTCAGATGATAGTAACTGAAGTGTTCAATGGCTTCAGGAGTTGTTATAATGCTGTTATATTGCAGACATTATTGCATGAGCTGTCAGAGAAGACATCACAAGCCAGTAAAAGACAACGAGCTATGACGGAGTCAGATGTCTGCCTCACAGGTTCCCAAAAATCTGGGTCCAATTGGGAAGACTCATCACGAAGCAATACCACAGCAAAAAATTCCATTGATATGACAGGTTACAGGCATGTTGTCATGTTGTTAGTAATTCAGAATGGCAGATAGTGAGAAGATGATCTCAGAATATGTGCTAGTCGTCCCAGAATGATAAGAGAAGGTAAACAATGGCATGCTATTCTAGCCCTGATTGCTGATTCAGACATCTTACTGCCCAGTGCATGAGAAAGTATGTGACCAAGGCACTGGAACATGTAGTACATGGTTTGTGTGTCTAAGCAATGCTTCAGGACAGATTATTGTCAGAGACCCTGAGTGTCTGGGACCACCCTTACTGCCTTCTAATCCACCTCAAAAAATAAAATCACAAATAATAATTTTCAAGGGAAACCACATGATTCTATATCTCTAAGAAATTTTCAAGTAATCCAAAGTTTCACTGGTTAGATTGATTCTAAACATAATAAAAAGTTTGAAATTTTATGTCTGATCAGTCTCCGAGTCTCTTAATATTGTTTGCAGAAAGACGATCCACTCTGGAATCTTAATTGAGCTCCCAGATATAAATCTCTTACAATTTATTGAGCAATGTCACACAGGTAGCATTTACTAGGAACACGTGTCTGAGACCTTGTACACTGCTTATAGTCAAGTTCATATGGTACATGTGGTATTAAATCTAGGATATCCATGATTGATATGGTTAATGTGGTATAAAAATCCAGACTGGAATGGTATGGTATGAATTCCGTAACGGAATATTTCCCTGACCTTTGCCTTGTAAATGACCTGTCTTATGATATATTATGACCAGTTTCTAAATCAACCAACTGCAGATTTTTATCTTTAAAACATAAACAAAATCCTTAGCTTGAAATAGATCACAGAATCCTGCATGCAAATCAGCATCAGATGAAAACCTGACATTTCAAAAACCATAAATGTCATGGAAGATAACACGTCCACAAAAAATGTGACCTAGCTATCTGGAGATTTTTCCTGCTTCTTTATGTTATATCTATGGTTTAATGCTTAACCTGTTTAGCCATTTGCCACAAGGAGATGGTCTAAGTACTCTTGATGATCTCATTTTCATATTTTTATACTGAATCAGACATATTTTTCCTTTACCTTCACATCATGCAGTCTCATAGACAGATACAATCTAATCACTTTAGAAATTGATAGTAAATTCCGTCAGGCGAGAGAAAATCAATTTTTACTTTTTAAGAATTTTTGAGGTTGGAGGAAATGGAATAAGTAGAGAATTTATAATACATGCCTTTTCCATTTCACACATCATATCAATCTGAGATCTTACAATATCAGCTAGCTGGAGGGAAACCCAAGGTACTTTAATATCAGACCTTGTGCCTAAGGCTGGAGGCGGGAAACCTCGGATATTCTATGATATCAGCCCTCATGCCAAAGGCCATAGGGAGACCTGAGATCCTGTAATATCAGTCTGCTTGTCGAAGGCTGGAGGGAAACCCAAGGTACTGTAATATTTACCCTGCTGAAATTGATTGAGGGTTGATACTGGGGTGTGATATGCAAAGGATGTATTCTATTACAAGTTTGTGTTAACAAACAAAAAATAAAATAAACAGAAATAATGATTATGACAATTATCCAAGAAATTGAATGGTACTGAAAAACAAAAATCACATCGAAATCCAAAAGTATGCTTAAAATCAATCTATAGACATTGTGAGGGAGTTTGAAACAGAAATTCTGGTATGATTTTATGGATCCGTAAATGACCGGAAATGATCTAGTTATTGTGAAGTTGGATGTATCACACATGCAAAAACCTATGATTTATTATTAAGTATACAATAAATAGAAATAAAACAAGGTTCAAAGTTCAATAATCAAACCATTGTGTACATATATCAACAAGGCTGGGTTGTAATTCTGTGCTATATTACACACATGCATGTAATTAAATCACTTGGTGTTGCATTATCAAATTCTTCGACACTTTTAATTTAGAGCAAGTCTAATTTCATAACTCAAAAATCTCATGAACAGACAATATGACTTTATGATCAAAAGAAAAGGGTGTCTGAATTTTAATTTTGTAGTTGAAATACTATGTACATCTGAAGATTTGTAAATTAAATAATCAAATTTCTCCTAAGTACAAGCATCAATATAGTTTTTCATCATGCAGATTCAACATGATCTAGTCTGGGCTGTTAGCTACATGTACATGACTGTGTTTCCACAATTTTAACAATTGTATTGAAGGAATGCACTAAAAAAGAAATTGATACAAGAATTTCAAGTCTTTGCCTTTAAATTTGTCCCGCAAATACATAATTTCTACAAGATTTGTGCTAATTTTCATAAATAATTTATTTTTCATGCATTTAGTAAAACAATTAACACTTTTAAAACTTCTCTGTAAATCTTAATTACAAGCACTGATCTAGATAGTTTAGTGTAAAATTTGCCTCTTACATAAATATTTACTTGCAATGTTCTACTTTTTGCATATTGGGTATACATCAGGCTTTCACATAAATATTTACACACAGTGTATAAAATTTTCAAACTATCTATAACCTCTTTCTCTCTTAATTACACACTCCAAAAAAGAGGGAGGGGGGATAAGAGTAAAAACTGGTGAAATTTTGAATTCTTATAATTTTCAAATGAAGCCCTATTAATTTTATTTTTTCAAAAACTTAAAAAGTAAACTTAATTTAAATGAAATCCTATACTGTATATAGTATCATATACATGTATATATATTTTTTAAAATCACAAGAGTAATTACTAGCAATTTCTATGGCCTTATTTTAAAGGAGCACGTACTAGGTGTCAAAAGTCAGGCATCATATTTGCAAATTGTTACCAAACTGACTAAAACAGCTTTACAGTACACAAGATCACTACTGAGATACTAAAATGCCTACATCACTTAACCTTTTGTGGTAACTTTGACATTAGAATTTGCTTTGTTTATAGAAACAATGACAGACACAGTATTGTATGGAAGTAAATAAATCAGCGAAAAGAAAATTTACTTCATTTTTATAAAATTTGTTTCAAGGTCGCTTTTTTTTTTACTCTTAGATTTATTTTTTCTTCATTTTTTTTTTAATGCATTTCAGCATTTGATGTCCTAATTGACAGCTAATGTCTCCTTTATCAAATTAATGATTTTTTAAAATTCCATTACAGTCTAACTTTTCATTTTGACAAAAGAAGTTGTATGGTGTGATTCAGCCAGATGTTAATACTATCTAAGAGAGACACTGAATCTCTAAAATTCTTGATAATTTTTCAGGAGGAGGATTATTTGACCCTAGTTCATCATTATACAGGCCAATTTACACTCTATCATAAAAACCGGGACTTAGAAGTCAGTCAAGGCATAACCAAGATCAAAAACATATCACACCTCAAGTTTTATCAAAAACATTCCTGATCTTTTTAACATCTGATGATTTTGAAATACATCTGCAAAGATTTAATGAATCAATAAATCAAAGTTTCAGCTCACATTAAAGAATTCAAATTTGTGAAGATTGGAGTTGTGTTATTTCAACATCCCTGTCCTGGTTTGTATCACTGGTAATATGGTGTCAGATATACAGTGCCAAAACAAGTGATAAACAAATAGACAATGCCACCTGTAACATACAACCATCCTGTGAGCCTGTTCTCCCAAACTGTATCATACAACCATCCTGTGAGTCTGCTCTCCCAAACTGTATCATACAACCATCCTGTGAGTCTGCTCTCCCAAACTGTATCATACAACCATCCTGTGAGTCTGCTCTCCCAAACTGTATCATACAACCATCCTGTGAGTCTGCTCTCCCAAACTGTATCATACAACCATCCTGTGAGTCTGCTCTCCCAAACTGTATCATACAACCATCCTGTGAGTCTGCTCTCCCAAACTGTATACCTAGCTGTGTAACATCCCAGAAATAAGCAAACTTCATCTTCACAGCTGAATGCAGGTTTTAAGTTCATGTGGTACTGTGCATCGTGCATGAGTTAAATTTAAATCCCTATTTAAATAAGTTAATGAATATCTCTGAAATTATGAAGCATTACACTAGGGAAGCTAAGTACAAAGAGAGACCTAAGAAGGTGCAGGCAAATACTGAAGGGGGGGGGGGGGGGGGTGTTGCAGTGAAAGCCACGAATTCCACTTTCTTTTGATATGCCTGCCCATTGGGTTGATTTATTTTTAACGTCCCCTCGAGAATTTTTCACTCATATTGTGATGTCACCAGCTGTTGGTGAAGTACCACAAATTTAGACCTATGCTTAATCAGTGATTTTTCAACATTTTTGAAAAGGGTCCTGTGGCTTTCAAATTGGGAAAAATTATAAACATTTTGATCAAATTGGGAAAACCTAGTTGTTAATGTAAATATGCTAAATATATCATATCAAACAGGAAATCAAACACAAATTGATGACATTCTTTTTTTATTTTACATATTTAACTTTCTTTTCTTTAAGCTCTTAAAATTTTTGAATATTCTTTCAAAATCATCTAGAATTGATGCGCGTCTTTGTCATGTCGTACATAAACAACTCACATTGAACTTATATTTTAACAAATACGTTTTTGCCAGTTTGTATTATTGGGGAAAGTGCAAGTTAAATTGGGAAAAAATTGGTAATTTTTGGGAGGGGAAAGGGCCGATATTCGGACCTAAAATGGATCTTAAAAAAATCACTGTTAATGCTCAGAGTTGTAGCAGTGAGGGTTCTTTATCGTGGCTCCGTTTTTAAGTTCATATACGAAAGACCCATGATTCTCACTTCTATATGCCGACCGTTTGACGACGGAGCAATCACTGCCTATTTCAACGTCTTAGGTTTGAAGCGGTTATAGCACAAGCGGGTCTCAAACTCACAACCTTCCGGTTACGAAGCGAATGCTCTACCACTGAGCTACTGTGATGGTAAAAAAAAAATCGCAAATAATATGCCTTATAAAGAAGTAATATCATCAATTTAAATTCATTCAATGATCGGTTTTGAGTATACATAATAATAAAATAAATTTCATTTTTGAAAATACATAAGAGTATGAACTGCGACACTTCACAATGGTGTGAATGTTACAGTTCATACCCTCATATAAATACCCTGGTATGAAATTTATCTTTATGCTCCCCTTTGAAAAAGAGGGGGTATATCGTTTTGCACCTGTCAGTCAGTCTGTCGGTTGGTCTGTAGACCAAGTCTTGTCCACTCAATATCTTAAGAACCCTTTGCTTGACACACATCAAACTTGGTACACTGCTACATCTTAAGGAGTAAATGACTCCTATTGATTTTGAGGTTGTATGGTCAAAGTCAATCCATTCTGGACATAGGAAGATACTGTCTGCTCAATATCTTGATTGATTGATTGATTTGGCACTACTATCAATTAAATGGTACACATGTATTTAACCCTTTTCAATTTTCTGAAACATTTCTTGTTTACATTCTACCTTCATTAATGTTGGAATTCCCTGCCGTTAAAATAGACGTACTATACTAGTATTTACCCAGATTCATAAGCATATTGTTCACAACTGCATCACATTCATAGCGAAATGGTTATCATCACAATTGTAAAGATATCAAAGGCAAAAACAATTTGGAAATGTAAATATTATGTATATGTCTGTATGTTATTTGTTTCAATAATATGTCAGAGAATAGCTCTTAAGAGCTAAATCACACGTGTTTTTGTTTGTAAATCCAATTTTAAATAAATATCATCTTATGATCTGCAATAAGTATGTTTCAATTAAGGGCAATGCATACTTAAAAAATGTTACAGGAATTTGTTAAATACTTTGTACAGACTAAAATTTTATAAGCATTGCTAAAGCTGTATATATTATAAATTTTTCATAAGTTCACACTTCTTTTAGCATTGTGAATGAAAGCTGCATCTTCATACTTATAAAGAAATTTAATCAAATAAGATGATAAAATTTAACACCCCCACCCCCCCACTAGTATATATTTCCATGGGATTGATAAATGTGATCAATTTCTTATTGATTTATAGTGAGGGCAAACCCAGTGATGTACATATTTTTTCTCCGGATGTTTTGTGAATGCACTGATCTTCATCAATAAATGAATTGCATTCAGTAGATGGTACACTGTAATATAATCAGTGTACCTGCACCCAACTTTTCTGATAATGCAATCACCTATCCACTCTGTTATTCCAAATACATAACCAAAACACAGTGTCTCAATTGTACTCTCTTCAAAGGTAACACAAACCAAGTGTTTCATTATTAAACAGGGTCATCCCTACACTAAATCCTATTTCACTGCTATGATTTCTAACTTTACTGATACATTAAGCTGTTAGTTAATCCTATTACCTAGTAGTGAGTATGCTAATTGGTCAACACAGGGAGAGTGATGTAATAAATGGTAGAAACAATCCACACTGATCTCTGCAATCTAATTATCTCTGGTTGCTGCCTAATTATGTCTGCTGTGGGCTCTTGGGATGACTGCAGTTCAGTGTTTCATTTCCTGGGAATTGAATCTTAGTAGCTGGTGGATTTGATTTGCAATACATTGGCTTTAATACAAGATGTTACAGCTAAGTACAAGCCAATGTTGGGGTTTACACATAGAATGAGATGGCACCATTAGTGGTGGACATATTCATATTGTAGGTCACAGTCACCTACATTGTGGTTTGGTGGCAGACTTACAACACTTTGTTTCAGCAGCGGGGACCTAGACCTGTCAGCTGATAAATGGGGGAAACACAAGAGAACACAGGGAACTCTGGGTAATGCTCTAGAAGACAATTAAATCTGCATTGGATTAGACACGTTATTGGATTGCACTGCTTACAGATCATAGAAGACAATGGGTAACAGGGGGATATGGAATGAAAATCTGGGCCAGATTACATAGGGGAATGGATTATATAGGGGTATATGGAATGAAAATCTGGGCCAGAATACACAGGGGAATTATTATACAGGTGAATAGAGATGGCCACCTGTAATTACACTAGTTAAGAGGCATGGGAGGCCAAGTATTACCAATATGACTAATATTTGTTTTACATTACATAAAATTCAAATTTACACACCCTGTAACCTTTTAATTGTTGTAAGGTTTAGACATAACATTTCTTTTCTTCTTTTAGATACATTATATATTATGAAAGCACATCATTCATAAGGTAAAATTTTACATAATTTTCACAAAATTCCATCAATACAGGAAGTAACTTTTATCACCTCTGAGACTTTTTATTCATCATTTCGAAAATTACAATTCCAGCATTTTAACTATATACAGTTCAGAATTCTAGAGTTCCTATACTCCCTAGTGAACTGTTAAAACCTTGTTACTTCACAACTTGTAACTGATCTATGAAATTAAATTCTAGCACAAATAATTAAAATCATGAAAAACTTGTCCCCACAAATAATTTCACAGATAGAAAAGGCTGAGCAATGTTGTTCTGATTGAGGCCCCCTGTTCCCTAAAAGATAAATCCATGAAGACTTGGTCTCTTTTGGCCCAGACAACAGTTCACAACAGTTAAATGAATACTTCAGATTGAAATTATAGATTGTAGATTATAAAAATTAGTGGAATTTAGCAGTGATTAGAGAACTAAGACAGGGTGATGTGCATGAGGGCTATGAAGAAAGCTGTAAAGCTAAATGTACTTTCTCTGTACTTTACACAATACTCCACAATAACCTCTAGTGCTCACAAATGTCATAATTCTCAAGAGCAAGTTTCAGGTGTTTCTTTTTTATTTGAAACATTTAACAGAAAAAACATAAAGGAAGAATTTGAAAAACGGCAAAATTTCTAAAAGCCAGTCTCTCTACGTTGTGGGTGGGCAACAAATCCTAGTCTGAGATACAGCTCTTGTAAACAATGGCATTTATTGTTACTTGATTTCAACAAATTTTACTACTGTGATATTTGGAGTCAGAGGAATAAAGATTCCTGTACATTTTCAATATCTATATTAAACTTTTATAGATTAACATGATAAAAAAATAAACTAAGAGGTGATAAACAGAGAGTTTGGGTTTAAAATCAGCAATACATATGGGATTCCTTCCTAAATGTAATGATCTTCTTTTATATTTTTTATTATATACAATAAAACTTATTGATTGGCTGTATAAATAACTTCAGTGATAAACATAAAGTTTGGGCTAAAAAATCTGAGATATATCGACTATCAGATAGCTGTTATCCTCAGCTGCAAAGCTATCTGCAACCAATGCAAAAAAAACCACCCCGGACACACTTATCAAAGTCTGTGGTAGACACGCTACCCTTATTAATACTGCACCCTCTATCAATTTATTTTTCCGTTTTGATTAAATCTATTATTCCCTAGCTGTTCAAATTATTCTTTGTTCCTCCACTGCTCCTGCCTTTGATGGAGTAAAACCAACACCTAATCAAATCTATGATATGGGAATTTAAAAGAAACAATGCTCACAAAAGAAATTAAAATTAAAATTATGATTATGAATTCCACTTTTACACCCACTTCAATGATCTTTTTATTGAATTTCATATTAAGTTCCTTGATTAGGCTCTGTGTATCTGAGAAATTCAGTTACCTTCAATGAAACATGTATATGCATGATGGAAGATTTTACTTCTGTTGGGTATAAGGTCAAACCACAAAAAGAAAAAGGAAAAAAAAGAAAAAAAGGACCCCCCCACCCCCCCCCCCACCCCCCAAAAAAAAAACCCACTATGCACTCGTGTTTTAAAAATATTATTTAATGTTTATGATTATAAGCATACAGATGCAATCTTATTATCTGCTTCAGATCCCTTCAACAAAAATAAAAAAAAAAATGTTTCAGAAACATGTATAATGCCCACTGTCGTGCTGAACTGAAAAAGGATTATTATACACAAGTATCATTTAACTGATAGAACCGAGTGCCAAAACAATTCAAGATATTGAGCAGAAAATATCTTCCTATTTCCACGGTGCATTGACCTTGACCTTTGACCATGTGACCTAAGTATCAATAGGAGTCATCTACTCCTTTAGATGTACCATTAATTGTACCAAGTATGGTGTCAATCAAGCAAATTATTCTCAAAATATAAAGACAATTCAATATATTACGATGTCCAGTTTGACTCTTGATCTTGTGAATCCAAAATCAAGAGGGTTCATCTACTCCTTATGCTGTACCAAGTTTGATGTCTGTCAAAGAAAGGGTTCTCAAGATATTGAGCAGACAATATCTTCTTATGCCAGTGTGGATTGACCATATGACTCCAAAATCAATAGGGTTCATCTACTCTTCAAGATGTACCAGTGTACCAAGTTTGATGTCTGTCAAACAAAGGGTTCTTAGATAGTGGGCAGACAAACGGACCGACCAACTGCAGGGATTTTTTTTAGGGTCTGTAGGGGGCCAAAATAAGGCCCCGGCATTCCCAATACTAAAAAGCAGGTATTTTCCCCAATTTTTCTTTGAAATTCCCAAACAATGAAAACAAATCAAGCAGGGTAGCCAAATCGTTCATAAATCTTCTTCACAAGCCTTGACCAAACTGAAAGTTAGGAGCCCAATTATACCTTACAGCACTCTGAATTGGGTTTTTCCCTATTTCTTTGTATGAAACATTTTTCCCAATTTCAAGCAAATGTTGCTATTTTTCCCAATTGGAAAGGCCCTGGCCCTTGAAATCAAGATCTTAAAAAAAAAACGCTGAACCGAGAGGTGCAAATCAATGCCCCCCCCCCCCCCCCTTCCCCTCTTTTTCAAAGGGAGGCATAATAATATAGAAAGGAAGAAAAGCTGCACATTTTCTGCGACATTTCAAAATCAGCATATCAGGAAACAAGAGATTTTATCCCTCTGTGAAAAATGAGTTTTATCCACAAAGTGTCAGAAAAATTTGAAAATGTATTTGATGTTGAGGTTGTTTCCTATAAACACTGAGCACAGCTTTCTGAATTTTCTTAGACAATTAATCAAACTGATCAGATTCCTCGGGATTCTGAAATCAAAGCCCATCAGCAAGGAAGCTATCAGGAAAGTGAGAAATTTCTCTCATCAGCCTAATGCGAATTCATTTTTTTCCCCATATAAATTGGCTTACTGTAAATGACTTATTAAAGTAAGATTAATAGATGTTTATCAGTAAATTCCGTGACTGTTATGGACCAGGTAGAAGAGGTTCACCAAGAAAACATATCAATGATACATATCTTTTTGCTTTAATGAAATCATCACGTCTGAAGTGCAGTAGCAGATCTATAGGGGGGTGCAACAACAACAACCCACCTTTAGCTGGACATTTTTAACAGAAATTATCATTTTTGGCCATTTTGGAGGTAATTAATCTTACCCTTTTAGGGAACAGAAAGGGACAACACTTGGGTCACAACCCCAACCCACCCCATTCGAAAAATTTCTGGATCCGCCCCGAGATGTCATATGTATAATAATGTAACCACATTTTTTTAAGTGACTGGCTAATTATGAAGATGATTTTAGAAAGGGTTTACTGAAGATGAATGTTGAAAGAGGTTGGCTCATACAAATATAAATGCAGAGGGATGATGGCCTTTAAAATGAAGAATGTAGAGGGAGTTTGACTGTTACAAAGATGAATGTACAGAAAGACTGGCTGTTAAAAAGATAAATGCAGAGGGAAGTTGGCTCTTATAAAAATAAGATATGAAAGATAGTTAGCTATTACAATGAATGCAGGGGAAGGTTGACCATCACATTGATGTATAGTGAAGTTAGCTTAAGTGTTACAAATATGAATTTTGAGGGTTACAAATATGAATAAACGGGAGGGGATGTGAAGTAGGGCTGTCACGGTTCCAAAAATTTTCTGGTTGGGTCGGTTCTAAATTTTTTCCTTTGGGTTCAGGTATTTCGGTTCGGGTCTATATAACTATTTTAAGAATCTAATATACAGTTAAAATCAAAAACCTTTATTGTATTTAGTCACAATAATTACTCGGGGACGTGGACTGAGGTTTAGACTTGACATCCATGGTACTAGAAACAACATTGTCACTTCTACTCGTTTCCATCCATGCTTTCAATGTTTTGACATATCTTACATGTACTGTCATTATTTACAGTTTTGTCGATAATGCCATCATTTAACAATTGATCAAAATACAGCCACCTTTGAGGATTTTGGCGACATAATGATTCTATTTTAAAAACCAAACCCGAACCGAAATACGAAAAAATGGAACCGAACCCGACCCGAACAACACGACCCGCGGTTTTTGGTTATTTCGGGTGCAGCCCTAATGTGAAGTAGTTTGAATGTGGTGGAAATTGACCATTACAATGTTGAATGTGAAGGATGATAGGCTGTCACACTGATGTTGAATTAGATAAAGATTGGCTATAACATTGTTATGGTTTGGAGGAAAAATGTCACAATGGTGAATGTTGAGGTAGGTTGACAGTTACAATGATGAATTTAAAGGAAGACGGCCTGTTACAATGATGAATGTTGAGGAAAATTTGGAGGAAGATTAGCTGTTACAATGATAAATATGGAGGAAGATTTGGAAGCAGATTGGCTGTTACAATGATGAATGTGGAGGAAGATTGGCTGTTACAATGATGAATGTGGAGGAAGATTGACTGTTACAATGATGAATGTGGAGGAAGATTGACTGTTACAATGATGAATTTAAAGAAAGATGGCCTGTTACAATGATGAATGTTGAGGAAAATTTGGAGGAAGATTAGCTGTTACAATGATAAATATGGAGGAAGATTTGGAAGCACATTGGCTGTTACAATGATGAATGTGGAGGAAAATTGGCTGTTACAATGATGAATGTGAAGGAAGATTGACTGTTACAATGATGAATGTGGAGGAAGATTGGCTGTTACAATGATGAATGTGGAGGAAGATTGACTGTTACAATGATGAATGTGGAGGAAGATTGGCTGTAACAATGATGAATGTGGAGAAAGATTGACTGTTACAATGATGAATGTGGAGGAAGATTGGCTGTAACAATGATGAATGTGGAGAAAGATTGACTGTTACAATGATGAATGTGGAGAAACATTCGGAGGAAGATTGGTTGTAACAATGATGAATGTGGAGGAAGATTGGCTGTAACAATGATGAATGTGGATGAAGATTGACTGTTAAAATGATGAATGTGGAGGAAGATTTGGAGCAAGATTGGCTGTAACAATGATGAATGTGGAGGAAGATTGACTGTTACAATGATGAATGTGGAGAAAGATTTGGAGGAAGATTGGTTGCAACAATGATGAATGTGGAGGAAGATTGACTGTTACAATGATGAATGTGGAGGAAGATTTGGAGCAAGATTGGCTGTAACAATGATGAATGTGGAGAAAGATTTGGAGGAAGATTGGCTGTTACAATGATTTTGTGATCCATGACGCTCAGTGTGGCTTTTTCTGTAGTGTTTCTAGGGTTTTTTTTTTTTCTTCATATATTTGGATTTTATTTTTACACTTTACTGATGTAATGCAATCAATCACAGTTATTTGTCCAACTTTTTGTTTTTCTTCATCTTATAAGCTTCTGAGTGAAACTTTAATGACCAATACCATCCCTGGGAACACTTTCTAGGAAGTTAAAAATTGTGTTTATGAATGAGCAGGACAAATGCTACTTCATAATGCACACTCAGTCAGAAATGTTATTCCCATGACTGTAAATATGTGCACTGATCATGCATACAAAGAGTTCAATTACTGTCGCATATCACAAAAATCAATACGTTTGCACATCTTTTGCAATACCATGGGAACAACCCATCTCTAAAAAAAAAAAACTTAAAAAATAAAAATAAACAGTGTATCCATGGCTGTTGCAAATATGAAAAACATTTTTTTTTTTAAATCAATACCACCGTAAAGAATTTTATGACTTTGTTTACATGCTCTGCAACACTGTACACTACTGACATTCTGTAACAGACTTTTTGTGACATAGCAATACAACTCCATAAAATCTCAGTCATATTCCAGGTCTTTTTCCTACTGAATACTAGTAGATTAATAAACAGATCAGCAGCACATCATTAGAATGCACCAGTATTCTCATCGTTTGTTGGTGATCTGTCTGTTGCCTCAGACCCAGACCCTGCTCAGTACCACAAGGTATCCACTCAGGAGAATTCTCTGTGATTTTAACCTTAAGGTGTTCGTTTCCAGTTTTTACTTTCTTTTTACTTATCTATATGCATTTGATCAATGATGTTTAATTAATGCAATTCTAATTTAAAAAATCAAAATGTTTCACGAAAGAAGCCTCTCTTCCTCCAGAAAAACAACCAACAAATTAAATGCCTATTGTTGGAAAACGTCTTAAGAGAGGTCATATTTCTTCATCAAGCTTTTTGTGTATCGTATTTGTAGTCATTTTTCTCAGATTACAAAAAAAAATATAGCACATCAAACTCTGTGGTCTTTGAAAAACCAAAGTTTATCCTAATACTCCTTTAAATGGTTCTAAGCCTTTGTTCATCAAGGGCTCCAAACCATACTTGAGGTTTTGGCAGTTCTCCTTATAGATAGACCAAACTGGAATTCCTCATTTCCACATCTGCTCATTAGCTGTGTAAATGTTTTAATTAAACTTATCAACAACCGCTTGTTTGAAGCTTACATAACAATCTGTCAGTGATGAGCATGTTGAAAAACCAGGAACAAAAAACTGATGCTTAATAGAACAACTATTGGTGGCACATGATTATAGTGTTACCCTGGAACGAGTGACGCGATACAAAACGCTACAGTGCAAGAGGGCACCTTCCAAATCATGTTGGCAACCACAGGCAGAGACTGCTAAAACTATCAATACACATCATTGAACTAAAACCAATCACTTCTCTCATAAAATGAGAAATTATTAAACCTCCAATTATTAGCTTGTTACATGCGGCTCTACCAAAGAAGAATTTGCTCAAATTTTCTTTGCTTTAAGGTGAAATGATCTCAAATAGCCTCGGCAGCATAAATATTTCAGTTATAGCTCTATAATCAACTTAGGTAATGGAGAGTACGCAATTCAATTAGCATTTATATACCTAATCAGGTTGGCTTGTCCAACCAACATTACGGAGCAACATTGATTAGGAGGTTTTTATGCTCTCTGACGCACTAACATCTAGTTGGGTATGAATTTTTTCTCGCCAATAAATAGAGAATACATGGTAAACTTTGTATCACACCCCATATATCAACCCGAGACTTCAATATAAACCCAAGACTTTGATATCAATCCGATGCTCCAATATCAGCCCGAGGCTCCAATATCAGCCCTAGGCTCCAATATTAAACCGAGGCTCTAATATCAGCCCCTAGGCTCCAATATCAGCCCTAGGCTCCAATATCAGCCCGAGGCTCCAATATCAGCCCTAGGCTCCAGTATCAGGCCGAGGCTCCAATATCAGCCCTAGGCTCCAATATCAGCCCAAGGCTCCAATATTAACCAGAGCCTACAATATCAGCCCTAGGTTCCAATATCAGTTTGAGACTCCAATATCAGTCCGAGACTCCAATATCAGCCCAAGACTTCAATATCTGCCAAGATTTTGATTTGTATTGTCGTTTTCATCATATTATATTTGAAAACAGTGTCCACATTATTCAAATATATGCATTTTTCTATCTGTTTCTCATCATTATATCTAAAAGCAATACAATGTACAATTCTAGGGTTCGTTTGACAAATTAAGTTAAACCAATGATTACCGTTTAGAATGAAAATGTTGTCTGCTTCCACATACAAAACTGGATTTCTCAATGTCAACCTAAAAACTATGTAAAATCTGGAATTTTACTAAAATTTTAATCACTCAAATAAATGAAAAATCAAACTTTAAGTTTGGATTTTTTCAAGAGATCCAAGCTTGATGTAACTACAGAAGTGTTTTAGGAAGGTGCAATAAAGGGTAAAATGAAGGGTGATGATACATGGTGTGTAATAAAGGGTCAAATGAAGGATGATACAGGGAATGTGATATAGGGTAAAATGAAGGGTGATGATACAGGGTGTGTAATAAAGGGTCAAATAAAGGGTGATGATACTGGGAATGTGATAAAGGGCCCTGTAAAAATCCTGTATTACATAAAAATGCATAATAAATTCTCTTTACTAATACCCCTGTCACAAATTATGATATGCATGTACCAGTAACTAATGCTCACATTTAAATTATAAATTTTCTCCAATTTCATCCCCCAATTGGAAGAGAATATACCAACTAATGAAGGGATGTTATATATAATGAATCAGGGCAATGCCTGAATTGGCACAATTTCCCTGATCAAAGATCTGTTGTATTGCAGAGCCCAATCAGTCAATGTAGGAAAGAAATGGCTCATATAATCTCCGATTCATCCAAAGACTCAACTTTTGATAAATATTTACGGAAGAAAAATATTTGCCTGAATAAACACCAATATCATTTTGGTCTTAATACATCCACTATTTACTTGTCTCTAAAAAAAAAAAAAAAGGTTCACATGACAAAAGAGACTTTGCCATTAGTTGGATTTTCTATCCAGCCCATTACAGATCCAGCTTGATCTTTTCCCCAGTAATCACTGCAGGATGATAACAATGTACAATGACTCCATTCTAAGTCATTCAGAATGGGACCCAGGGGAACATCTATTATAGAATGGTATATTTTTTTTATGGCTGATTTGTTGTTGGTAATGCAGCAGCTTTCTCAGCATGGTCCAAATTAGCAAGCAAGTGATAGGAATATAGTCCCTGTGTGTGCTGTAATGGCCTACAAAACACAGTCTGCTGGCACCCCTGACTCCTCAGCTGCCAGTTAATGTGGTCTCAAATGACTATCAGCAAGTACAAAAAAATGCCTTACAATGATTTTCTTGCTTGTCATTTCTTTTTCAGAGAGAAATATTGTACAACCACATTCTTCATACTGCATTCACATTGGAAAACACTTTTTTTTTTATATCAAGGAAGAAAGTTTTTTAACCTCCTCCTGCCAAACAATATTCACACTCTACTTTTCCTGTCTTTTATATGGTAATATTAAGATCAGATTTGGAAAATTCCTACCCGAGGACCACTTATAATGCCAGAGGCCCAAAAATTGGTCCCAAATATTTACCAGTGATCTGATTGATGTTTTTTTAACAATCTTCATCTTTTTAATATATGCTCAGAAATACATATCATCTGTGAAAATCTCAGATATTATTTCCACAAGACCTGTATTAACCAGTATAAACAGTACTATATAGGAACCAGAAGGAATTTTAACTTCAATTATGCTAAATTTTTAGGTCTTAAAATGTTAAATTTTGATACAGATATATCAATACTGCAGCATTCTATACAGAAAAGATCCAAAAACTTTATTAAGGAGATGTACTACATCATCATATAAATGGCTGATTTCCTTTTAAAACATGAATGAAAATATAGCAATATTTGTTTATTAAATTCCTCTTAAATTTGAATGCCTAGCTGAGTAACGGATCAGTTAGTTGAAGACCAGCAGGGGTTCTATAAAATTTTCAGATTGCTTTCTACTAAAACTTAATTTATTGACTAAAGAAAGTAAATTTGAAAATTTGCAATATCCGATATTATTGACATACTTTCCATCCATATCAAATTTCTCTGGTGTTATTACTCCTTATAACTATGGTATAATAAAAAGTTTATAAATATGACCCACATTTTTGCACACTTTCTTTCCAAAATGAGGAGAGTGCAGATCATGTGACTGTCTCACATCAGCATATTGTGTACTAAACACATAATTAAAAAAATTACGGAGGATGAAGGCAGAGAAAAGAAAGTAAAGAAAAGAGGATTTAGTTCAATATAGGTCTTTATTCCTGGATAAAACACAAAAGATGAACTCATCGAATGATTAAATATCAAAACTTAAGGCAAAAAAATTAATTCCGTGGTTCCTATTACATGCTTTGCAGATATAGGGTAGGTAAGTTGGGGTTTGTTGGTTGTAATTTGGGGGTGTTGGGGTTGGGGGGGGGGGGTGTTATTGTGTGTGGTTTGGGAGGGTTTTTTTTTTGGTGGACAAAGTATTAAAAACTGATCTGTAACTCAAGTGGATATTGATGAAGAAACCATGATATTGAAATACTGTGTTTGATGTTACTTAAAACTATTTTACATCTTAAATTTTTTATCCTCATGATCATCATCATCTATAAAAGTTTTATAACCATGCAAATGAAATTGTTGTCTTTGACTGTAAAGTTTCAATTTCTGGGTAGCCTAATTGAATTTTTAATTATAAATATGTTGTTATCACGAGAATTGTGGCCAAAATATTGTCATTGCTGATTTGAGTAGGCATGAATGTGAAAGTAAACATCCAATGATTGAAACATATTTTTTAGTGATCAAGTGCTTGATTTGATCCAACAATGAATCGATTACTTCGAACAAGAGAGTACTGTATCCTCTGTATGCTGCTGACTCCTCATTTCAGGACTATTGATTAATCCTTGGAGATAGAGATTGTCACAGCATTGTAAGAGACCTAACCCTACATATCAGTAGCACTGACCTCATTCAAACCTCCCCAACAAAACACCACCAACTTTACAAAGATTTGATGATCCCCTCACATAAAGGTCCTCAAATGATTTACAGGAGACAGATCCTTTCTGGGCCCTCTTGGGTCATCCCTGTCAGAAAAGTTTCTCCATTTTCCAATGTGATGACTTACTCTGGTTGACCATATGGCCTATTATGCAATTCTCTGCCAAACTTCAATCCAATTTTCATCCAAATTGTCATGGAATAAACACAGCCCTGCATCAGCTGCTCTGATATATAATCTTTTTTTCTATTTTTTTTTCTTTAAAAAGCAACAATTATAATAGCTTAATGGTATTATTCACTTCAAAGACAAAGCAAAACCTTTTGTACTCAGCCAACAGAAAAAAATTATATAGAACATCCCGAACACTGCAGTTTCACAAAAAGCAGACACTTCATTCTCATATAACAGGCTGGAGAAATCAGTTGATGAGTATGATGCAGGTGTAAAATGTCAAACCATCACTTCACTGGTATCATCCAGCCTCAAGTGTTATCTAATCAGATTTCACAAGATTTTGTCATATTCAGCCAGATACTCTAAGTTCAACAAGAAAAGAGCTTGAAGAGATCTTTTTTGAGAACATTTTTTTCTCTTTGAGGGAGCTCATTAAGCAGCTGCTGTATATGTGTATATGTGTGATAGCTGGGGTAAAATGCCTAGACCTCTAATGACAAGGACCGTATTGATCAAACCACCTGTCATTACCATTAGACCTCTAATTATCTAATGGCCTTGTATGGAACATCCTAATTTAAACATTTTTATGACTATGCAGAGAAACTAAGAAATAATGGAACTTTCATGGACAGAACAGCTATACAACAGGATGACTACATGCATTTGGGGAGTGGGGGTGTTACTTTTCATGGATCTCATGGGTTTAGAGCCCGGCACTAAAATGAAGCATAAATTCCAATTTTGTCTCCTCGTCAACTCTCTCAAAAAAAAATTTGCCCAGTCTCAATTAATTCTTTTTCTTTTTGGGGGGGGAAGGGGGATCTCGATATGAATTAAGATTATCTTCTTTTCGTAAAAGACTGAAATGGTCAAATCTTCTCTAAAATGTAAGATCAGCTGTATCAAATTTTGGTACATTTCACTAAAAATGAAATGTCTTTTTGGCAAAAAAGAAAGAAAAAAATAACCCTACCAACATATCCATACTGAGAAAATGGACAATGACGAAATCAAACATATTAATTTTGGCCCAATCAATGAAATAATTATTACATGTATATCTCAACAAAACTAAAAATTTTGGCAATCCATAAAAATTGGCCCCCTAGGTTATTTAATGATTCCTCAGCTGATATCATCAATTCTTGACATCCAGGTGATATTTTCACAAACTCAACCTATATCCTTAATTCTGTACTCTTGCTAGAAATCAAGATACACCTCTGTTTTATTAAAAACTGAAGTGCATTTTTTTTTTTTTTTAGAAATATACTGATAAAGCCAGCTTTTGATAAATTTTCGATGAAATCCCAGAAATATCTACCATTATCTAGGAAATTAAAAACCAAGAAAAAGATTCATATTCACATTCCCGAGGCCTCATTCATAATTTCTGCAGATTTCTTAATACCCCAATTTCACAATCAATGAAGAAGCACTTAGACAAAATCTTAGAGCTGAATGATTAAACATGACAACAAAAAATATCTTTGTGTATGAATAATTCATTCAGTTTCTGTTGTTGCTCTAAACATTGCAGAAGAATTCCTGGAAATTAAGGATAGACAACAGCAGAGAGAAGACTATAGGGCTTCTCTGTCTTGTTATGATATCATTAGTGTAAAATATTTACTGAGGGGGGATTAATTAGCTAAGTACACAACTTGCCCATAAGCTGGCACCACAGGTAGGGAACAGCTCACTACCCTGAGCTCATACCAGAATCCCTCCTATTAAAACACCTGTCTAAGAAAATATTCAGATTTTTTTTCATTGTTCCATTTATTCTAGAAATATTGAAAATCAATATAATGTCAATTTTCCAGTTACAGATTATTCCAGATCATCATGAAAAAATAACTTTAATCAATTTTTTCCCCAAAGAGCTTTCTGTCCTGAATTAATATTCTTTAGTCTACTACCAAAATCAATTTTTAATTTCTTCTACATGTATGCATATCAGTATCAAAATATGGATAATAAAAATATTGGAAACATAATCCCTTCAAATTAAGCAGTGTGAATAGTATAAATAATTTAAGGAAAACAAGAACTTGTCTTTGATATCTGTGATGCCAATCCTCCCAGTGTGAAATTTCAATGCAGGTTTTATTTTACTAAACGCCAGTCTCGATTAGGGATGGTCCAGCAACATCAGATTACATACACAAGTTACTGACATCCACAACTTGAGTAGATCTATAGATATTTAAAACGTGTGTTTTATTGTTATAGACGATGAGACTTCAATCTTATTTCAGGTCCAGAACAGCTGTTCGTAATCTTATTTCCTCTGTTCCCATCAGCTGGGTCATATGACAGAGTTTCACAAAAATCAAGACCAACTGTCCAGGAATTGGAATTCAATCATTCTTGTTTTATACTAGATTTTTTTCCCCTAAAATCTCTTCTCTAGAAAAGTCAATGCACTCCGCCTGGTGTTCAGGCACGAGAAGAATTTTTAGTGCTCTATCACATGGCTTTGTGCAAAGTACATTTTTTATACTAATAAAAAATATAACGATGAAATAAACTTCCCAAAATAACTTAATTTTACGTAAAAAGAATTTCACTTACCTTCTACGAAAGTTTCGCACACCTGCTCAAAAATATAAAATACACTTAAAATATTTCTTTATCATTTTCGTTCCATTTTAAAAAGGATATGACCAAGTGATGATTTTAAGACAGGTGAAGCGTATCTTGTTGGTTTGAGGCAGACATCGGAGAGCCTTTGACACAAAACCCGGGAACAGCAAGTCCTCCTCTTCCTCGGGGCTGTCAGAATCTGATCCATCTCCCTCCTCCTCCCCACCACCTTCCTCGAAATTAAGCCGGGACTTCGTGACTTTGTTGTCCCTGTCCGCTGTCATCCGTTTGTCGCCGTCCGCCGCCACTTCCGGGGAAGAGATCGCGGCATCACTCACCGCTTCATCCGCCATACTCTACAATTAGTCGTTCACTTTCGGTCATTCTGGTCACTGAGTTAAAATGCTGCGAACCACAGCGACTATTTAAAAACTATTTTAAAAAATTAATCAGGATTCACACGCACACACACAATTCATGGGAAAATGTATCACTCCTGGAATAATTTATATATCCATCGGAAAAAAAATTCGGATTGATTCTTCACACATGCTTTTATAAAATTGCATCCGTCACAGCGTATACTAGTAAGTAAAATCCCTTCATCATTACACAAGACACCAGCGCAGCTGATGTAGATCGTGTCTTGCACGCGCGCCTTGGATTGGTTGGAAACAGACTGATTACGCTTCCAATAGCGAGACGCGCTCTCGCAGACTTTGCGAGCAGCGCGCGCCAAAATCTTTACTGGCGCGCGCTAGGCAGACACCAAGTACTGTACCCGTAGGGCCACTTAACGTTACCTTAGGTGAGTTCAGGCATATTTTTCAACAGAATTTAACGACGTCTTAAAGATTTCCAGTCGAGAAATCTGAGCGTTTCCCCAGATCCTCTCTCGTCGTCACCTGGTTTTACTTCTATAGATTTTTGTTCTCTCCGCTGTTGTCATCGACCGAGGACCTGGATCAATAGCGATATAGTGGCAGTAATATCACCAATATTCCCGATACTTATCACTCCGTATATGCTTATTAGCAGAGAACTTTTTTTGACAGATATTAGTGTAATGAAGTAAACGTCAAAAACTGCGCGAACATACGCGATGTCTGCTGATGAAGAAACTTGCTTATGGCAGAAAAAAAAAATTTCGTGCGCAGCTGCCGATCCTTACCAAATGTAGCGCACAGATTTACTGATAATAATCAGCTAAGGTAAAAAAGATAGAATTCAACGGGGAGTTTGCTCCTCATTGATTGGCGGCGATTCTAAGTGATCGTTAACAGCTATACGTAAGTCTAAACTCTCCTTGGCACGTGAGGAGACCTTTTCTTAATCCAGCCGGTGTCTGTGTTTAGAGCCGCGAATCTTTCGTGTTAGGTGTCCTGTCCTTTCCCTGGGATCACATAGAAGTCGTTCTATCTACCGCATGTTCGGAGAAATTTCCCATTACTTTCGAGTTTTGAATAACTGATCGGAAAGTTTCATTACAGCAAAGGAGATTTTATTCTCCATTCCCAGTAATCTTGTCGGTTACATTGTGACATCACGACTTTAAGAAGACGTGTCCTGGACATAAGCAAATCACATACCAACTTCCATGCAGATCTTTTAAAACCAGTGGTTCTACAAAGGGGCACGGAAAATAAAGCTCGAGTGCAAGAGAATCTCATCGCACGAGTATATATATATATATATATATATATATATATATATATATAATTCAAAATATTCTCAGCGGCCATGAACACCGAGCATAGGCCTACGATTTGCAGCCTTTCACCAGCAATGGTGACATCTCCGTATGAGTGAAACATTCTTGAGAGGGACGTTAAACAATATACAGTCAATCTATCTATCAAAAGTGTTCGCCCGTGACTTTGTCCTGTGACAAGTGAACTCGAAAATAATTAGAGTCCATCCGTCTGTGTTAAGTACCACTCCTGCATAACAAACTATACCTATTGCAAGTTAAGGAATGCTAGACCTCATTGACCTTTTACACGTAGAAAGTTGGGTCTTTATGCAAAACAGCATTCCTGCAATTTTTGTAAAATTCGCTTTATGATAAATTGTACGCAATAGCTATCACCTACTCTGGCGAGGGGATACAATACAAGCCGCAAATTGGCAAAATATTAAATCACGATTTATTGCAGATTGACCGGGGACGACGGAGAGTTCGTACGTTATAGGACCCGAGAGTCCCGTATCAACAGTTGTTTACTGACCCGATCACTTAACAGTTTTTATGATTTTGTACTCCCGATTCCCAGGTGTTGCTCACCTATATGTGCTGCGCAAAAATCGGTGATCTGTGACGGCATCGAACTAAGATAGAGATCAGCAAATACATTGGATTAGTCGACATTTAAAAGACACGCCTTAATTATTTTTTTTAATACGGTGCACCGAACGCCGAGTATGTAAGAACTCACACCACCTCTGTAGGAATATGTAGTGTGGTCTAAGAACAAGAACACGTTTGTGTGCATATGTTCTCGTCAGAACAACGGGGACGACGCTCTCGAACACACTCTATCTTATCGAAGAAGGCCACATGTGACGTCACTGTATTACGCGACTCCCCTCCCAAATAAATGACGTTTTTATAATTTAACTAAATCCGTATTGTGGCTAATATTATCGCAATGTTTCGTCAAACTAACTATTAAAATTAATTACAGTATGCCAAAGAAAGATATATTGCATCTAAAGGCTATATCACACAGCCACTACGTACAATTTGCGCATATTCCAGGATGAAATTTGGTCATACGTGGATGTACGTGGAAAAATTGAGAAAAGTTGGGGTCTTTATGTGAAATTTTGACAGATGTGTCACGAATGAACCACGTTAAAACCATGGAAGAAGTACGAATAAACCACGCAAAGAACACGTAAATCTACGTAAAAGCGATACGTGCGTGAATCGTGCTTGATTATTGCGCTGTTTACCTGCAATTCATTAGTGATTCGTGCGTCAATTACGTAATTTTAATGCGATATGTGTGCCGTATACTTGATATAAAAGTGATACATATGTGGTACATGCGTGAAAGGTCCGATTAACATACGTGGAAAGCCAAAATTTGCGTATGCATCTCGCAAAAATCACGCAAAACTGCTCAGAAACATTTACGTTAAAATTGCGTATAAACTACGTAAAATACGCATAAACTGCGTAAATCTGAACAGACCAAAATTTTGAGCAGCTCAAAACCGATATCAGGTAAAGACCCGTCTACCGAAAACCTCGACGGACATCTGCGCACATCGACGAATGAAAAACGCATGGAACACTTATGAATTACGTATATCGCGCATGTATCACGAATGACCGTTTCGTTCCGTGCAGACCGTTCACCGTTCCGTGCAAACCGTTCACCGTTCCGTGCAGACCGTTCACCGTTCCGTGCAAACCGTTTACCGTTCCGTGCAGACCGTTCACCGTTCCGTACAAACCGCTCACCGTTCCGTGCAAACCGTTTCGTGCAAGAATCGTTACGTACATGATCAAGCCACGTCCATAGAAACGTGCAGATCGTTCAAACCACGCCCCTAGAAACTTACAGACCGTGCAAAACGTGCAAGTCATTTCGGTATGGGATGTAGGACAGGTAGACATTGTTGAAAATTCGAGCAATTATTTCAAAATGCCTCTATTAAAGACGGACTTTCAACAGTGAAAATCTGCAAATAGTCGAAAGACAGTTATCATAAAACCACCAGGCAGTTACCATTTTAACACTCTTGATAGTTTCCAACGAGTGCAGAGACATGATATATATCTGCCCTCGGTCGTTTTTTTATTTATTTATTTATTATTAAATTGAACTGCTTATTTTTTATGCATGGATTTTGCACTGACATTTTAGTGAAACAACACACGGTTGGTTACAGTCTGTACCAAAACAATGTGTCGTTTACAAAAACCAATGGATTTCGGCGTGTCACACCATCGCACTTTGGCGTGTCAGACCATCGCACTTTGGCGCATGAGTGTGGACCATCGCACTTTGGCGTGTCACACCATCGGGGTTTGGCGCAGACCATCGGGGTTTATATATATATATATATATCATAAAAAATCTCACAAAGCCGGTAGAGTCTATCGGCTTTGTGATATTTATATATATATATATATATATATCATAAAAAATCTCACAAAGCCGGTAGAGTCTATCGGCTTTGTGATATTTTTTATTATCCTTCTACTAACTAATTTCTGGATTATATATATATATATATATATATATATATATATATATATATATATTACTGAAATTGTGAAATAATGTCTTTTAATGTATTTGTGTTCGAAGAGATGACACGACAACTAACCCTTGAAATTACTTTAACAACAAATTGCTATGATTGGAAAGCGTAAGATTTTTGTATAAACTTATTAGCATTTTACAGAGACATATCTAACATGTTATATGTGTCTCTGCTTTTTATTAAAAAAAAAATGCAGTTTTAGTAGAGAGTAATTGGCACAAACAAAATTAAAACCCTTGCGAGATTCGAGCTCACAATCTACGGATCGGCGTGCACATTCTGTTATCGATGATTATTTCGATGTGTTACTCATTCTTCTAAATTACAGTAGTTTCCAAACCTACTTCGTCAGCTCAGTCGATGCGCAGAGCGATTGATTTTATAGACTGACTTTAAAACTAGTTGTTCTTTTTGAAGAAGCTCAGCATTCTAAACTTTAGGTTCTTCAGTGATATTTTGATAGAACAAAAGAACAAAATCTTTAATTGCTTTACTTATTCTTTGCCAGTTAAAGGTTGGGGAAAAAAAGACTAGTGTGAATCGTAATGAAGATGCATTTCCCCCCAGATGTATTTTGTAAAAGACGTGGCGTTATATTCGACAAAACTAAGATTGTTCTTTGGCATGGCGTGGTCAAGGCTAATACAGACTATGAAACGCTCGCACGGGGTCTGTGTTTGACTTGGCGACCACTGTCCCACTAACTAGGTACTTAGTCACTGATAGAACCCTGTGAGCGCTTACTTTGGCACTATTGAACGATCACATTAAAGGCATATTACTCGAGGAGAGTACCGTGTTTTTGGTGCTAATTAAAGAACAACGATACCTATTATTCATGCGTACTTTATATTGACATTCTATAACGGACTGTACAGGAAAACTGGCTCCAATCAGCTACAGTTGTTAAAAGCATCGGTATTTTATTGCGTTACAATGCCACACAAAGCAGTAACATGGCACTTTTACTCTCTTGCAAGGTTCGAGTAAAACATCCGATCACACAAGCAATCGTATCGCGTCAAAGCTTTCAGACAAGAACCCAGAGACCACGAGTCAGATAACGGATATGTCGTGGAATCTCTCCCCGGGCCGCCCGTTAGTAGGTCGTCTTCCATCGTCTTTCGATTTGCCATCACAATTCAAATTATAATGAAATTCCATGGTTTATTGATTTGTAACCCCCCCCCCCCCCCCCCAAAGATAAATGTGTACTGCGATGAGCAGATACATGGATATAGCCCGATAGTGTGTTCTGAAAATTACGCGGCATTCATACCACGTGATTTTCAAATAATCCTCCATTGCTTATATTTGCATTATGTATATAATAATATTGGAAAGAAATATCTCTTATACTTTGAGATCTCTCTCTCTCTCTAGGAATTCTTAGAGAGATATCTCTTTAAGTGAAAGAAATATCTCTCAAAATAAAAGTGATATCTCTCAAAGTGAAAGAGATATCTCTCTAATTGAAAGAAATATCTCTTAAAAAATAAGAGATATCTCTTTAAGTGAAAGAGATATCTCTCAAAGTGAAAGTGATATCTCTCAAAGTGAAAGAGATATCTCTCTAATTGAAAGAAATATCTCTTAAAAAATAAGAGATATCTCTTTAAGTGAAAGAGATATCTCTCAAAGTGAAAGAGATATCTCTCTAAGTGAAAGAGACATCTCTTTAAGTGTAAGAGATATCTCTAAAAGTAAAAGATATATCATTCTAAGTGAAAGAGATATCCCTCTAAGTGAAAGAGATATCTCTCTAAGTGAAAGAGATATATCTTTTTTAGAGAGATATCTCTCATTTTAAAGAGATATCTCTTTAAAATAAGAGATATCTCTTTGATTTAAAGAGATATCTTATTTTTCGAATAAATAGTAAAAGGACTTGCCATATAAAACGAAAAAAAATAGCTAGTAACTACCCCATTCGCCAAACGAGTGAGAGTCGCGGTTGCACAATAAAGAACCCTCACTGCTATGTGGCACTAACCACCATGCATAGGCCTAAATTTGTGGTACCTTACCTACAGCTGATGGCGTCTCGATATGAGTGAAAACTTCTCTCAGAGTTTAAAAAAAAAACCCAACAAACATTAGTATTTTCAAAGTGTCTTTGTAAATTCAAGTATTAGTTCGCAAAATTTCAGTAAATGTTGGCCAACTTTATGCAACAATTATTTAGCAGACTTGGGTGCTTTATTTGAACGTTTACTAAAGAAAATGACGATGAAATGTAAATATACAATCATGAATTTCTTAGACTTGCTCAATGTTTATTGCTGTTAAATATTCACCTTGGATTTGACATTGAAAAGTGGAGCCGGGCCTGGGAGCTGTTTCGGCACTTGTTTATCGATTCGATGACCCATTCAACACTCCGATAACCCGGTATTCTTCGGATACATACAGTACCTGCGCCGTGCAAAATTCTGCAACAACGACAACACCGAAATCGCAAAAACATAACTTCTTAATCACCACCTTGCATTTTTGTATTGAACATAAATGTCTATAATTTCATTGTGTGGGGTTTTTTCCTCCATAAATGACGTAAGGAATTGTGATTCTCTATTGGTTTTACAATTACATTCTATTTGTAAGCAGCACAGTGGT
The DNA here is from genome assembly GCF_947568905.1 of Ostrea edulis. Lineage (NCBI taxonomy): Eukaryota > Metazoa > Mollusca > Bivalvia > Ostreida > Ostreidae > Ostrea > Ostrea edulis. The sequence goes on along the minus strand of NC_079167.1, from coordinate 23,802,947 downwards.
TGATTCGTCTTACAGCACACCTCGATCTCGTCAGTATGACGAAAGCATTTTCTAAATATGTGTATTGTCGGAGACCAATATAACACGTCTCTGGTATTGTAAATTTTATCTGTGTGTTTAGGTCTGAAGCCTATGTTAGTGGAATGTGTATATATTATTGACATATCGCAAATTGAAAACTAAAAGAACAATCTTGAAGTGACAGTTACTCTAAATATGAATCATGCAGAAGGTGAAAAGTCCACATACTGGAAAAAGGTGTTGCTCGTTTATTGTTAATTCCCGAAACGTGTTGCCATTGTTCTCTTGATGAAGGTCGTCTGCAAGCAATATACCGCCTGGGACAGTATTGAAATGAATTAATGTTCAGTGACTTGTACAATTTACATGTACATATATTCATTTCTCAATTTTGACCATGAAACCAAGGGTTTTATTAATAATTATAAAAGAGACATTCTTGAAATATTGTTTTCATTCTTTAAAATATTGCTGCCATCGAATGTTATTTTAGAAATGTATATTTAGATATAAATTGCAAGATTTCATAATTTTTAGAGTCTTTTTGAATATCAATCCTAGACTGGATAGCCTGCCCTTGATTCTAAATGCTGCCGCTAGGAAATTCAAGTTGATTAGACAGTGCGCTCACACTCGTAACCAGTGACAACGGACCAGTCTAATTTAAACCCCTGCGATTTCAGGTGATACAATGACCCAGTCGTAGTATAAAATTACCTCCAGCACATTTATTTTGTGCATTTTTAGATTTTGTACAGACCATCGACACTGTGTGGAGATGGTCTTTGGAACAAGTTAATATTGTGAATGATAAAATGGGAAATGTTTTATTTATATAAGAAACATGTACATGGGGATGAAATCAATTATTAAAATAAATATGTCATAAGCCCTTATTTTTCCACAAGCAGTGTTGCAGTAAGACAAAGGGGGTTTATCTCCATTTTTGTTCTTCATTATACATTAATGATACCGATGTATTTTTCACAAGAGGAAAGAATAGTTGGCCTTCAAAGTATCTATGAATCAATCGAAGATGGATCAATGACATATCTGAAACTTTTAATTCTATTTTATGCTGATGACACATTTATTTGGTAACGTTAAAAACTTGTATATTTCTAAAGATACAGATTTATGCTGTTTTACGCGATTCATACCGATTGTTAGGCCGTTCTTGGCATACTGATTTTGACTACGGATTACTCCGTTTACCTGATCAAGACATAGGGCTCATGGCAGGTGTGACCGGTGGACAGGGAATGTTAACTCTTTTAGACACCTGATTCCACCTCTGATATATCCAGGGGTCCGTGTTTGCCCAACTCTGTATTTTGTATTCCTTATAGGAGTTATGAGATTGATCACTGTTCTTTGTCTTCCCCTTTCATATATTCACATCTTTTTACATATTTTTTGTACATATTTCACTATGATATTGTTCAGTTACACACCTATATAAATATCCCTCTGACTTGTATTAATACATGAAAGTTCTGCATTGTACCTCGTGTACCACTTTCGAGCGAATAAAATGAATGAATGACTTGTCAGATATTAAGACGGAAAGTAGATGTATATTAAAAGATAATGTGAAAATATCGATGAGGATCCCCCCCTCCCAACAAATCGACATAATCATCTAACAGGTCGACACATTATCTGACAAGAACATGTCTACATAATTATCTTACAAGTGATATCAGAAATATAGATATAACGAAAGTTTCAAATTTTATGTTAGATTATAGTAAACATATCAATACTAATGTATTCTATTTATAAAATCTATATCAAATATACATTTTAAAAAACCTGGTGTTGTAGAGGCATAAATGAAAATAGCTTCGAAATGCAGCCTGTCCTTTTAAACGTCAATTTCTTTCCGAAACAAGCTGAATGATGACCACGTGACTGTCCTATTAGCAAACAACGTGTTATTTTTTCAGCATTTCTTGGATCTATGCATATCTAACTACCACTTAGTGCTTTATACATGATCTAGCATAATGAATTTAGTCGAATGGACCCCTATTCCTGTATCTACAGTCAATGAACTCGATTTCAAAATTTACCAACGCCATTGTTTTCTTTCTGACCATCTGTGATAAAGGAGCCCAATGCATGAAAGGTGCATGCATTTTTCAAAAAAAAGCAAACCAAATATGTCCGATATTTAATCAGTCTGACAAGAATGATCTTAAAATTTCGAGCTATTCCTTTCACCTGAGGTGAAATTAAACAATATACGTTGCATAATTTATTATACATGTATATATCGCCATTATGAATACATCAACCATGTTAGTTTGGAAACAAACAAAAATAAAACCTTTGATCATTAGTACGTATGCACCTTCATAGTCTTTGATATCTGTATGTTCATTAGCCAATTTTGGAGCGCTTGTAAATACCTCCGTGTAGAATGTATTTTAACGTACTCCTTAATGCATTTAACAGTAGTCTACATTTTATCACAAAAATACCGCGAACTTGACAAAGTTGATAGAAGAAAATATTTGTTTAAGGGTATAATGGACAAACTTTTCACTTTATCTGATCAAGATACAGGGTTCACGGTGGGTGTGACCGGTCAACAGGGAGTGTTTACTCCTTCTAAGCACCTAATCCCACTTCTGGTGTGTCCAGGGGACCGTGTTTGCCCCACTATCTTTTTTATTCTTTATAGGAATTACGAGAATGATCAGTTCGTTATTTTCACTTTTCATTTTACCGCAAATGAGATTTTCTGTTTTAGATATTTATCAGAATTCTATATACATTGTATAGATAAATGAAATCAAGACTCTACAGCAAGGCATTATTTGTACAGCTCAGTATATGTAGAACATGTATATAACGTGTGAGTACAACCAGCTGATAGTAGTCGTCGTCGTTGTCGGTCTCCTTCCGCCGCGAGAGACGATGGCTACACCAGAGTAAGTCAGGTCCGGTCGCTACATCTCGTGTGACGTGAAGGCCAGTGAGGGAATGGCAGTCTTTGGCGCAAAGGCTACAGGTATGGGTTGTCGCCGCCTGGTCTGTGGAGATGGACTTACGGGTGGCTTTTTTCTTCAGGCTGTCAATGCAGTTCTGCTCAGCTTGCTTGGTGCCGCTATGCACAGCGGCTTTCCAGGAGTCTCAGGATCCTGCAAGTCTTTCCCACGACTGCATATTAATTCCAGCACTCTTCATGTCTCTTTTGCAGGTGTCTTTCAGGCACAGTCTGGGGCGACCTTGGGGTCTGGGACTTCCCGAGAGCTCCCCATACAGCAGATCCTTAGGCATCCGGCTATCCTCCATTCTGCAACCGTGGCCTAGCCAGCGGAGACGACGCTGACTCGGGAGGGTGTAGATGGTGGGCAGTCTAGCGCACTGAATTTTAGTGTTCGTCATCATGTTGTTGTTGGCCCACACACTCTTGTGTAGTATTGACATCACTGTAGCAGCTTTGTTGATCTTGGCGTTGATCTCTTGCTCAAGAGAGAGGTTTGCACTGATAGTTGACCCCAAGTATTGATATCTATCGACTGTGTTGAGCTCCTGACTCCCTACATGGATGCTCGGCGGGGGGGGGGGAGTCCTCTGCCCAATTACTTCAGTCTCTTTTATGATGATCATGAGGCCAAATTCATCGCATGCGAGAGCGAAGAGGTCAATCAGTCTCTGGAGTGCTTCTTTGGTGTGCGTTGCCAAGGCATCATCATCGGCGAAGAGGTCCTCCCTGATGGTGACATGCCTGACCTTGGTCTTGGCACGTAGCTTGGCCAGACTGTACAGCGTGCCGTCAGACCGCGTGTACAGGTAGACTCTATCCTCGATCTCCTTGAAGGCATGGGTCAGGAGCATCGAGAAAAAGATCCCGAAGAGGGTTGGGGCAAGTACACAATCCTGCTTGACTCCGTTGTTGATGGGGAACGGGTCTGATGTTGAGCCGTTGTAGCTCATTGTGCTAAACATGTCGGTGTGGAAGGACACAGTGATGGAGTGCAGCTTCGGGGGACAACCGATTTTCAGGAGTTGGAAGAGGCCACTTCTGCTGACGAGGTCAAACGCCTTCGTCAGATCTATGAAGGGAAGAAAATGCGGCTCGTTTTGCTCTTGGCACTTCTCACTGAGAAGATAATGTCCATGGTGGATCTCCCTGTCCTGAATCTGCACTGAGATTCAGGATAAACTCGCGCCGCAAGGATCTGCAGTTGGGCTAAAATGACTCTTGTAAAGAGTTTGCTGACAGCGATCAACAAGGAAATGCCCCGGTAGCTGTTGCAGTCGCTACGGTTGTCCTTGTTTTTGTACAGAGTCACTATCTTGGCGCCACACATATCTTGTGGTGTGGAGCTCTTTCTTCAGTACAAGCAGAGCAGTTTGTGCAGGTCCTCGATGAGTTCTTCTTTCCCCGCCTTGAGCACCTCTTGGGGTATGTCATCTTCACCAGGGATTTTGCCGGTGGCGAGACAGTCGATGACATTGCCAAGTTCCTTTGTTGTTGGCTTCTCGTCCTCGTCCACTTCGTCCAAAACGGGCAGCTGGCTGATGACATCGAGCGCTGCGTAGGTCACGACGTTCTGCGTGGAGTAGAGCTCAAGGTAGTGCTTAACCCACCACTCCATCTGCTTCTTCTTGTAGATGATATTCTTGCCAAATTTGGTCTTGCCAGCGGAACACTCTTGGTGGTGGTCGGACCCGTGGCTTGTATGATGCCTACATACATGTCGCCTGTGTTGCCCTGGTCCGCTGGCTTAGCTTGAGCCAGTATTCATTAGAACAGCGTTGAGCTGTATGCTGAAATTTGTCCTGAGTGCTAGGTGCTTGTCCCCTCCCGCAGGATCCATCTCATTCCAGTTCTCCTCAATCCAGTCATCGTTCCGATGCGCCTTTTCCCCCGAGGGCCTCTAGCCCGGATTAGTATAGGTCTGTACACATTTGCTTCCACTTTGCGTCTGCATTGGTGGCATCTCAAGATTTTTCCAGTGACGTTCCTAGAGTTTCACGTAGTCTCTGGGCAAAGGAAATGCATGAGGTGCGGCTAGCGTTGATGCGTGGGAGGCTCTTGGTGTGGTGCATTTTGCATGGGATGAGGTGGATCTTGGATCGGAATACGGTGTGGCCCGTGTCGCAGTCAGCACTATGCATGCTTCTGTTCTTCTCGTTGTTCAGATCTCTCCTCCTGGTCAATACCATGTTCAGCTGATGCCAATGCTTGGATCTTGGGTGACACCATGACACTTTGTGTTTATCTTGGATGGCACCATAACACTTTGTGTCATCTTTGTAATGGAAGAAGGCGTTCGCCATAGCTATGATAAAGAAGCACAAGTCAAAAAGCCTCTGACCGTTATCATTCATCTTCCCAATCCCATGCTGTCCGATGACTGAAGGCTAGGCTTCATAGTCCGCACCAACTCTTGCGTTGAAGTCTCCCATGATAAAGAGTGCTTCTTTGTTATGGTACGGATGATAGAGTCAAGGGCATCATAGAACCTGTCCTTCTCTTCTACAGTGAAGCTCAGAGTAATTGACTGCACCCGTCCTTGTAGCCATCCGCAGAATCAGGAGTCTCTCATTCCCCGTTGGGACAGCAGGGAGTTCTTCACTGCAAAACCCACTCCGCGAATCCTGGGTTCATCTGCCTTCTTCCCCTGCTAGAAGAATGTGTAGTTTCGTTCACGCAGGAATCCATCATCTGCCAGTCTGGTTTTTTTTTTGTAGTGCAGCTATGTCGATGCAAATACAGTGGAGTTCTCTGTCAATGACGGCAGACTTCCGTAGGTCATCCATGGCCTGCAGATCGCTATTGAAGCCTGGACACAGGTTCTCACGTTCCAGCTGGCTATTCGAAGAACTGGAGTCTTCTTTTGATATCTTTGTTGTTTGCCTGGTGCTGGGTTTTACAACCTGCCTGTTGATTCTGTCTAAGATCCATGCACCTAATGAAGGCGGCAAATTGTGACGGGTTAGTACCAAAGTGACCGAAAACTTAAACGCTGATTTATGCATAGAAGGTAATGGTGGCACATTTCTTCCACCACTGGTCAGATAATTGTATCGAATTGTCAGATAATTAAGTCGACTTGACAGATAATTAAGTCGACTTGTCCGATATGTCGACTTGTCAGATCCTTTTATCAGATTGTCAGTTATACGAGATTTGAAGAATGCACAATTTGTACCATCCACTCATAACCATTATTTTTTGACTAGTTGGCATAATGATTTGACAAGATCACAATATCATTTGACAAGACGACATAATTGCTTTACTTATCAAGAATGTCTACTTGTCAGATCACTACATAATGTTCAGTGTATGTTGACTTGTCAGAAAATGTATAGCAGTTAATGACATGGACATGCCTTTTTGGCAAAATAATGAGATCTGGTTTTCAGAACAATCATATGATAAGTCGACATAAAGATCTGACGAGTTTTAAAACATCATTATCCGACAAGTGGGTGGCAGAAAAAACTCTCACAAGTACATATATTTTGGTGACGCTGCGAAGTCTCAGTCACTCCAAATACTCAGCAAGGAAATTCCCACTCTCCCACGGACTACTTTGCTACCAAATGTTAAAGTATCACAACTTTAACTGTGATTCGTACTATGACCCTTGTGCGTTTCTACTAATTGTACCGTTACAATACCTAAAGGGCAAATAACCCCGTATTTACGTTTCTGATTCTAGTTGTACCGTTACAATACACAAAGGGCAGATAACTCCGTATTTACGTGTACCGTTACAATACACAAAGGGTAGACAACTCTGTATTTACGTTTCTGTTTCTAATTGTACCGTTACAATACACAAAACAGTCGCGGATTTAAGGGGGCGCAGCCGGCGCTCCCCCCTAAAATGTTCAAATTTAAGGTATATGTAAATCGTGGTATTTTGTTTAGAAAAAATGTACTAAACGATTAAAAAAGCAATAATTTCTTTCTCTCCCGGAGAAATAAATGGCAAAATCTTTTGATTTCTTGAATTACTTTATTGGGAGAACTTAATTTTTTCCAAAACCCCTTAAGATTTGCGCCATTTTATTAATTTTACCTTATAAAAATTATAGAAAATAGCATAAATGACTATAAATAGGAGACATATTTCAAGCCCTATAAAATCTGTAAAATCCAGGAGCTTCCGGGGGCTTCGCCCCCTGGGCCCCCACCAGGGCTTCGCCCTCGACTCATCGGAGGCCTCAAGGCGACCCCCAGCTTCATAAAGAGGCGCCCCCGTAACCGTAATTCCTGGATCCGCCCCTGCAAAGGACAGATAACTCTGTATTACGCTTCTGTTTCTAATTGTATCGTTACAATACACAAAGGGCACAGAACTCCGTATTTACGTTTCTGTTTCTAATGATACCGTTACAATACCTAAATGACAGATAAATCTGTATTTAAAACAAAAGACATATGCATTTGATAAACATGTACATGTATGCTTCTTTATTTCTTTATGAAACGTCTGACCTATTTATTTTTTTGGAGAAAGATGATTGGTTGTTTGTTTTACGTTCCGTCGAGAATTTTACTCTCATGTATATACGTCATCAGTTGTAGGAGTAGAGTACCACTTAGACCTGCTTAGCATAGAAGGTACTTTAACAAGCCAACACCTGCCGCGACAACACGGATCCTCCGTTTTTAACGTTGTATCCGAAAGATCCCTGTCAGATTGCCGAGCGTTTGGAGAAGGAGCAATCACTATATCAATCTCGGTTGAGATTCGGCTCGGCTGAATATGTGGACTGAAGCCTTCACCGAATCTTGGAGCAATCCTTCATAATTCATGTCTTGAAATTTACTTTCAGTTTCGGCCGGTTCTAGCAATCAATGCGCACTTACATGAAACTGCTGTTCCCTTCAAATAGTTGATTATTAAACCAAATCTGTATCACTATTACTGCTGCATTACTTACCGTCTAAGTTTTTAAACTCCATAAAATAAACTATCACTAAATTTTCTGTTCAAATGATCACTTCCATGGCGTACTATTCTATCTCCCGAAATTGAAGAGTTCCTATAGTTCGTTTTTTAAATTAGCGATGTACAAGTTGGTATATGGAGATACACTGTGTCAGTAACTTAATAAAACAGACTATAGGAACTCTTCAATTTCAGGAAATAATTATGCCATGGAAGTCATCATTTGAATGGAAAATATTGTGACTGTTTTCATTTTGGGATTTTCATACCTAGAAGGTAAGCAATGCAACGTTAGAGTTAGTTTAACAGTCAAATCAATTATTTGAAGCGAACAGCAGTGTCACCTAAGTGCACATTAATTGAAAGAACAGGCCGAAGCTGAAAGTAAATTTCCAGACATGAATTATGAAGGACTGTTTCGAGATTCGGTGAAGTCGTCAGTCCAAATATTCAGCCGAGTCGAATCTCAGCCGAGATTATCACTACATATGTTTATGTCTTAGGTTTGACACGAGCGGGGCTCGAACTCACAACCTCCCGGCTACGGAGCGAGTGCTCTACCGCTGAGTTACTGCGACTAGTCTATGTGAAGATCCAAAATATAAGAAATAAATGTTTTTATACTCCACACTCTGTTCCTTAGCAATAGAAAGCATGAGCAATTTTCCGTCATTTATATTTATGCACTAACACTAAAAATGAAATGATTTTAAATTTGTAAGCCCTATTTAGAATAAATCACTTTCATATACTCTTTTTATTGTAGAAGACACATGTGATTGCTCAATATCGACTTTTTGAATGTTGAAACCATTAAGGTTGGAATTGTGAATAAATACAATAATCAACGGGGTTCGAATTAATTGGAACCTGTTATGGCTGTGTCAACAAACGAAACCAATTAAAATTCTGAGTTTTCGGTTCGTATCGGTCTTTAGCTTATGTTTGAAGGTATGTTTTGACACAAGTAAATTTGGGAAAATATGTTAGCAATTTTGTTTTAAATCCAAATTTTGGAGGCGGTGATGAAGAACAAGTTGTGCTGTAAATCGAACATTTTTATCGGGGTGGATTTGTATCTTTTAGAATGTGAAATGTTAAAAATGAAAGAAATGAATTTTTGTCAATGTTTTAGGTAGAGTAAATGTTATAAAGTATACATATTTGTTTCAATCACACAATGTAAAGGATTAGAGGAATTTTATTCATACAAAATTTGTCCTCCCGAATGGCACTTACACATTGTGTACTTTGTGTCCATATTTTGTATTATATATGCACGCTTTGCCATGAGCCAATAGATGTTTGTAAAAATTATTGTAAAATTATTTCGTGCCATGTTTTTGCTGCATCTTTGTAAGTTTTTTTTATTGTAGTTGATGTAGACTTTTATAGATAAATTTGGGGGATCATACATCTTTGTAAGGTTGTTTTTTTTATTGTAGTTGATGTAGACTTTTATAGATAAATTTGGGGGATCAGACATATTGAATTATTTTGTCATCGTTTATTTTCTTTCTCCATTTCAGTGACATTTTCAGTGGATTGTTTGTGAGTCTGATCCCCTTGTTAGTAGTTTGTTATCTAGTTCGTCATTTGAATAAATGACATTTTCATACTCAATTTGCCATATGTTTATATATAATATGACACAGCAAAAACTAGCTGCGGTGACCTTTCTCAGCATTTTAAGACATAAAATTATTTATATACCACGTAGTTATTGGTTTATGAGAAAAAAAAAGAATATGAGTAGCCGTCTGGTTTATCCCACCCTTTCCCCCCGAGAGCTACACGTGTACAGTTCTGCAACTAACTAAAATGTCGCGATGGGTGTACGTATATGATTTTACATTGATGTATCTGAAATATTTCAGGATGACATTTTAATCACCTCGAAATAAATGAACATATATTAACAATACGATGTATATATATTAAGAACCAAGTTTAACCCTCGTCTTCAAGAGAGTTTCAAAATGGGTGGACTGGATAAGTTTGGCTCCTATTTGTGTTATTACCCACGTTTGTGTGCCCTTAAGATATAATTATTAAAAGATTTCACAGAAATTTTGGGTCGATCTGGATTCAGGTTATTTCTTTCTTTCTCTTTTTTCTGTCCCTATTTTTCTTTCAATCATCATGTAATGAACATACCGATGCAATGGTGACGCATTTCGAGATCACGTGACCGACATACGCATTCTCTGAGGATAGTTGGGAGCCTGATACCTTTCCTTTATAGACAGTCGGTGATAACGGTCCAATGTTTCTGCTCTTGCCTGTCACTATCAGACTCTGCAGAATGCACACAAATGAACAATTATACACAGATAACGGCATTTTTCTGTAAAATCACCACTGCTTCGGCGTTTATCTTAATGGATGTTCTTCAACAAACTGGAAAAAACACACCTAAATACATGTTGTAAAGAGAAAACGTCGTACTAAGAGTTATATTCTTTCACGTGACGCAGTTAAAATATGAATTTGCTTACTACACGATCTAAAGAATACATATGTAAACAAGCCAACAGCTAGCACCGAACATCACTCTTATGTAATCAGTTTTAAGACACCGACCACCGCCGTTATGTAATCTGTCCAACTTCACCGACCACCGCCGTGAAATGTGTAGGTGACCTACACAACCGCCGTTAGGAATCAGTTCAATTCACCGACCACCTTCGTTTGTAATCAGATCAACATTACCGGTCATTGTCAACCACCGCGGTGGTCTAGAGTTAGAGTGTTCGCCCCGCATGCGGAAGGTCGGGGTTCGAATCCCGACCGCGACAGACCTAAGTCGTTGATACAAGTAGTGACAGTTTCATGTCGCAAAAACGCTCGGCATCAGGTGTGAATGTCACGGGTTTTCGGAGATGACCTTAAAAACGGATGCCGTGTCACAGTAGTTGAACCCTCACTGCTCAATGGCCATAAGCGCCGAGCATAGGCCTTTTGAAGCCTTCATCAGTATTGCTGACGTCTTCATATGAGTGAAAAATTCTCGAGAGAGACGTTAAACAAGATACAATCAATCGATCAACCGGTCATTGTCGTTATGTAATCAGGCCAAAAATCATCTGCAATCATTATTATCCCAACGTTACCGACCATTACCGTTATGGAATGAATCCAACGTCACCGGCAATCGCTGTTATGTAATCAGGTCAAAAGCATCGGTTATCACCCTTATGTTATCAGGTCAAAGACGCCGATCGTCACGTTATGCAATCAGACAACAATACATATCATCACCGTTATGTAACCAGCCAACATTACATATCACCGTTATGTAATCAGCCAACATTTCATATCACCGCTATGTAATCAGCCAACATTAAATATCATCACCGTTATGTAATCAGCCAACATTTCATATCACCGCTATGTAATCAGCCAACATTTCATATCACCGCTATGTAATCAGCCAACATTAAATATCATCACCGTTATGTAATCACCCAACATTACATATCATCACCGTTATGTAATCACCCAACATTAAATATCATCACCGTTATGTAATCACCCAACATTACATATCATCACCGTTATGTAATCACCCAACATTAAATATCATCACCGTTATATAATCACCCAACATTACACATCATCACCGTTATGTAATCACCCAACATTAAATATCATCACCGTTATGTAATCAGCCAACATTACATATCATCACCGTTATGTAATCACCCAACATTACATATCATCACCGTTATGTAATCACCCAACATTAAATATCATCACCGTTATGTAATCACCCAACATTACACATCATCACCGTTATGTAATCACCCAACATTACATATCACCGTTATGTAATCAGCCAACATTACATATCATCACCGTTATGTAATCACCCAACATTACACATCATCACCGTTATGTAATCACCCAACATTACATATCATCACCGTTATATAATCACCCAACATTAAATATCATCACCGTTATGTAATCACCCAACATTACATATCATCACCGTTATGTAATCACCCAACATTACATATCATCACCGTTATATAATCACCCAACATTAAATATCATCACCGTTATGTAATCACCCAGCATTAAATATCATCACCGTTATGTAATCACCCAACATTACATATCACCGTTATGTAATCAGCCAACATTTCACATCATCACCGTTATGTAATCACCCAATATTTCATATCATCACCGTTATGTAATCATCCAACATTACATATCACCGTTATGTAATCAGCCAACATTTCATATCATCACCGTTATGTAATCAGCCAACATTAAATATCATCACTGTTATGTAATCAGCCAACATTAAATATCATCACCGTTATGTAATCACCCAACATTAAATATCATCACCGTTATGTAATCACCCAACATTAAATATCATCACTGTTATGTAATCAGCCAACATTAAATATCATCACCGTTATGTAATCAGCCAACATTACACATCATCACCGTTATGTAATCACCCAACATTAAATATCATCACCGTTATGTAATCACCCAACATTAAATATCATCACTGTTATGTAATCAGCCAACATTAAATATCATCACCGTTATGTAATCAGCCAACATTACACATCATCACCGTTATGTAATCAGCCAACATTACACATCATCACCGTTATGTAATCACCCAACATTACATATCATCACTGTTATGTAATCAGCCAACATTAAATATCATCACCGTTATGTAATCACCCAACATTAAATATCATCACCGTTATGTAATCACCCAACATTAAATATCATCACTGTTATGTAATCAGCCAACATTAAATATCATCACCGTTATGTAATCAGCCAACATTACACATCATCACCGTTATGTAATCACCCAACATTAAATATCATCACCGTTATGTAATCACCCAACATTAAATATCATCACTGTTATGTAATCAGCCAACATTAAATATCATCACCGTTATGTAATCAGCCAACATTACACATCATCACCGTTATGTAATCAGCCAACATTACACATCATCACCGTTATGTAATCACCCAACATTACATATCATCACTGTTATGTAATCACCCAACATTAAATATCATCACCGTTATGTAATCACCCAACATTAAATATCATCACCGTTATGTAATCACCCAACATTACATATCACCGTTATGTAATCAGCCAACATTTCATATCATCACCGTTATGTAAGCAAGGTAACGTCACCAGTCACTACCGTAATGTAATCAGCTAACATAACTGATGTACACCGTTATGTAATCAATCCAATGTCACTGTTATGTAAAAAGGCCTACGTCACATTAATATCTCACTTCAACCATGAATCCCCACATTGCATGACAGTTGTCAAAGGAAACGTGACTGCATAATCATAGCGATGAATGAATGGGTATTTTACCTTTCTAAGATGGTTCAGGGACCGATATTGAAAGGCTGTGTACTAAAACCTTTGATGTCGGCGAGGGAATTTTCTTAAGGGAGAATAAAACGCTTCTGATTGATATATCACCATGAATTTATGTCCATTTGTCTGTGCGAGTCGTATCCAGGTCAATAAACCTGCAACGTTAGGTACTCATACTTCACCAAAGAGTTTTGTCCAAAGGTGTGTCTCGACCTAAGGTCATATGATCAAACTCATTGGGAGATAAAAGTTTGAATTTCGTGCCAAAAAAAAAAAAAAAACCCAAGAGGCTCACGGGCATAGGAAAAGAAACGCTCACCTCAAAATTTGCACAAGCGAAACACCAGTTTACATGCTATGGAAATTAGGTTAAACTTCAAAGTCAAGACAAAGGATTGGATTTTGGTAGCAATAAACAAAGTTTTCAGTACGAATTCAGTATAATTAAATCTGAATGCTCGATCACTTGCATTTGAAAAGTTATAGCCAATGATTAAGTATTGTAATACGTAGATCAAACGTCATTATCTATGTTCGAAGATCATCATATTGTTCATCTTTAAGCTTTATGTTAGTTTCTTCCTATATATTTGATACCCTACGATTTTGGCATTCTTTGTGAATCTTTACTTCTTTGTTTTTGCCTTGTTCATATTGTATACTAGCGGAAAAAAGACTGTGCATTATAAAATTTAGTATATTTTTTCTATATTTATTGTTTATATTTAATTATTTATAAAATCTAAACAATCGATAAAGGTGATGTTTTTTAACAATATCGGATAGTACCCGACTCAGATGCACGGACTTTTTCATGGTTAGTGAACACATGTTGTTTATAAAAGTGTCCGTACGTACGAGTTTTACTGGCCAATACTGTTTGGAGTAAGAAGTGTAAAGGGGTTGTTTGGACACTACATGTATTCGTTAAGGAAAGCACTTTAGTTTTGACAAAATTTACCCTTCTGTCATGCCACGACTCAGCGAAAACCAACGTAATCGTGCTGTTGGGATGCTTCAAGCTGGAATGGCACAAAGTATCGTAGCAAGACACTTTGGAGTTCATCGGAACACCATCCAGTCATTGTGGAGACGTTTCCAACAATCTGGTAACACTCGGGATCGACCACGTTCTGGGAGTCCTCGTGTGAAGTCGCGTCGACAGGACAACCACATTAGACTTGTGCACCTGAGAAATCGTTTCCAGACAGCAAGTTTGACTGCTCGTAGCATTCCTGGACTTCGAACAATCAGTCCAAGAACTGTGCGTAATCGTCTGCGCGAGCACAACATCAGACCAAGACGTCCAGCGGTGCGCCCAATACTGCTTCAACGTCATCGTATCGCTAGACTAGCGTGGTGCAGACGACATCTGCGATTCTGAATACAGGACTGGGCTAATATTCTGTTCACTGATGAATCGTCGCGCTGGGGAGCGGTACCAGGACGCTTGTGTTGTGCAACGTCAATTCGGTGGAGGTAGCGTTATGGTGTGGGGTGGAATAGCTGCACGTGGAAGGACCCCTCTACAAATTGTCAATGGAAATCTCACCGGCGTACGCTATCGAAACGAAATTATTCAGCGCCATGTGATACCCTTCATACGGAGACCGCAAAATCACATCACTCTGCAGCAAGACAACGCAAGGCCACATGTTGCACGTGTAGTCAGGGACTTTTTTGTTCAACAGAATGTCGATGTCTTGCCTTGACCAGCTGTTTCCCCCGATTTATCGCCGATCGAGCACGTCTGGGATGAAATGGAACGACGTCTACGCCGTTTACCAAATCAGCCAGTGACATTGGCTGATTTAGGCCAGGCTTTAACCAACATCTGGAACAACATCCCTCAAGCATTTCTGAACACTTTAGTGGCATCAATGAGGCGCCGTTGTCAAGCATGCGTGAATGCAAATGGTGGTCACCAGGGGCGGATCCAGGAATTGCGGTTAGGGGGGGGGGGCGCCACTTTATGAGGCTGGGGACCGCCTTGAGGCCAATGCCCCCGGAAGCTCCTGGATTTTACAGATTTTATAGGGCTTGAAATATGTCTCCTATTTAAGTTATTTGTACTATTTTCTATCACTTTTGATAAGGTGAAATTAGTAAATTGACGCAAATTTTAAGGGTTTTTGGAAAAAATTAGTTCTTCCAATAAAGTAATTCAAGAAATCAAAAGATTTTGTCATTTATTTCTCCAAGAGTGGAAATTTTTTTGCTTCTTTTATTGTTTAGTACATTTTTTAAATAAGATACCACGATTTACATTAAATTTGAAAATTTTAGGGGGGGGGGCGCCGGCTGCGCCCCCTTAAATCCGCCACTGGTCACACGCGTTATTAACTTTGTTAATTCAAGTTCGAATACCAGTGTCTTTCGAGTGTGCTGAAATTGACGTTATTTGTTAACAGTATTACAAAAAATAAAATGTTCATTGTTATTTTTTTTTATCATTTTTTCATATATTAAATAATGCACAGTTTCTTTTTTCCGCTAGTATACATAGTACACTGAAATAAACTCTGTTAATTTAGAGAAATAGTTGCCAAAATACGGAGTCGAACCTGGGGCCTCGCACTTGATCAGCGAACGCACTATCTCTTATACCGCGGAGCCACTATATTGATTGTGAATAAATCACACATACATTATTAATTAAAGTTTACCACTATCTATGGTATAAACGTTATAAAGAAAAATTGTCCAAATATTTGATTGACCCAAAAATGTACAGTTGTAATCCATTTTTGATGATTAGGTACTAATCAAACAAAGAAATAATTGAACTCGCGTTTAAAAATACTCACAATAGTTAACAATGAAAGCGCACTTTTGGGTGATCGTCCATCGCTCCATTGAAGTGTAAAACACGAAAACCCAATATTAATGGAAAAGTATTGACAGTCAGCATAATAACCGTGGTAATGTCCCGTTTTGAGTATACTATGCCATTATAGTAGTCAGAGTTTTGACAAATAGTGCACGCCCCTTCAGGTCCTGACATAGTATACCGGTACTCAAGATGTGACATTGTAATGTAAATATAATATACAGATGAAATAATATTATTAAATATTATTATTATAATATTATTATTCTACCTCAAGAGACAAATAATTTATTGTCAAAATTTCAAAGTATGTCAAATGTCACTATTAAGGTCCTATGGTCAGATGTTTTGGTACTGTAAAGTAGATTTTTAGGTCACCTGAGTAAACTCAGATGACCTATTGCAATTGGTTGTCGTCCATCGTCTTCCGTTAACAATTGAACATTTTAAACCTGTTCTTGATAACTACCATTCCAATTCTTTTCAAATTTAGTATCAAACATATTTTGGAAAGTCGGTCAAAGATCATGGTCACGTTCAAGGATAAAATTTCAGTGATCTTGCAGTTGCATTTCAGAGGTGATTGTGTTTTTGATAGTAGGTCAAATTGCATTATCAATATCACAAGGTCAAATTCTTTCAAGTCGTTGGACATATTTATTTGATAGAATACACAAATAAAATATCAAAGCCTCAAGAAATACGAAAGTAATGATAGCCCAAAACGTATTAGAGTAGGCCAATGTCAAGGTCACATGTTAATGGTACATGTAGCATTGTGTCAAGAATACCACCGTCTCAAGAAATAAGAAAAGTGGTAACTCTTATAATTAATAGCCAATGATAATGTTTCTGAAAATCACTCAGTCTGAAGTCACCTTTTTTTTTTTTTATATTGTATTGCTTATATGCAAGTTTGGTAAAACTCTTACCAGTGGTTCTTGAGAGGATGCTTAGTAACTGCATGTACTACGTTTTAGTATATTCCTTTTTATTATCTCCCCTTTATCTGGGATTTCCCACTGAGTTTAGCATGATTATGTTCTAATGTCCTTGGCTAAAGAATACTTTGGACCAAATTTGATAAAATTGGGGGAAGGGTTTACGAGATATAGTCTGCATTCCAAAACGTTTATACACTCCATCCTAAGGGTCCACTGAGCCAAGGCTTAGCATGATCGCAAAAAATAATGTACGATTCCCTCCCCTTTTAAGGAGCGGATGAGGTTTCGTACCCACAGTCACTTATTTCTTTAAATAAGCTGTGAAGTCCGTAAACTAATATTGGTATAATTATAGAGACATCACAACTTATTTACAGAAATAAGTGCTTGTGACGGTACTGTAGCTTGAGACAATCGATGTTGGCTCAGGTGAGCTAAACATTTCTGATGGACCACCAAGAGACGACATCATTTAGATTTTGATATAATCACAGAGTGCAGTTTTTTTAATCACACAATGCAGTAAACTCGGGACATTTACTCGCTTTCATTAATCTTAAACAGATAAACCCAAATTCCAATAAATTTGCCATTACGCTTTTATTACACTGGTTCCCCTCACGGAAGTTTCAACCTTTTCGTCACTCGTGCCTTGTGAAGCGCAGTGCACATTGACTATCTAATCGCTGATAAAATTAATGCAGATTTTGACTTACGAGCATTCCATTCTTAAACTTATCTGAGATATTTTCCCGTGAGATAAACAAAGCACGCAGATTGGTCAGGTAACGAATTCCCCAGAACGCGAAAACATGTGTCAAACATCAGCATGCATATCCCGCGGACATCCATGGCTCCAAGTGTCATGCCGAATTTTATTGTCCGGGACAGTAACATGGCGTCTCGTGCCAGCATCACGGACCAGAGAATTCATTCAGGTTTTTTGGATTCATTAGCATTGATAAAGGGTACAAGTGTCTGTTGTCGCTTCGTTAGGGATCGGCGAGGAATTTATCATCAGTGTAAATAAAACATACCTATATATCACCCACCTTTACTTGTTGTCTTTTTGATACAGATAAATGTTGTATTTTGAGGATTTTGAAACAAACCATTATTTTACATGAATTTCAAAAGCCCTGATGTGTTCGAGTGGTGATAGGGGAAGGCAATGTTCGATTGATTATTTCAGATTGGTTGGATAGATAAATTCCATGTAAAAGAATATCGTTATCAAGTTGGATATGTCCAACTGACTTTGACAAGAGTTCCATTTTATGTCTGTCTAACTGACTTGGATAAGACTTCCATGTTGTGTGGGTCCTCATGCCATTAATAGGGATTCCATTTTGTGTATGTCCAAATCTCATTTATAATGGTTTGCTGGTTCATCTGATCTTGAGTCTGCTTTGTTGAAAAAAATTGAAAATACGAGGATGATGATCGAGAGGTCAGATGACGTGGAAAGAATGGAGTGAGCTCAATATAGTCGTGGATATCCAAGGATGATGTATCGTGGAGTTTTTGTTTGTTTTGTTTTTTGTCAATTGAAATATGTATTTTTTGCAATGTATTTTACATAAAACGACTTTCCTTCTATATTTGATTGCAGGTCTGTCTTTGGTTATTATCAATATACATATTTTCTTGTACTTTCATTAAATGACATGTAAAAGTTTTCATTTTATACTACAGAGATTTCAAATCAAGTATTTTGACTGAATTGCACAGTTGAATGATGGGTAAACAAAAAATTCCATTTTTCATATTCCTGTTTATCATTAAAAATGTTTGATATGATGAAAATAAATAAATATACAATTTCAAAAAAACTCACCTTATATTGTATAAATTATAGATAAAAGATGCGAGTAAATACATAATATTAGCCAAATTTAATACATATGTAATGTTTACATCTTTTAGTGTTGAAAATTAACTTATCAGGAAAAAAATTATTTTTTTTTAAAATTTCATACTTGGTTTGGGGCAGTTTAGGCTTATAAACCGCGAAGCGGTTAATGAAAATGGCAAACTGTCCCAAACCAATTTATATCGTATATAAAAAAAAAAATTAAATTCATTACATTAATTTAATTTTCAACACTAAAAGATGCAATAAATAGAGATTGTTTGCACCGCGCAAGGATTCGCTTAGCAACATACCGACGAAGTGTCGACCGTGGAGGAAGCCATCTTGGTACTTCGCGTATCAGAGCATGTACTTTATTTATCAAATTTGAAAACGTATAGTGGAGTTTGTAACGAATTTTGATAACAGAGGATATTTGTGTAGATTACATATGTAGGTCTGGTGTTTACTTCGCAGCGCAAGATCAACTTTGAAGTCGTTCCTACCACTGGCGCTTGTTTCATAGACTTCATTATGTTCACAAGCTTTATCAGACACGTATACGTCGCGTCATACACCAGAAAATGCCATATAATTTGCGATTTTGGATTTGATAAAAGATTTACACTACAATATAACTTACCGTAGCATGCAGCATTGTCGCCAATTAAATACGACACAGTAAATTATGTAAGCAATTCACAGATTAATAAAGGAGACATGACGTCATTTGGTACCTTATGGAAGACATGTGGCATTTTATACTTCGATAGGCGGATCAAGCAATCTTCCCAAATACATGTAAATGAAACAGCAATTTTGCAAATACTTGATATACCGTTTGTCATCATTATGAAGCAATATAAAATTAGTAAAGAAAAAGTAGTGCCGTCTTGGTTGTCAAGGGGTGTGTGTCTCCATATCAAGTTACCAATCGGATCACGCGCTCATCCTTTTCCGTAACCGGTGCGGTTCATAGTTACGATTTACCAAGTTCCATTTATACTATATAAACGAAATTTTATCAGCGTGATCAGCCAATGAAATTGCGCGCTAGAAGTAAAATTAAATTATTAAGGACTGAAAAGTACGATATAACCAAAGTAAATCAAAAGTAAATTGGGACAGTTTACGTTTTAACAACGACATACCTTTTGAGACCTATATCTTACTGTACTTCTAACATTTAATTTTTGTCTAGGACTTCTCGGTTATCTTTCTAAATGTTTATTAGTATATTCTAAATTCTTCAGACAGTAATGCCTGAAAATTAGGTTTGCAAAACTTGTTGTCAACCGAATTCTTATAGAAAAATTAATTGATTTTTTAAGTATATTGGTATATCCAAGAAGGAAGATAAAATTAGTGACATTTTGTTTATTTACACAGCTTGAATTTGAAAAATTGTGCAGTCCTCAAATTTTCTTGTGATTGGCATGCTAATTTTGTATTCATATGACCAGTTAGATTTGTCAATGATGCTTGAATAATGTTCTAATTTTCAAAGAAAATGGAATTTCCTTTGTATTTCAGATTATTATGTTGCTGTAAAATATCATCAGGTAGTATTTTATCATAATTAAGTTCGCTCTTACATTCATTGAAGCAACACAACATTTCTTTATAAAATAGTGGCAATTTAATTTTAGTTTTCTAAAATATTTAAAATTTCAAGTAAGACTCCCTTTGATTTTAGTAATCTTGGTATCCATGCTGCTTTTAATTTGCATTCTACATCTACTACTGAAAGACCACCTCTTGTTACATGTACGTCTCCAATCAAAGTGTTTCGCTTGATTCTTTCTGTTTTATCCCATATGAAGTTAAAAATTAATCGTTGTACTTTTTCTCATGTACTATTTATCAGGAAGACACAAAATTGACGATACATATTTTAATTTTGAAGTGTTTTGATTATGCTTGTTTTACCAAAAAGTGTTAATTTTCTTCTTTTCCAGGATTCAAACAGTTTTCCCTTTTCATTCTATATTTTCATCCAATTTTTATTGTAACATTCCTCTTTATCGTGCCCTAAAAATGTCTAGACATTTGACCGCTTTACTTGTAACTCTAATACCGAGAAGTTCTTCAAACTGGTGTTTCAATCTTCCAAGCAAAATACATTCAGTTTTGTTGATATTAGTTTTAAAGCCAGCACTTTTACAAAATATATTTATTTTATCTAGGGTATTTTTCATGGATATTTCATTATGTACCACAACTGTTAAATCGTCTGCGTGCTGTATACTATTCATTTCACTGTTAAATCGTCTGCGTGCTGTATACTATTCATTTCACTGTTAAATCGTCTGCGTGCTGTATACTATTCATTTCAGAATTATAAATTGTGTTAATGTTCATCATGATGAAATAGTTCTTATTTCAATGTTTAGCATGATGAAGTAGTTCTTATTTCAATGTTTAGCATGATGAAGTAGTTCTTATTTCAATGTTTAGCATGATGAAATAGTTCTTATTTCAATGTTTAGCATAATGAAGTAGTTCTTATTTCAATGTTTAGCATGATGAAGTAGTTCTTATTTCAATGTTTAGCATGATGAAGTAGTTCTTATTTCAATGTTTAGCATAATGAAGTAGTTCTTATTTCAATGTTTAGCATAATGAAGTAGTTCTTATTTCAATGTTTATCATGATGAAATAGTTCTTATTTCAATGTTTATCATGATGAAGTAGTTCTTATTTCAATGTTTAGCATAATGAAGTAGTTCTTATTTCAATGTTTATCATGATGAAGTAGTTCTTGTTTTAATGTTTAGCATGATGAAATAGTTCTTATTTCAATGTTTAGCATGATGAAGTAGTTCTTGTTTCAATGTTTAGCATAATGAAGTAGTTCTTATTTCAATGTTTAGCATAATGAAGTAGTTCTTATTTCAATGTTTATCATGATGAAATAGTTCTTATTTCAATGTTTATCATGATGAAATAGTTCTTATTTCAATGTTTATCATGATGAAGTAGTTCTTATTTCAATGTTTAGCATAATGAAGTAGTTCTTGTTTTAATGTTTATCATGATGAAATAGTTCTTATTTCAATGTTTATCATGATGAAATAGTTCTTATTTCAATGTTTAGCATAATGAAGTAGTTCTTGTTTTAATGTTTAGCATAATGAAGTAGTTCTTATTTCAATGTTTAGCATGATGAAGTAGTTCTTGTTTTAATGTTTATCATGATGAAATAGTTCTTATTTCAATGTTTATCATGATGAAATAGTTCTTATTTCAATGTTTAGCATGATGAAATAGTTCTTGTTTTAATGTTTAGCATAATGAAGTAGTTCTTATTTCAATGTTTAGCATAATGAAATAGTTCTTATTTCAATGTTTATCATGATGAAATAGTTCTTATTTCAATGTTTATCATGATGAAATAGTTCTTATTTCAATGTTTAGCATAATGAAGTAGTTCTTATTTCAATGTTTAGCATAATGAAGTAGTTCTTATTTCAATGTTTAGCATAATGAAGTAGTTCTTATTTCAATGTTTAGCATGATGAAATAGTTCTTATTTCAATGTTTATCATGATGAAATAGTTCTTATTTCAATGTTTATCATGATGAAGTAGTTCTTATTTCAATGTTTAGCATAATGAAGTAGTTCTTGTTTTAATGTTTATCATGATGAAATAGTTCTTATTTCAATGTTTATCATGATGAAATAGTTCTTATTTCAATGTTTAGCATAATGAAGTAGTTCTTGTTTTAATGTTTAGCATAATGAAGTAGTTCTTATTTCAATGTTTAGCATGATGAAGTAGTTCTTGTTTTAATGTTTATCATGATGAAATAGTTCTTATTTCAATGTTTATCATGATGAAATAGTTCTTATTTCAATGTTTAGCATGATGAAATAGTTCTTGTTTTAATGTTTAGCATAATGAAGTAGTTCTTATTTCAATGTTTAGCATAATGAAATAGTTCTTATTTCAATGTTTATCATGATGAAATAGTTCTTATTTCAATGTTTATCATGATGAAATAGTTCTTATTTCAATGTTTAGCATAATGAAGTAGTTCTTATTTCAATGTTTAGCATAATGAATTAGTTCTTGTTTTAATGTTCATGATGATGAAATAGTTCTTATTTCAATGTTTATCATGATGAAGTAATTCTTGTTTTAATGTTCATCATGATGAAATAGTTCTTATTTCAATGTTTATCATGATGAAATAGTTCTTATTTCAATGTTTAGCATAATGAAGTAGTTCTTATTTCAATGTTTAGCATAATGAATTAGTTCTTGTTTTAATGTTCATGATGATGAAATAGTTCTTATTTCAATGTTTATCATGATGAAGTAATTCTTGTTTTAATGTTCATCATGATGAAATAGTTCTTATTTCAATGTTTATCATGATGAAATAGTTCTTATTTCAATGTTTAGCATAATGAAGTAGTTCTTATTTCAATGTTTAGCATAATGAAGTAGTTCTTGTTTTAATGTTTATCATGATGAAATAGCTCTTATTTCAATGTTTATCATGATGAAATAGTTCTTGTTTCAATGTTTAGTATAATGAAATAGTTCTTGTTTTAATGTTTAGCATAATGAAGTAGTTCTTATTTCAATGTTTATCATGATGAAATAGTTCTTGTTTTAATGTTTAGCATAATGAAATAGTTCTTGTTTTAATGTTTAGCATAATGAAATAGTTCTTGTTTTAATGTTTAGCATGATGAAATAGTTCTTGTTTTAATGTTTATCATGATGAAATAGTTCTTATTTCAATGTTTATCATGATGAAATAGTTCTTGTTTCAATGTTTAGCATGATGAAATAGTTCTTATTTCAATGTTTAGCATAATGAAATAGTTCTTGTTTTAATGTTTAGCATAATGAAGTAGTTCTTATTTCAATGTTTATCATGATGAAATAGTTCGTTTTAATGTTTAGCATAATGAAATAGTTTTCGTTTTAATGTTTAGTATGATGAAATAGTTCTTGTTTTAAAGTTTAGCATGATGAAATAGTTCTTATTTTAATGTTTATCATGATGAAATAGTTCTTATTTCAATGTTTATCATGATGAAATAGTTCTTGTTTCAATGTTTAGCATGATGAAATAGTTCTTATTTCAATGTTTATCATGATGAAATAGTTCTTGTTTCAATGTTTAGCATGATGAAATAGTTCTTATTTCAATGTTTAGCATAATGAAATAGTTCTTGTTTTAATGTTTAGCATAATGAAGTAGTTCTTATTTCAATGTTTATCATGATGAAATAGTTCGTTTTAATGTTTAGCATAATGAAATAGTTTTCGTTTTAATGTTTAGTATGATGAAATAGTTCTTGTTTTAAAGTTTAGCATGATGAAATAGTTCTTATTTCAATGTTTATCATGATGAAATAGTTCTTGTTTCAATGTTTAGCATGATGAAATAGTTCTTATTTCAATGTTTAGCATAATGAAATAGTTCTCGTTTTAATGTTTAGTATGATGAAATAGTTCTTGTTTTAATGTTTAGCATAATGAAGTAGTTCTTGTTTTAATGTTTAGCATAATGAAGTAGTTCTTGTTTTAATGTTTAGCATAATGAAGTAGTTCTTGGTTTAATGTTTAGCATATTGAAGTAGTTCTTGGTTTAATGTTTATTGTGATGAAGTAGTTCTCGCTTTAATGTTGATCATGATGGAATCTAAAAGTAAGCTATAGTCTAATGGAGTAGCTTTTGTATTAATGTTTAGCATGTCAGATGAAATTTAGAAGTGAAATTTAATGATTGATTGTATATTGTATAACACCCTCTCGAGAATTTTTCACTCATATGAAGACATCATCATTGCCGGTGAAGGATTGAAAAATCTAGGCCTATTCTTGGTGCTTGCGGTCTTTCAACAAGGAGAGATCTTTATCGTGCCACACCTGCTGTGACACGGGACCTCGGTTTTTGCTATCTCATCCGAAGGACCGCCCCATTTAGTCGCCACTTACGACAAGCAAGGTGTACTGAGGACCTATTCTAACCCGGATCCCCGCGGGACATTCCGGGGGTGGGGTATACTGAGGACATATTCTAACCCGGATCCCCGCGGGACTAGTTTTAATGAAGTAGTTTTTGTGTTCAGGCTGTATGTCGTATTCTGTGGATATTATCGTAGGAATAAAAAACACGTGTTTTATATCAAGCTACATTTTATGCAATTTAACTCAATCGGATTAAAAAGTAGTCAAGCTAATTTCCTATTTAATTAATTATGCATTCTCTGAGTCGGATAATGAACGGGCCCATTCATGATCACGTGACGTTGCACGCGGGATTTCGAAAGTCAAAAATTACGAATACATGGCGACGTGAAAGCGTGGACGGCCTGCAGACTGTTAGCGGGTCACATTCAGCGGTAAAGACAGACAGACGGAAACAGGGTAAAGAAAAGCACTTTGAGCAATGGAGGGTGAGATAAATTTCATATTTAACATGAAATCACCATTCAGTACGACTACATATTGGAAACAAAATTTTCATCTCACATGGTGTTTCTGGATTATCTTTTATCGCTCGCTTGCGCACACTTATCATAAACAAATATATATGCATCTGTAAATAAGTATGCATTAGAAAATCATCGTTTTTATCCAACACTGAGTAGACCAGTACTCCTTTAATACCCGTATATACATGTAATTTGTCGAAATTGTTAAATCGTATTGTTTTTCATAGTTTGTCATACTGACAAAAGTTTGGTCTGGTTTTTAACATAGAACAAAATACTGAATAATACGGCGTTATAAAATCTGAAAGAGAGTTGTGAGTTTCAATATAGTAGTTCTTGTGTTAATGATTAGCATGATATTATCTAAAAATTAGTTGTAGTTTTAAATAATGAGGTAGTTCTTGTTTCATTGTTTAGCATGATGGAATTTAAAAAGTGAGCCGTAATTTTAATAAAGTAGTTCTTTTTTAATATTTAGCGTGATGGAATTTAGAAGTGAGCTATAGTTTTTTTTTAATGTCTAGCATGACTTTTGATGGACAAGTTTTTAAAGAAATTAATTTTTATATTTTACGTGTGTTCCGATGGAAATGCTAAAAGTAGGACGTCGTAATAGACAGTTGACGAGCCTCGATCGCTGATTTTGTTTTTTAAAAAAAACCCACTTTATTAATTCGACATTTCAAGTTCATTAATCACAAAAGGAATATATCATGAACGTTGTATGTCAAATCTGTTCATTACGCGATTATTTTTGTGTAATCTGTGAGCGAAGTCTGATGCGTCGGCAGTTCTCAATTTACCGCATCCTTGCAGTCGCGGGTATTGGTAATCGGCCTTGTAACAGTTGATAGTAAGTAGTCTTTTGAAGTCCTTTATAAGTATTTAACACACAGATTTGAATGTTATATCGGTGTGTTGTTTTGTGTCCTATTTATACGAATATTTAAATACCCCCTCCCACGTATTGTGTCCAACGACTACTATGCAAAGTGAAGCTAACGAACAGTGATCAATCTCATAACCCCTACAAGCAATACAAAATAGATAGTTGGGCAAACACGGACCCCTGGACACACCAGAGGTGGGATCAGGTGCCTAGGAGGAGTAAGCATCCCCTGTTGACCGGTCACACCCGCCGTGAGCCCCATATCCTGATCAGGTAAACGGAGTTATCCGCAGTCAAATCAATGTGCCAAGAACGGCTTAACAATCGGTATGAAACACGTCAGACAGCATTTGACCCAATGCGAGGTTGTATTGACGAACTAGATCGTTATAACGACCATAGAATTTGCGAAATGCTGACTTCAATCGAGACTGTTGAAATCCCTGTACCATCAACTTGTTTGTCAGTAGCTTACCTCTATTTAAAAACTGACTATACCCAGAACAAGCTCTTGCATATCGAATCAGTTGAGATATATAAACACCATATGCAGGTGATAATGGAATGTTGCTACAAAAATTTCATCCCTGATAAAAACTACATGCGTCAACTGAACAACAAAACATTAAATTAATTCGACACTGGTAAACATGGTGACTTGGTACCAATGTATCGGGTCACAGTTCAAGGTCAAACAACATCAAATGTACATTTCCTTGAATATTAAGTACAGTCGTCAATTAATGGGGGCGCCGTTAGAGGGACATGTGTAATTGCTTATGCAATACTTTCAGAATGCTTGTTGTAACTCAGAATGATTCACATTGATCCAACAAAGTTCGCGGGTTGCATAACAATATTATGAAAGATACGAATCAATTTGTGTTATCATGAACTATACTTATAAAACACAATAATCTCCGAAACGCTTACTCCAGAGTTACCGCCTGCAACTTTAATATTGTTTCATATGTGATGTGAAGTCCGCAAGCTATAATAATAAAATCTTACTTGGTTAGTAAATATCGTGAAATTAATTAAAACCTACTTTCGTTTTCGATAAACTACCCTGAAATAGCAAAATTGAAAGTTAAAGGCGGATCCAAGCCAGTTTTTCTTTTCTCTTTTTTTTTTTTTTTTTTTTTTTTTTTTCAAATGACAACTTTTAAAGATAATACGATATGAAGTTAATTCGTTGTTTATCGATGCTTGATTTTGATCATTTTCAAAAAATAAGTACTGATAATTGTTGAAAATAAAATATGCCTGTTCGTTTCTTCAATCCGTGATTTTAGTCTTGAATCAACCATATGGAAATTCCAGACCGAAGCGAGGCAACATCATATACAACCAATCGCACATTCTCGGGCCTTTCCGACAAGCCAATAAATTGAAATTGGTTTACATGATCAACAAAAAAGTGTGTTACTGTAGGTGTTCAGAGTTAGTTATATTTATGATAATTTTGACGAGGCCCATATTTGTCATTTTATGAAGATTTATAATTATATTACTTATACATCTCATTCAACGAAGGACACCCCCTTCCCGAGACTAGATCGATCTGGCACATCGAAATATTTTAAATACGATATTCATCTTATATTTTCGATGTTCTTAATTTTTTCGTGATTATAGAAGTCACTGTTACGACTAGCTTATTAAAATAATTTATTAACAGTTATGATATTGTAACGTGCAACCCTATTATACAAATACTACATGCAGAAGCGGTTGAATCCCCTCAGTTAACTTTCTGAGGACCTGGCAGTTTCAAAATATACAAATATATGATTACACAAAATATACAGATAAGTGTGGAGAATACTTGTCTTTAATCAATTAACCCCTGTACTATGTCATCAACTGGTGTTAAGTGTGTGACGACAGTTCCGCTATGAATGACCTGTACATCTGGACTTGGATTCATTAGTCGACAAGGAACAGACTTTTGGAATGTGACTAGTACTTTGCCAATTATTCCTCTTTCAGATTTCAAAAAGTCTTCATCTCCTTCTATTATTCCCAAACCTCTTGACAATGTCTCCTTGCCAGATATACAAACATTACAACTCGTAACAGTTTCAGACCTAGGTGGTATGTGAATGGTATCTGCCACAGCAACACGGTAACATCCAATATGACCTGCTTTATCCAAAGGTGAGGGTTTTCCGTTAACTTCCAAAATCTGCGTTTTTAAGTCGACAACACACTTATTTCTGATCAAAAAGTCTAACCCCATTATAGCATCGATAGTTAACTCTGTAACAACAACTTCAGTGTTACACAAGATATCACGAATGAGGATTGGGACACTGAGTTTCCCATGAGTCGTAAGTGGGTCATTGTTTGCTGATAGCACTGGCTGGCTGACCTTTTTTAAAGTTTCCAAAGAGTTGTTGCCTTCGAGAAGTTTATCATATACATGTTTAGCCATAAGAGACAGTGTAGCTCCTGTGTCAACCAATATATTTAAATCAAAACCATAGATGGATGTTTTAACAAAAATACCGGCATCCCCAGTACTCCCCACTTTTTCAGGAAACTTAGTTTTGCAGGGCTCTTTTGTTTGTTTTGTTTTCCCCTGCGCTGCATGATTTGCATTGGAATTTTGAGGCTTTGGTTTACAGCGACATTCCTTCTGGAGATGCCCTCTCTTGCCACAGTTATAACAAGTAGCGTTTCCCCTCCATTCAGGCTCTTTTGTCCATTTGTCCTTTCCACGATCTCTGTGTTTTTGTTTAAGCTCGTTGAGCTCTTCGACAATGGACGTCATCGACTTTTGAAGATTCAGTACAGTATAGTTCACCTCGTTCAACTTCACTGTTAATTCATCCCTAGATGTCTCCTGCTCAACAGCTCTTAAAGCTGAATTCATGCCTCTAAATCTTTCTTCAGTTTTAAGGAAAGTCTCTAGTTCGATTGCATTTTTTACAGCCTCGTTTAAATTTTTTGGTCTAGCCTGTTTGATTCTCAGCCTTATATCGGAAATTGATAAGGCATCAACGAAATGGTCCTTAGCAAGAGTTTCCTTTACGTCCGCAGGTACTGTTGGATATGCCAAGTTCACAAGACGTCTGATTTGTTGACCAAGCTCTGGCAACGATTCTGACGCTCTCTGTCTCCGTTCTCTCAGTTGCGTTCTATACAAATCTACTTGATCTGGCGGAGCAAATCTATCATTTAATGCAGATACCAGCTCTTTGTAGCTCATTTCTTTCCCTTCTGATAAATTCCCAAGAACGCCTTGAGCACTTCCTCTCAGGGAAACAGACAAATACAGCTTTTTCTCTGTTTCATCCCAGTTACCTAACTTTGCACATGCCTCAAAATGTGATTTGTAATCAAGACATGACGTGGAACCATCATATGTCGCCGGTTTTATGTTTGGAGCATGTTGACGGCTCTTAAATTGTTGAATTGGGTTTGGGTCAAGCCTAATGGTGTTGTATTGTATTCCTGGGTTGGGAGACGAGGCTCTCAGCTTCCTCCTAAAGGTTATATTGGGCACTGGGTCTTCAAGTCTCCTAGGGGTCTCCTGCTCATCCTTTTTTAAGTAAGGGCTAAGGTCGAATTCATCTATCTTAGTCTCCTTTGTAGTGTCGACGTTCTGTCCGAATCTTACAGATTTCCTCCTGGCGCCAATTTGTTCGTCTAATTCAACATCATCCTAAGCTTTTGAGGTTGCAAACCCCGAGTCTGTAATCTGGTTATCTCTACTAGGCGTTCTTACTGGTGTGGAGTGGCTCCTTTGTGAAAGTTCCAGCTCATATGAGGCAATTTGGCTCTCAAGCTCTCTTATTGTAGCATTGACCTCATCAAGGTTCATGATTAATAAAAAAAAATTACAAACGGGAAAAATTCATCAAAAAATAAAAAATAAAATAAAGTACAGTACTGCCAAGTAGGATCCCACCGCTGCCACCAAAAACTTGTAACGTGCAACCCTATTATACAAATACTACACACAGAAGCGGTTGAATCCCCTCAGTTAACTTTCTGAGGACCTGGCAGTTTCAAAATATACAAATATATGATTACACAAAATATACAGATAAGTGTGGAGACTACTTGTCTTTAATCAATTATGTACAATGCTCTTGAGCGATCGGCTCCTACAGCTCGATCGGCTCAATGGGACTCCTGGCTCTTGGAAGCTCAAGGTATCGGATACCGGCTCTCGCAGCTCGGTTCCTTTTGGCTCTTGCGTTAGAATTCAGGTTTTAAAAAATAAATACTTAGAGCTAGGAAAGGCTTGTTCAGCCATCTCTAAAGCTTTAAATGAATTTATTAATTCAATTCCTGAATTACCTTCTATTCGCTTTTAACAGCCGTCTGTCCACTCTCTTCAGCATCAACTTGGAAACTGACTTGGCTTCGCGGCTTCGCTTATATTTATACTATAGGTGTACAGCGCCACCTAGCGAAAACATAATTATGAAATGCCGCGGGTACCGGAATAACTTTTTCCGGATTGTCTCAATATGTACAAACACATGGATAAATACAAATGAGTTTTTAGTTTTGTGATGATGCAGATCTTGAAAGTAAGTAATAAATCGAAAACTGCCCCACAGTCGGTCCGTCCCTAGTCGATCCGTCCCATGGTCGATTCGGCCCATTTTGCTTAGTCGATCCAGCCCCTCCAATTTTTTTTTTATCAAAGATATAATAAATGAATAATTACTTAAGACAAAGGGACGTTTTTGCATGTATATTGCAGTTAGTTATCAAAATTAGATAACTGGCGATGGTGTTTAGTAGATTTATAGCGCAGACTGCCCAATAGGGTCCCTGCTATTAGATAACTGCCGAAGTTAGACGTGGAAATAAAATTGTTTATTCAGGATTTATAATTTTTGTTTGAAGTGCGATGGTTATGAAAATGTGTGCTCATTAACTATTGTAGAAACATCGTAATTTAGATATGTATAGCAATCAATGTAAATGTGTGTCCCCTGTCCACTGATCATTGTGAAAACACCTGAGTGAAAACAGTTTTATAACTGCATTGTTGTGCAACCTTTGATCATTAATTACGAGCTTACAGTAACCTAACTATTCTTTGTATTGAAAATGAAGCCCATTTTATCGAATATTGTGATGTGTATAATGATCTTTGAAAAAGCTGTCAAATATCAAAACAGCATATTATTGTCATCCTACCTGATGACAGAAGATATCAGCGGCACACACACCATGAAGATGAAATACGCAGATGAATTAAACCAATTCAGTACTGTAAATAGCTTGGAAAAAAGTAATTATTTTTTCTGGGCCGGATCGACTAGGGGACGTATTAACTAGGGGACGGATAGTCTAGGGACGGATCGGTAATGGGACGAATCGACTAAGGGACGGATTGATAATGGGACGGAACGTCTAGAAAGCGTTAGATAGCGAGTGGTCCGGGACTGTTCTGGGAAGTTTGGACCATATAACGTACAACATTTTACCGAAATTGGGTTGTGCACTACCTGACGATGTCTACGTTTACAATATAGCAGTTTTTCTGTTTGTCATTCCAGTGGCGGATCCAGAGGGGGGTTCCGGTTTTTGCTTTTGAAAAAGGAAGGGAGGGGAGGGGTGTAAAAATCACGCATTTTGTGGGTGGATCCCCCCTTTGAAAACCAAAATTAATGGTAGAACCCCCTTTCAAAAATTCTTGGATCCACCCCCTGCATGCATATATATAGTGCATTATGTTTTTGATTACCGTATCGCGTTTGACGAGAAGAAACGACGTGCATTCATAATCTTGCCCTTAAATTGTCGCACTGGACAAAAAGTAATCTCGGTTGAGATTCGGCTCGGTTGAATATTTGGACTGACGCCTTCACCGAATCTCGGAGCAGTCCTTCATAATTCATGTCTGGAAATTTACTTTCAGCTTCGGTCAGTTCTAGCAATGAATGTGCACTTATTTGACACCGCTGTTTGCTTCAAATAAGTGATTTGACTAACAAACTAACTCTCTATCACTATTAATTTTGTATTACTTACCGTCTAAGTATAAAAATCCCAAAATGAAAATAGGCATTAAAGTTCCCGTTCAAATGAAGACTTCCATGGCACAATATTTTATCTCCTGGAATTGAAGAGTTCCTAGAGTCTGCTTTATCTAGTTACTGATACATCGTATCTCTACATACTTACTTGCATTTCACTAATTTAAAAAACAAACCATAGGAACTCTTCAATTTTGGGAGATAAGATATTGCGCCATAGAAGTCTTCATTTGAACGGAAAATTTACCTATGTTTACGTCTTGGGGTTTGACGCGACCAAGGCATGGGCATGGGCAGGGTTTCAGCTCATGACGTCCCGGTTACGCAGCGAACGCTCTACCACCGTGCTACCGCGACTGGTAAGTAGTTCGTCTTTATGTTTAACATGATTGAATTGTAGTTTTAATGAATTAGTCCTTGCGTTAATGTTAACATGATTGAATTGTAGTTTTAATGAATTAGTCCTTGCGTTAATGTTAACATGATTGAATTGTAGTTTTAATGAATTAGTTCTTGAGTTAATGTTTAGCATGATGGAATCTAAGACAGCTGTGGTTTTGTTGAAGCGAGTATTGTGCATAAAATATTTAGCATGATGAAACAATTCTTGCGTTAAAAGAGAGCTGTAGTTTTAATGAAGTAGGTCTTGTGTAAATGTCTATGTGATGTGAACAATGATCGAAAACGCGTCCTTCTGAAAAATATTGGACTGTCTGAAACGTATCGAAAGATAAACCAGAAGGTTGAACCTAAGAGAAATAATTCGCAAAGTGACGGGTGTCTTGGAAATTTGAAAAATCCCGAGTGATGTATCAGTAACATATTTGAAATGTGTTTCCGTCTAAAGTAAAAAAAAAATATTGAATACAATGGTCCAGCTTTTAAAACGTCGCGTGTCTATTCCATCTGTTTGTCTGGCCATGATGTGTGTCAGTCGGTGCTAAATGTTATTGTATATCTGCCATATACTACATCAGAGAACAATCCGATATCAACAGCACTGAGACACAATATGATCTATGATGTCTCCGTGGGTGTTTATCACCTGCAACAGTTGTGCATAGACGTAGGTTTTATTGGTAATCATTGAGAGCGACAGTCACTGCACGTTTCACCGGGCTCAATAATCACAAGGTAGGGGATATTAATTCTGGTAGGAATTGTCTTCCTCAACTTTGTGTGATAATAATGAATTATTATTTTTGATATATGTAGAACTAAAACACAAAAAATTCCGAAATGAAGAAATCAATCGTACAAAAGGGTGGTGGGGGTGGTGGTGATGTGAGTAACCGATTAAATGAAATCCGTCATAGATAGGAAAATTTAAACAAAGATTTCTGTATCTATTGATTTATGTCGTTTCTGTGTCTTTATTCAATAGAACGGGAAAACCTTTTTTTTTTCGGAGATAAAACTTATACAATCGACAAAACACTAGGATTAATCGAAAACACAAAATATATGCACAAATCATAAAACACAACATGAGAGGTTTCATAGAACTAAGTACTGGGAAAAGAGGACGTTAAGAAATATAAAGTTTATAATTATACACATGAAGGTGACGCGGTTGAAGTGGGAGAAAGGAGGGCGCTACGGGGAATCGGAAACTAGACAATAGTTTGGAAAAGTTTTTGGATTAAGGAAATATACATGTAGTCGGATAATAGCGGAAATAAAATCAAGGACATTGGAAAACACAGACATAAATAAAATGAAAGTTAAGAAATTCTAAGCCCGTTCTATCCTACACATTTTCATTCATTTGGTTTCAGCATTCGTGCTAATCGCCTCGATGTAACCAATGTGTTGCTAGGGCATCAGACAAAGAATTTATCACTCGCTTGTAAGAGTAATATGAAGATATCCGATCCATAAAAGTATTAACTTTCACCGCCAAAATACAATATATGTAGCACTAAATCTATTTTCTTAAGAAAAAATTCTTGCGCCTATAATTGATTAGTGTGATGGAGATGGCGGAAATACTAAGACGGTGCCAAGTTCTATGAAGTGATTTCAAATTTTTGTCGGAATTAAGTCCCCTTGTAGAATTTTAGAGAGAGAAAAAGGGGAATATCTTTATACTTTGTATTGAGACTTAAACTTTTCTTATCACAGTTTGGAAGTTCATGGTAAAATAAACCTTTTCACTGTGTGCTTTCTTTTAGAAATTGTTTACAATTGATTTCATATATAAGAAATTATATATGGTTTATGAACAAGAAATTTCTTTCGGTGAATCAATTTGATGTTAATTATCAATCGTGGGGGTGGGGGGTATTTGAGGAGTTTTCACTGGTATTCATTCATGGGCGAAGTATCGGCACTTTCTGAATAAGGATTTCTTACTCCTTCGGAGATCGATGCTTTAATTAGACCTGGTCTTTATCAGTCTGTCAATATATATATATATATGTGAACCAACATTAAATGGTTTTGGTACTTACCACTACCCAGGGTCTTTCATCTACGCTATTTGTCCGCTAGCAGAAAAAACAGAATCCGTAACTTGATGTGCACTCTCAACAGAATAGACACTTTCGTGGTACAAGTACATGTAAACTTCAAAACTATGCGCCCAATATTTCCGCAAGGAAAGTTCAATGTATAAAATTTCATAGTTGTTTTTTTTCTTCAGCATTACTATAAATTTTATCGCGAACGTATTGCATTTTCCTTGCAGAGGTCGCCACTGGGCAGACTACTCAGGCCTATTTGACAAAATTGATCCGTCTCTACTACACGATCATTACATTTTTATTTCATTTTAAAAAACACAAATTTCAAAGCCAAATGAACTATATTTTCTTATTTAGGAATACATGCAAATTCTCTCTCTCCCCCCCCCCCCCCCCCCCCTCGATTTTATAGTAGTATTGAATGATAAGAATGTAAGCTTAAACTGATGCTTCCCCTTTTACGATTTAGAAAGTCGGGGGAAATTACGTCTTTTATTAGGTTTTTTTTTTTTTGCTTGTCAAGATCTTTTTTTTAAAAGACATCTCTCCTCCCTTTCCCCTCTGAAAAAAACTTACGCTACATGCCTGTGCAATAAACTGTTATTTCTTTTTTGCGTATTTTTGTCATGATAATGAATGTATAAATATTTCCAACAGTTATTGAGTTTGTTCATTGATTCCGACTAATGGACTAGTCTCAATACTGTAGCGAGGCTATTCTAGAATACAACAGCTAAAGACGACGTCACGAATTTTTAGGTCACATGAGTAAACTGAGGGCCGAGTATAATATCGTAGCGGCTAGCCTAGGGGCTAGGTATGTTGGCTGATTTGTGCCATTTTACAATTTGTCGTCTTCTCGTTATTTTGAGGTGAAAATTATCTAATATCATTTTGTCGCCTTTTCGTTATTTCGGAACGAAAAGTCGCTAAATATCGTTTTGTTGTCTTTTCATCTCGAAATAACAAAAAGATGATAAATTGTGAAATGACACAAATCAGCCGCCATACCTAGTAAAAACTAAATGGGTATTTAGAAAGAGCAGGTAGTCAATTGCCAAAATTGAAAATTGGATGTTTCTAGGGGTAGGGGTTTTAGTATCAGGATGGGGCCAAAATTGTCAGTTATTAAATTTGTGAAAAATAATGTTTTAACTTCTTTTTGATAACCACCATTCCAATTCTTTTCCAATTTTGTATGGAGCATCGTTGGGACAAGAGGGGTGTGTGTGTGTGTTAGATTGTAAACTTATGGATTCCTGCACCCTTGGGGCCTAAGGGTTGGGGCAAATATTGACCAATTTAAAAACAAACTCTTTTCTATAACCGTATGTCTATAAGAAAAACAAAGCATATTGATGTAGAGCAGGAAGACAAAGAACTACCAATATTGTAAATTTCATGATCCCCGTGGTAGAGGTTCTGACTCCAGGGAGGGGCCTAACTTGGTATATACAGTGTATATGTGTAAACATGTAGATAGTACCGATTTTAATGCTATTGATACTAAATTTAAACTACATGTAAATAGATATTTAGAAGGAGTAGACAGTCCTTTACCAAAATTGTAAATTTCATGATTCTAGGGGGTAAGGATTTGGTTCCAGGATTGAGCCAAAATTATTATTGTGATAATATGTTCTTATTCTTTTGAAATACTTATAAGTTTGCTGATATGGTATAAAAATTTAAATGCACATTTAGGAAAAGCAGAAAAGGAAATGGCCTTCAGACAAAGGTCCCTCAAGGTCATTTTGGAAAGTCAAGGTCACCTAGAACATATACCTAATATGAGAGAGAAAAAAACCCCGTCATTTCAACAGTTATTGATCATTGTGCGAGTCATTCGTCATATGAAGAAGTTCATTGGTTAGACGCAGTTTGGGAAGCATCCATCAGTTTTACTGATATTCTTGTCTGGCATATTCTGATGATGGATTTCGCTTATGAAGGTATGCGTATTGAAATTATTGAATGACATTGGTGAATATTTGGAACCAAAGCAGATGTCAATTTCTCCCCTTAATCAATTATTGATTGTTTTGCGATTTTATGCAACCGGTTGTTTTCTGTGAGTGTCTGGGGGTGTTTTAGAAGTTCACGAAGGTACAGGATCTCTTATTGTAAAAAAGACACTATCATTTATGTAGAACTATTACAATGTGTTTCCGTTAAGAAATAAACTTCTAGAAATTCAAAGAGAATTTAATGCTAATGGAATTCCGGAAACCATAGGTGCAGTAGATTGTACGCACATCCCCATCCAATCACCTGGAGGCGACAGGATAGAACTCTTCCGGAACAGGAAATGGTTTTTTAAAGTAATGTCCAGACAATATTTGTGATTATGATTTAATGCTTACAAATGTGGTGGTAAGATAACCTAGAAGTACCCATGACAATCATATTTTTAAAAACAGTAATGTTTATGCTCGGTTCGAAAGAAATGATATTCGTGGGATTTTAAAAGGGGATAATGGACAACCCCCCTGAATAGTAACACCCCTCCTCACGTGCCGGAAACCCCGGTAGAACCGCTTTAACTTTGTGCTATGTAACAGTCGAATTAAAATTGAAACGTGTTTGGAATATGGAAGAGACGTTTTCCTTGTCTTCGATAATCAAAACTAACTTGCTAGACTTTGTAGTGTTATGTTTTCCTTGTCTTCGATAATCAAAACTAACTTGCTAGACTTTGTAGTGTTATATGGCTTTTCTCCCGGTGTTGTAGCATAGACTCCCCCCCCCCCCCCGGAAAAACGGGCCCGGGATAGATTTTCCCCCATAGGGGAAAAAGCGCCCCAGTATATATAATTTCCCCCTATGTACAAAGTCAGTATAGAGTTTCCCCTTGGGCGGAAAAACCGCCCTGGTATAGAATTTACACCCTCCTGTTTCCGGATTTCATCGGCCGGAATCTTTTTTCTTCTCATGTAGAAGCTTTTGAATAAATATAGATGAAGCAAACCCATGCAATTGTAGATAATAATCAAATAATTTTTCTTATTATTGCTATAAAGAGGTACATGTTATTAGAAAAATTAAATACTTGCTGTTAAATTGTTATAGTTTATGAAATAGATATGCGCTCATTAATATTATGGCATTCATAAGATAAACATTTTTTTTAGATGTTGAAATTGGGTTTACACGCTGAAAACTTTGAATTGCATATAGTAAATACAATATGCTTCCCAAAAGACTTTAGCGATGGTCAATATCATTAGGATTTTTCGTAAAAAGTCGACTAAAAGATATACAATTAAAATATCTGAAAAGTAAAATAGATGCACTGTACAAATAAAAGTAATTTGATTTTTACGTTTATTTAAATTCGAAATTTTAAATTAAAAGATATCTTCTCCCAACTTCACTGTTTAAGATACTAGTAAATAACAGCAAAGACTTCAGATGCCTGAATGAATTTTGATATACCATTACACGATTAGAATAATTTCCTTTTTAAAAAAACCCATATAAGATGATGATTGTGATACACAAGTCCCTGCTCAAAATTAGAAGAAAAACAAAAAAGAATCCCTGGGTCTAGATAAGCTAGAGAATTCTAGTAATAGAACTGGAAACGGATACATAGCTATTAAAATGTAAGAAGGGGAAGAAAGCGTACTGTCATTTAGGGGAAATTCTATACTGGGACGGTTTTTCCTTTGGGGGTTGGGCCCGGGTTAATTCTTCCTTGGGGGAAATTATGCCAGGGCCATCTTTCTGGGGGGGGGGGGTCTATCCCGGGCCCGTTTTTCTAGGGGGGGGGGGTCTTTGCGGGGGAAATTTTTATGCTACAACACTGGCATCTGATGGAAATGACGATGGTGATATTATTGATGTACCAGTCCCGATGTCATAAAATGCAAACCAAGGAGGGCAGACACTGAGAGCAGGTTCGATACGAATATCGATGTAGTGGCAGAACTGCTCTATGCACATGTGAGAATTATTTATAATAAACTCTAATTCCTCAGAATTACATGGAAATGTTCACTCTGAAAGGTAAAAACGACGAACGGTGATCAATCTCATAACTCTTGTAAGCAATACAAAATAAAGAGTTGGGCAAATACGGACCCCTGGATGTACCAGAGGTGGGATCAGGTGCCCAGAAGGAGGAATCAACCCCTGTCGACCAGTCACACCCACCGTGAGTCCCATCTCTTGATCAGGTAAACGCGGAGTTATCCGTAGTCAAAATCAGTGTGCCAAGAACTTCAGAACAATTGGTATGAAACAAGTCAGACAGCACTGGACCCAATGATAGGTTGTATTCCTTTGGCAAACTAGATTGTTACATGTATAACGACCATAAAATTTGCGAAATGCTGACTTTAAACGAGACTGTTGAAACCCCTGCACCATCACTTTGTTTGTCAGTAGCCTGCCTCGATTTAAAACTGACCATACGCAGAACAAGCTCTTGCGTATCGAATTAGTTGAGAGATGTAAACACCATATGCAGGTGATAATGGAATATTGCTACATAAATATGGGAAGTTGATGGAGAAGCTGAAATCATACCGTTTGTCATAAAGTTGAGTTGTTAATTTGCCGTTAATATCTGTTTCCAATTAAAATATCTAAGTATGAAGCAGAAATGAACGACTCTGTGGTGTCCTTTATTTCGAGTTCACTGGGATATATCGAATCTATATATGAATGAAATATATTATTGTTAATAGATAATACATCGTCGATATATCTAAACGTAGAATTGAAGGCCACAGCAAGAGATTTTTTCCTCTCGCTTAGAAATTTTTGAATAAATTCTGCTTCATAAGAATATAAAAATAGGTCAGCTAACAAAGGAGCAAAATCCGTGCCCATGGGAATTCCAACAGACTGTTGGAAGACCACGAAGATATTGTCAATGAGGAACTCTACCATAATTTTTATTTCAACTTCAGAGTACTTGTGTGTGGAATCAGAGTGGTGTTTAACAAAGTAACTTTTTGGATGACTGATCACTAGATATGAATATTTCCGTTTTCCATTTTTGTTGAAGAAGCAACTGTCTATGATGTCAAAAAGTCTAGTCTTTAATTTATCGTGAGGAATGGTCGTGCAAAGTGTTAAAAAGTCATAAATTTTGATGTTGTTGATTTGAGAAAAGTTTTGCGATTTCAAAATTACTAAAAGTTCTTTAGAATCCATATTTGATTTACACCACTTCTAGCATATGTAGTTGTATAGTACGTTTGAAGTTTCTCCTTCATAGCTGTTAATATTTTCGTGAGGATCAAAGATAGGGGCTTGGTAGAGCACTTACTGGATCCAGCAATGTATCTTTGTAAGAATTTTTATGTAGTTTAGGAATCCAGTATAAGCACGGTAACTCATATTCAT
The DNA here is from genome assembly GCF_947568905.1 of Ostrea edulis. Lineage (NCBI taxonomy): Eukaryota > Metazoa > Mollusca > Bivalvia > Ostreida > Ostreidae > Ostrea > Ostrea edulis. The sequence goes on along the minus strand of NC_079167.1, from coordinate 23,762,796 downwards.
TCGACCCATTGACTGGGATATTAAATGTGTCTAAAACTGAAGCATGATTTTGAAGAATTTCATCTTTTGAAAGGGTAGTTGGAGTATAAGTACGATTACAAAAAGTGGAATTAATGCCAAGTTCGTTTAAAATACAGTTGTAATAATGAGCCTTACAAAGACAATGTTGTTACTAGCTTTGTCAGCTGGAACCAAAAGATATTCCTCACGTAAACCTATCTGATTCTTTTATCACTTCTGGTTTACTAAACACAAGGATAGATGGTACGTACTTTTGTTTTAATATGTCTAATGCAGGATTTTAATATTCCTCTTATGCTTTTAACTCATTCTGACAATGCATCAAGTTCTTTTTCATATCTAGCCCATCGTCTGGCATAATCTTCGACATAATTCATAACAGAGATGAAATTCTGTCGCCAATTAAAAGACCGAGGTTCTCTGTATTTAGGACCTTTTAGAATAAGTGATTGTAGGTCCTCATTTTCAACTATATCAACATCACCAGCACGTACATGTCCAGCTGGACTATAGTTGAAAGAAGATGAAGAACAAGAACACGTTGGTGGATTACGTATAAGATGGTTTATATCTAGGCACTGCACATTACGGCAATAACTTAATACGCAAGTGAATTTAACATACATGTACCAATAGGCCTGTAAACCGATGAAATACCAAGTCTGTTAAAAGCACGTTGCTCCCGTATGATTGATAAAAGTGGCGAGACTACGAGTGCTAAACGTAAACCTAGACTCCTACGCAGTAGTAAAGGCTTGGTAACACAGGCTTTTCCCTCCCAAGTCTTTGTAGACACAATCCGCTTCAATAATACAGATAAAGCATCTCGCCGAAAGCTTTGTAATTTGTCCAACTTAAACGTTGTCAAAATCTTCGCTTCGAAAGCATGTTTTTTCTGTGTTCCCGAATCTGTAATAAGGGGCTTTTTCATTGGTTGAATATCGCTATAAGGATGGTAAAGCGACCAATCGCATATAGAAGCCGAGACACACCTTCCAGCGAAAATATCAGCGTTTTGTCCCACGGGAGGTAAACGTAGTGCGACCGACCGTGGGTTTCCGACGACGTGTATCCGAGGACAACTACAAAACTGGATCAAATCATTCCTCTGTTCGCGTCATATGAAAGTAGTTGTATAGGGCGAATTATCCTCAGAGGCTACAGCGGATTCCGGAGTCCCTGCCCAAGGGACCTTTGTTATTCTTATCGCAATTCACCTTTGAATTAGAACGCTTTACCCGATATAGTATTGCGTTGTGTGACGACACAATTGAATGAGACGATTGAACAATTTGAATGACATGTTTGATGTAATACAACAAGATTTTTCATTGGCCGATTACAGCCCGCCCACTTTCTCGAGCGGATTCAGCGTAGCTGGAGAACTGTAGCTCTCTGAAAAGATCCACCTCTTATAGAAACCTTCGATTTACGGGTCACAAAAAGCTGCGGATGGTTGAGGCCTGATATCGGTGTATTCTTGTGTTGCTGTCTCATAAACTCAATATAAAAAAATCTTAACATATTTTCCTACTATATACTTGTGTCCAAACATACCTTCAAATATTCATTAAAGCCATACACGACCCGAAAACTCCCAGCTTCAAATGATTTCGTTTGTTGACGTAGCCATGTTAGGTAGCCGGTCAATTCGAACTCTTGCTATTGGTATCTCTTCATAAAATCGGTTGTAAGTTATATATTCGCTCTTCATTTATTATCAACACGAATAATTAATACAAATTAAAACATTTTTGTACCAGTTTTTGTAAAGGTAAAATAAACTCTTGATTAACGAAAATGCTACATAAGCCCATTACGTGGAGACCGGCCGACGCGGCCGCCCATGACTTATGAAATCCGCATTGCCGTGAGTTTAGCTATTTGAATAATTATCATTTAATAGGACTGGGGTGGTATATTATTTAAACTATTTAGCTAAAATATTTGTGGGGTATTAGTACACATCTAGACGCTATTGTACTAGTATGGAAATGAACCGGGATTCGAATTGACTGGCTACCTAACATGGCTACGTCTAATAACGAAATCATCAAAACCTGTGATCGAGTTTTTGGGTCGTATGGGGCTTTAATAAATATTTGAAGGTATGTTTGGACACAAGTATAGTAGGAAAATATGTTAGGAATTGTTTTGATATTAAATTTATGTGACAACAACACAAGAATACAACTTTTTCTCTTTCTTCCTTTAAAGTTTTTTCCATCTAGCATTTGGCCGTCATGATTTCAAATGCTGACTACTCCCGTATAAGGGAATTTGGGCGGACTTATACATATGGACCAATGAGAGTTTCTGTTGCATTTTGCAATTGTATTACAAAGATATTCAATTGTGTCGTCACACAACGCAATACTATATCGGCCAAAGCGTTCTAATTCAAAGGTGAATTGCGATAAGTCATATAACCGACTTACCAGAAACAGTTTCCTTACAGGTACGCCTATCTGCAGACGACTGTCTCTTGTACAGGCCAATCAGATACAAGAGGACCCCAACACCTTGAGAAGTGGGCTAATGACGGGGTTATGGAATTCAATGGTAAAAAGTGTTACTAAGTGTTAAGAACAGACTTTCATACTTCTATAAACTAAACCATTCTACAGTTAGTTTCTAAAAACCTATACCTTGATCTTATGATCTCCAAGGACCTAAATCGTCATATTTGCAGCAAGGCGAACTCAGCCCTAGGATTCATCTACAGGAACTTGCACCATTGATTTATCAGCTGCAGGAAAAACGCTTGTATAAATCTCAAGTACATTCTATCCTAGAATATGGAGCAATTGTCTAGGATCCCTACCTTAAATCATACATAAACTAGAACGAATCCAGCGGCGTGTTGCGAGGACTACAAAAACAGAGATGGTTCCCATCTAAAAAATGCTTGCTAATCTTGATCTACAGACTCCCTAAGAACGTAGAGAGGAATTACTGCTAACTTTCTTGATCATGGTGGTGGAGGGGGTATTGCCTTTTACGTGAAGAGTTGACCCCCTTTTACCCTGTCCACCCCCATTGCAATATAGTCAATTAAGATTAGCTAATTAAGATTAGCCACAACTATTGAATAGAATATATTTAACAAAATTTCATTATAGAGGAATCAGCTCATGAGGAGCTTGCGGAATTGAAATCCGGGGGAAAAATCACATTGCCATTTGTTAATAGGTTCGCTATTGATTATAATAAACAATAGGTCAATGAAATGACGTGCAAAAGTAATAAATTTCTCACGGTGTGGTTTCTGTTCTTAAGGAAAGTGATGGTAAACATATCTAATAAACGGACTGAGGACAGATACACGTGCAGAGAAAAATAAAAACCTACTTTTTAAAAGTAAGCTTCAATTAGTTATGAAACGTTCAGTCATTTAGTTAACGATGGTGACTCTTGCAAATAAAATCTGTTTTACGCGAATATCCATGGAACTTATTCCCAAGAGTCAAATCGGTTCGTGTTCAATTTGTTCTCTTCTGCATCATGACACCATCTGGGGTGATTTAACACAAGTATCACAATAGGCACACCCTGGCTCATCCACTTTGAGACATATTTGAAATATTGTCTAAGCGAAAATAAGGACATAAATTTGACCTTCAACTCTACCAATGTCGCACGTGAATACAAGTTATTCACAATTATGTTACTCTAAATTCTGTTGACCTCGAATTTTTGTTATTGATATACTCACGGAGCGTGAAAGGAGAATATGCGACACATTTAGCTCAATGGTCACCATCTCTAGTTGACATTAGGAGTTGGATAGATAAAGAGCTCCAACTGCTACAACCGTAAGCGACATGCATGTCTAAACTGGTGGCATTTCGTCTTCAGATGGAGACAGCTCTACATTAGTAAAAATGAGACGAAATACGGCATACTATAAAACCTGGCCTGGCCTCAAAATTGGCCTGGCCCCAATTTTGGCCTCTAATTATGTTCCATCCCAAATTTTGGCCTGGCCTCAAAAGTTGGCCTGGCCTCAAATTTGGCCTCTAAATTTTTTTTTGGCCTCAACCAAAAAAAAAATTTTAATTCAAAATTTTTATTGATTTGATTGATTTATTATTGGTTTTAGTTTTTCAAAGTCATAGCAGATAAATGATATGTTTCTGTTGTTTTGTAAATGTGCACTTTAAAATATTCATGAACTACCACCAATCTGATTGATTTTATTGAATAATTATTGATCAGTTTATTGATTAGATAATTTTTTCCCTTCCTAACATATGTACTAGTACACACCAAAAAAAGTATACGGAACTAATGAAATGATTGGCTTATTGATTTTTTCAGAATTATGATTGATTTCATTGTTTTATTATTGGTTTTGATTTTTCAAAATTGTTGAACATAAATGCTATGTTTGTGTTGTTTTGTAAATATGCACATTGAAAACTCTCACTTTACTAATGATCCACTTCACTTATTGATAATGAATTTAAAAAACAAATTCACACTAGTTTAATGATGAATCATCACACCTCACACACTGCAATGTAGTGTACCGCCTTCATCACTCTCATTGATAAGAACAATGAGTTTGATATCTAGGAATAAAAATGCTACCATAAATCATACAGATTGAAAATACAACTTTTGATAAATTAAGGATGTTCATATTTGTTTAGGCTATTTATTTAACACAGAGTTCTACAGGACCGGTCTTGACAGGAAGTCAAGGTTGAGGTTAATCTATGATATACGGTTTGAAATATCACACAGCTTTGCACAGAACGTTTATTTTCAATAATTATCAGAATGAAAAGATGATTTTGATGACAGTCTAAAACATTAAGAACAAAATTAAAGCTGCACTTTGTGAATTTGTAGATGCATAAACTTTTTTCTGTTGTTTTGTAAATATGCACTTTTAAATAATCATGAACTACCACCAATCTGATCGATTTTATTGATTATCTATTGATCAGTTTATTATAATGACAACACAATTGTAACACTTTCATAATATGTAAATTGATATCACATTGAATTCTATTGAATACAAAAATATCAATAAATCAATCATTTCATCAGTATATTTTTTGGTGTACAAGTACATAAGTTAGAAAGGGAAAAGCAAATGATTTTGTCAATAAACTAATCAATAGATAATCAATAAAATCAATCAGATTGGTAGTATTTCATATTTATTCTAATGTACATATATCATTTTATGTCTACAACTTTGAAAAACTAAAACCAATAATAAATCAATGAAATTAATCATAATTCTGAAAGAAAATCAATATGCCAATTGTTTCATTAGTTGTGCAATCTGTTTTGATGTGTACTAGTACATACAAATATGAAGGGAAAAGAAAATGATTTATTCAATAAACTTATCAAAAGTTGTAGTTTTAATCTGTATGATTTATGGTAGCATTTTTATTCCTAGATATCAAACTCATTGTTCTTATCAATGAGAGTGATGAAGGCGGTACACTACATTGCAGTGTGTGAAGTGTGATGATTCATCATTAAACTAGTGTGAATTTGTTTTTTAAATTCATTATCAATAAGTGAAGTGGATCATTAGTAAAGTGAGAGTTTTCAATGTGCATATTTACAAAACAACACAAACATAGCATTTATGTTCAACAATTTTGAAAAATCAAAACCAATAATAAAACAATGAAATCAATCATAATTCTGAAAAAATCAATAAGCCAATCATTTCATTAGTTCCGTATACTTTTTTTGGTGTGTACTAGTACATATGTTAGGAAGGGAAAAAATTATCTAATCAATAAACTGATCAATAGTTATTCAATAAAATCAATCAGATTGGTGGTAGTTCATGAATATTTTAAAGTGCACATTTACAAAACAACAGAAACATATCATTTATCTGCTATGACTTTGAAAAACTAAAACCAATAATAAATCAATTAAATCAATAAAAATTTTGAATTAAAATTTTTTTTTGGTTGAGGCCAAAAAAAAATTTAGAGGCCAAATTTGAGGCCAGGCCAACTTTTGAGGCCAGGCCAAAATTTGGGATGGAACATAATTAGAGGCCAAAATTGGTGCCAGGCCAATTTTGAGGCCAGGCCAGGCCAATGGGGCCAGGCCAGGTTTTATAGTATGCCGACGAAATACAATAAACAAAGAAAACATTTTGCAAAAGGTCCATTGGCCTCTAGGCATTGTGTCTAACGTTGCTTTTTAGACTGGCGCCTTGAATGTGGCTGTATATCACTCTACATAAATTCCTTTCACGTAGCTTACTAACAATGAGCATTCGATGATAGGAACACATAATGCTATCAATAATTCAATCAATGCATGCAATAATTCAGATTTAAAGATATAATTAATTATTTAAAGGAATTTTTAACTACATTGTTGTGCGCATCAAATGAATTGATGATGGTATCTTCAAATAATTAAATATATCTTAATTATTTGAGTTAATATTAATTTGGCGCTCCATACAAACACACTTCAGAAAGTCATATAGTTCATACATTGAATGAAATGGCAGGAAAACAAACACGACCTGTATCGCGCTGATACCCGAATCTATGTCACGTGATGATGCCGATGCTGTTAGACTGACGTATGCGGTTGGTGTCTGCAACATGACTCAGATTTGCACGTCGCTATTGTTGAACAGCTGGTAACTTCTCGTCTGTTGGTACCTTCTCTTCAGGCCACATCTTTCGTATCAGTTACAGTATTTGTGTTGCTGATGTTTCTGTGTCTGCTCTGAGGAGTTCAGTGGTAATATGGTCAACTCCTGGGGCTATTCTATTCTTTAGATCTCTAATGACTTCTGATTCCCTCTTTGGATGGTGGGGAGTCATCGATAGTAAGGACTTCAACATTGCAGGTCTCCACATCTGCTGGTTCTGGTAGATCCGGTCTGTTCAGGATTTCACAGAAGTGTTCCCTCCACCTTGCTCCAACTTCGCCTTCTTTGGTTAGCAATTGTCCTCGCTTGTTCCCAATGCTGTCTACTTGTCAAGATCTGTCATTACAGATGGTGTTTGTAATGTCTTTTACTCTCTTCATATTTACCAAAGAAAGGTGATTTAACAAAATGTGGAACTGGGGAGCTATTACGCTCATACCAACAGCAGGAAAAAATAATGTGAAAGGTCATAGTCCAACGGCTTGTAAAGGAAGTAGACCAACACCTCAGAGACGAATAAGCAGGATCTAGAGCTGGAAGAGGAACAACAGAGCAGATAATAGTAGAGCAGGCCATAGAACTGAACTCCGACCTATACACTCGTTTTATTGACTTTGAAAGGGCTTATGACAGCGTGCACCGAGACATTCTGTGGAAGATCATGAAACACTACGGCGTACCAGACAAATTCATCAGACTGGTTCAATGTCTATATGATAACAGTGAGTGTGCAGTCATCACTGGAAGCGGAACATCAGAGTGGTTTAAGATCAGATCTGGAGTAAAACAAAGATGCAACATGTCGGGACTCTTGTTCTTACTAGTCATCAACTGGATTATGAAGAAAGCAACAACTGGTGATATAACGGGCATAAGATGGAACATGACATCAAAACTGCACGATCTTGACTATGCCGATGACATTGCACAGCTTACAAGTTCCAGAGAGCAAATGTAGACAAAAGTGAACATACTAGTCAAGCATGCCAAACCATCCGGCATCAACATCAACGCCCCAAATTTATGAGAATTAATGACATCAACACTCAGCCTATTACAGCAGCAGGAGAAGAGATAGAGGGTGTCACTAACTTCATCTACCTCGGAGGCACCAAAGGAGGTACCACAGAAGACATCAGGAGGAGAATGGGCCATATCTGTAAAAATGACAAAGGGTGACGAGCAAGTCTTGGATACCTTCCTACACAAGAGCCTAAGGAGGGTCCTGCGGATATACTGGCCCCGAAACAAGACAGTGAGGGAAAGAGCTGGAATGGGACCCATTAGTAGCATTGTAAGGAAAAGGAGGTGGAAATGGATAGGGTATGTTTTGAGAATGGACAAAACCGAACTTGCTAGAATACTCCTGAAGGAAAGCACAAGAGAGGCAGAACTAAAGAAACATGGGGAAGAACAGGAGAGAGAGAGAGAGAGAGAGAGAGAGAGAGAGAGAGAGAGAGAGAGAGAAATGACATTGGATTTAAGACCTGGACAGAGACAAGCAGGGTAGCAGAAGGAATGAGACAATGGAGAGGAATTGTTCACGGCCCTATTTTCCACAGGGAGAGGAGGAAATAAGTTATTTTGTTCACGGCCCTATCCTCCACAGGGAGAGGAGGAAATAAGTCATTTTTGAACACCACGATAACCAAAACACGCACACATTGATATTTGCTGCTATACCACATTCAAACCAAAATAAAAATTTCTTTTTATCATAAAGTCATTTATTTAATTGATATCTGGAACTTACAACGGATTGCTTTTGTATCTTACTCACTGTCATAGTACTTCTTGCAAAAACTTACAATAAATTAATGATAAAATTAATAATATCTGATTGATAATGAATAAAACTGAACCGATTAAAAACAGCACTTAAGACACAATGAATTTTAAAAAAAAATCTTTTATTCATAATTTTTATACATATTTTCAATAAAGAATTATTTTACCGAAACAATAATGAAAAACATTCTTCCTTCCCCATATATGCACTTTCTAACTCAGTAGTAAAATGTTGTTTTTTTCCCGTTGATCAAAATATTAGGTGACCACCCACTTCGCTGTACCATTACTTTTCTTTTAAACGAATAACAATCTTTGACGTGTATGGTTGTAAATGCGTAGATAGACAGATATATTCATACATACATTCAGTCGGTGTTAATTGAGTACAAGTATTTAACGATGAAGCGTGATTTATTAACGAGATGACGATCACCAGCATTGTTGGAAAATCTGCATGACGTACACTTGTGATTTTAACATCACAAACGACTATATTAACAGGCTTTCAAGCGGGCCCTTATTTTCCTTATTTTTCTACAACAGCCCTTATTTTCCTTATTTGAGCTTTAGAATCCTAAAAAAGCCCTAATTTTTAGCTCACCTGAGCTGAAAGCTCAAGTGAGCTTTTCTGATCGCCCGTATTCCGGCGTCCGTCTGTCTGTCTGTAAACTTTTCACATTTTCAACTTCTTCTCAACAACCACTGGGCCAATTTCAACCAAAGTTGGCACAAAACATCCTTAGGTAAAGGGAATTCTAAATTGTTAAAATAAAGGGCCAGGCCACCTTCCAAGGGGAGATAATCAAGAAAAGGTAAAAATAGGGTAGGGTAATTAAAAAATCTTCTTCTCAAGAACCACTGGGCCAGAAAAGATGAAATTTATAGATAAGCTTTATTAAGTAGTGCAAATTCTAAATTGTTAAAATCATGGCCCCCAGGGGGTCGGATGGGGCCACAATAGGGGATCAAAGTTTTACATACAAATATATAGGAAAAATCTTTAAAAATCTTCTTCCCAAGAACCACTGAACCAGAAAAGCTGAGATTTATATGAAAGCTTCCTGATATAGTACAGATTCTAAATTGTTAAAATCATGGCCCCCGGGGATCGGATGGGGCCACAGTAGGGAGTCAAAGTTTTTTGTTTTTTTGTTTGTTTCTTTTTTTTTTCGTTTTTTGTTTTTGTTTTTTTTTTGATATAGTGCAGATTCAAGTTTGTTAAAAACCGGGGATTGGATGGGGCCTTAAGGGGGGCATCAAAGTTTTACATACAAATTTATAGGAAAAATCTTTTAAAATCTTCTCAAGAACCACTGAGCCAGAAAAGCTGAGATTTATATGAAAGCTTCCTGATATAGTGCAGATTCTAAATTGTTAAGATCATGGCCCCCGGGGGTCGGATGGGGCCACAATAGGGGATCAAAGTTTTACATACAAATATATAGGGAAAATCTTTAAAAATCTTCTTCTCAAGAACCATTGGGCCAAAGAAGTTCACATTTACATGAAAGCTTTCTGACATAGTGTAGATTCAAGTTTGCAAAAACCATGGCCTCCAGGGGTAGGTTTGGGGCCATAATAGGGACTACGGTTTTACATGCAAATAGATATGGAAAATCTTCTGATATGGACCAAGGTGACTCAGGTGAGCGATGTGGTCCATGGGCCTCTTGTTTGTTGAAATTCCTACATTTTCAAATTTTGAAAGTTTAAATAAATTTGACATAAAGTAAGTGTTGGAATTTATTAAATTTAGTCTTAGTATACTTTCAGAAAATGAATATGTTGATTAAATGTACATCTCGGAAGACATCTTGATGGTTATCAGCTATATTCAGCATTGATTGTGAGCCATGGGAGTCCACCTGAATTATATCATGGTTTGTGCTGAATGCCGAATATGGCTGTTGATGACCACTGGTATGATCTTCTGAGTGGGTAATTAGTTTTTAGGTCACCTGAGTAAACTCAGGTGACCTATTGCAATTGGTTTTCGTCCGTCGTTGCCCGTCGTCCGTCCTGCATCGTGCGTTAACAATTGAACATTTTTAACTTCTTCTTAATAACTTCCGGTCCAATTCTTTTTAAATTTGGTATGAAGCATCGTTGGGACAAGGGAGACATAAATTGTAAATTTCAGGACTCCAGCACCCCTGGGGCCCTAGGGATGGGGCAAAAACTGCCCAAAAATGACAATTTTTCAAAAATCTTCTTCTCAAGAACCACACACATGTAAGAAAAACTAAATGCATAGTGATGTAGAGAAGGAAAGCCTCTACCAAAATTGTAAATTTCATGATCCCCGGGGTAGGGTTTCTGACCCCAGGGCGGGGCCAAACTTGTTATATAGTGTTTATGTGTAAAACACTTAAATAACATTTTCTTTAGTGCTATTGATACTAAATTGAAACTAAATAGATATTTAGAAAGAACAGGTAGTCCTTTATCAAAATTGTAAATTTTATGATCCCAAGGGTAAGGGTTTTGGTATCAGGGTGGGGCCAAAATGGTCAGTTATTAAATGTGTGAACAATAGACATTTTTAACTTCTTCTTAATAATTATCATTCCAATTCTTTTCAAATTTGGTATGAAACATATTTGGAACAAAGGGAACATAAATTGTAAATTTCAGGATTCCTGCACCCCTGCATGGGGCCTTAGGGGCAGGGCAAAAACTGCCCAAAAATGACAAATTTTCAGAAATCTTCTCAAGAACCACACACATGTAAGAAAGACTAAATGCATAGTGATGTAGAGCAGGAAGGCCTCTACCAAAATTGTAAATTTCATGATCCCCGGGGTAGGGTTCTGACTCCAGGGCAGGGCAAAACTTGTTATATAGTGTTTATGTGTAAAACACTTAATAAACATTTTCTTTAGTGCTTTTGATACTAAATTGAACTAAATGGATAGAGCAGGTAGTCTTTTACCAAAATTATAAATTTGATTTTCCCCAGAGTAAGGGTTTTGACCCCAGGGTGGGGCCAAACTTAGTATATAGTATTTATGTGTAAGTTTGCTGATACTGTATAAAATCTAAATGCATACTGAGGAATAGCAGAAAAGGATGTACAAAAAATGGTGAATTTCACAACCCAGGGTTACGACTTTATGATGAGTCCAAATTAGTCATATCTTTTGATGTTTTAATGTTAATACACCTATTATTTAAAGCCTTTCATCAGTGTATGCACTTTCGAGGGCAGTGAAGTTTTAAGACCACATCTTGTTTTATACTGTTGCTGAACATTAGAATTTAGCTTAGATATTCAGAACAGGAAATTTTTTCTAGATTTCATATATCATGGAAGTAGTGATACTTTTTCACTAGTATTCAGGTGACCAATAAGGCCTGTGGGCCTCTTGTTGTATTACTGCTCTTGCAAATGGTGAGAAAAACATTTAATTTGTTTCTTTCCTATTGATTTGTAAATTTAACCCTTATTTTTGTCTAAAAATCCCTTAAGAATCCTAAAAAGGCCCTTAAATTTTGATAATTTTGCCCTAAAAATGACCATTATTATTTGCAAAATGTCACTTGAAAGCAAAGCCTGTATATACTGTAAACATCATGATCACATGCAGTTGTTTGTGTAATACAGTGTAATTTAATTACATACTGTAAACATCATCATTATCATGACCACATGCGGTTGTTTGTGTAATATAGTGTAATTTAATTACATACTGTAAACATCATGATCACATGCAGTTTGTGTAATACAGTGTAATTTAATTACATACTGTAAACATCATGGCCACATGCAGGTGTTTGTGTAATACAGCGTGATTTTTTTAATTATAATTTCATCATTTATTAGAAAGTATACATATTATTATTTGGAATAAAATATCCTCTGATACTCCCTCATAATTCTCACCAATGGTGCCAGGGTCCCATTGGATTGAATGTATTTTATTATGATTATTATTTTATATAAGGCATATAAATAATTTATATGAAAATACTATATGTATAATAACATTTATCAAATAGTTGTTATGCAAATATTTTTCGAAGTCATAGAAATATCATATACAACGTTGATGTAGATATAGCAACAGTAGAATAACATAGAAATTACTCAAGGAATAATATATAAACATATAGTCCTAAGTTGACCGTATAGTTATAATGATAAATATTTAAGGATAGTATATACTGGTCTCTTCACAGCAGTCAAGTTACATTAATTTACAAAGATGTTCAAAACATTTATGCTCTTTTGCATTCATATACTTCAATATTGATGTATAGAAACATAGTGATTTTTTAACATGATTATACATATTAAAAGTCGTTTCACTTAAAGAATCTAATCTACATAACATTTTATGTTTGTATATTCTATAGGCTACATAAGTAATAAGTAAATTTAAGGATTTGGTTTTATCATTTTGTTCTAGAAAAAATCCACCAACAATGTGTTTCCATTGAACTTTGAAGGATAGATAACTGCTAACAGTGTTCCATATATTTAAAACATTATCACACCCGTAAATCAAATGTTTTGTAGTCTCAACTTGCTTACAATGTGTACATTCATTCTTAACATCTTTTTTCCATTTGCTAATATATGCATTATTACATAATATGTTATTCAATAACTTATAACTGAATTCCGCTATTTGTTTGTCTTTCAAATCTTTAATCTTACATTTATAAATATTTATCCAATTTGAATCACCGAATATTCTGAATTCTTCAGACAGCAATGCCTGAAAATTGGGTTTGCAAAACTTTTTTTCAACTAAATTTTTATTAAAAAGATTACTTGAAGTTTTAAGTATATTGGTAAATCCAAGAAGGAAGTTAAAATTAGTGACATTTTGTTTATTTACACAGCTTGAATTTGAAAAATCGTTTAGTCCTCGAATTTCTCTCGTGATTGTCATAATAATTTTGTATTCACATAGCCAGTTAGATTTGTTATTAATATTTTAATAATGTTCTAGTGGTTTAAAAATTCCATCATCAAACAAATCACTAACATATAAGATACCAGATCTCGCCCAATTATCGAAGAAAATGGGTTTTCTATTTGTATTTAATCTTTTATCATAGTTAAGTTCGCTTAAATTACATTCACTAAAGCAACACATTTCTTTATAAAATATTGGTAATTTAGTTTTGTTTAAATTCTCCACATCAGTAGTTGAACATTTTTACATATAGTATATATCAAAGTTAAGTTTTCTACAATTATCTAAAATTTCAAGTAAGACTCCCTTTGAATTAGCATGATTTAATTACATACTGTAAACATCATAACCACATGCAATTGTTTGTGTAATACAGCGTGATTTAATAATATACTGTAAACATCATGGCCACATGCAGGTGTTTGTGAAATACAGCGTGATTTAATTACATACTGTAAAGATTATGGCCACATATAGGTGTTTGTGAAATACAGTGTGATTTAATAACATACTGTAAAAACATCATAACCACATGCAATTGTTTGTGTAATACAGCGTGATTCAATAATATACTGTAAACATCATGGCCACATGCAGGTGTTTGTGTAATACAGCGTGATTTAATTACATACTGTAAACATTAAGGCCACATTCAGGTGTTTGTGTAATACAGCGTGATTTAATTACCTACTGTAAACATCATGGTAACATACAGGTGTTTGTGCAATACAAGGTGATTCAATTCCATACTGTAAACATCATGGCCACATACAGGTGTTTGTGCAATACAGGGTGATTCAATTCCATACTGTAAACATCATGACCACATGCAGGTGTTTGTGTAATACAGGGTGATTCAATTACATTCTGTACATCGTTATACAGATATAGCGTGCTATTTTAAATTACATATTGTACATGATTCATGAAACTAATAAGATGTTGTTCACCTACTGAGTAGTGTCCCATTAACCTCGATCCGACGACAGGCGTAACTAATTCCGGAAAGCGGACAGCTATCGATTGTCATCAAACGTCGACTGTCTGCTTCTCAAAACCAGTGCAGCAGACAAAAACGATCAACATTTTTCATAGTTAAGGTATTCAATATAACGAAAGGAGATTGAACAATTTTAAATGATTTAAATCAAAATAAATTTAAATAATGATCAAAGTGAAGTAGATCAAAATCACATGACTGGTAAATGATTAGAACACGATCTTTTTGTACTAGAGACTTTTTGGAAGAGTTATCCGCTCTTGGTAAAAATAAGAAAAATCTTATTTTCTAAAAATCATGTGCGATGAATGTGACTTTATATCATATTTTTATGAGGAGATAGTTTATGTTACTAACTTTTTACCATGACCCTTGTATGAAAATATACTACTCAAAATTTGATAGGGATCATAGATATTTTTCTGTTTAAAAAATTAATAACTGCATAACTGGCAATACTGTGTCCAAGTGAAATCAAAAACGTCTTCAACAAACTTGCACGTGCATTTCATGCCATGGGAAATGCGTTTCTCATCACAGTTTATGCTTTTGCTACCATTGCACGATTTTCACTCAGGCATCGGTGTCTGATTCTTTCTAAAATTTCAAACTCACTTGAGTGTTTACACTACGTTTATCAACACAATGCCCCCTCAACGTGTAAGGCGTCGCCTGACGACAGAACAACTGGGCAGATGTATTGGAATGCTTGACGCTGGCTATTCACAACGTGACGTTGCAAATACACTAAACGTCAGCCAGAGCGTTGTAAACAGGGCCTGGAACCGACAGCAAACTTTTGGTACAGCAGCAAACCGACATGGGGGTGGTCGTCAGAGGTCGACAACCCAACGCCAAGACCATTTTGTTGCTCTTCAGGCACGACGCCATCCCTTCTGGACAGCAACCAGCCTACGTAACGACCTCCTGAACGCCTCGGGAGTGAATGTGTCCACTCAGACGATACGGAATCGGCTTCACAATGCAGGTCTCAACTCGAGAAGGGCATGTGTTCGAGTCCCTCTGACTGTTCGACACCGGCAGGAGCGATTGGACTGGGCTGAAGATCATGTCACTTGGACACAGAACGATTGGGTTCAAGTTCTGTTCACCGATGAGTCCAGGTATTGTTTGGACTTTACAGACAGGAGGCACCGAATGTGGCGACGACAACATGAACGTTTCCATGATGCCAACATCAATGAACATGACCGTTATGGTACGTGGTGGTTCCATCATGGTCTGGGGTGGAATCAGCAGGGATGGAAGAACAGATTTTCATGTCCTGGAGAGAGGAACAACGACGGGGGTGCGGTACCGGGATGAGATCCTCGATGTTTACGTCAGACCTTACGCTGGTGCTGTTGGGCCCCGAGTTCATCCTGATGGATGATAACGCCCGTCCTCATCGCGCCAGGGTGGTGGAGCAGTACCTTCAGCAGGAGACAATTGTCCGTATGGACTGGCCAGCGCGCTCGCCGGACTTGAACCCGATTGAGCATGTATGGAACATGCTGCAGGTTGCCCTTTCACGCCGTAGAGCACAACCCACGACTTTGGCAGAGCTCGGAAACGCCCTCGTGGAAGAGTGGAACAACCTTCCCAGTGGAAACATCCGGGTGCTTATTGACAGCATGGCTCGACGTTGTCAAGCCGTCATTGATGCAAGGGGAGGCCATACCCGGTATTGACACTTCATCGACGAAGTGTAATGATGGACTATCCCCAAAAACTGTGTAATTCTTTCTCTGGTTTGCTGTTAACTTTTTGTAATGAAATGCCTTTTGGTGTTGTTATCAGATTTCAAGCATTCCGTATTGATAAAAGTTCATGCCGTTCATGAATTTTCATTCATAACCTGAGTAAACACGTTTCTGAGTCAAATTTATGTCTTTTGTTATGTTAGTGGTAAATTACACACATATAACCTAGTGATCCTTATCAAATTTTGAGTAGTATACAATTTCTTTAAAAATATTTTGATAAAACACATGCTCTTCACATACATGTCGTCTTTAATGTAAAATTCTAGGTGAAATAAATCAAGCAGTGATCAAAATTTAGTATATTCTTACTATGGAATATTTTTGTTCAATATACTCTTCAAAATGATACCAAGATTACAAAATCCCATCATCCATTTAATAGATATGAAATATGATCGTTATACATTGAATACCTTAAGGCAGGCGTCTGCAGGTATAGACCTTCTTATGCACCATAGTCTAACAAATAAAAAGTTTGAATAGGATACAAAATACTTACTTATAAGGGAGGGACTGCAAACAGCTCCCGATCTGGCACTAGAAATGACAGGCACCTGACGTCAGGAACGACGCTCTCATTGATCCAACATCCCCTTTCAATGTAAAAAAAAAAACAAAACAAAAAAACACACCAAAAAACCCCAACAAAAAACACCTCCTGAATATTCCTGGATTCTATCTCTATTGTGTCTAGTTTTTCAATTTTCGATGTTATTTTGCGCTTAAAATTATCTGTCTCAAGTTACACATTTTCACTGGATTTATATAATTATATGATTAAGTAAAAATATGTAATCTATGAGTTAATAAAAATGCGGAATGGCATTGGAATTTGAAAACTATTTACAGTAGATATAGAATCCACGAATTTTCAGGAAATACTTGGTATTTTGTTTTGTTTTTAAAAGAAGAGGGGGTGGATGAACCGGCCTCTGAATGAATTTGCAAAAATGTACAATGGAATAATTACATAATTCATCGTCAATACCAAGCTTTCTGAACAGTATCTATGTTCGCATTGACTCTATAACGTGAAAACCCCCAAACAAAAACAAACCCAGACGATGAAGTCTAACACAGGCACTAATTACCATTGTTATGTAACGAACGCTCCACAGAAAACAATGAATGACGTAGTTAGTACACAAATGATGGGTCCCAGAAGTCTGGGCAAGATGTGTACATACGGGTAACATTGATTCCCTCCTACAGTTTTTCATGTTAGATCCCTCCTACAGTTTTCTTAGAAATTTTAAACAGGGCGATCTATTGATTTTTGCTATGCACTGTACACGGTCTCGTTTCTCTCACGGTGTCTTAGTTAAATTTTTTATGATTTTACCGAGTCCTAAACAATCATTACAACAGGAAAATGATAGCCGTTATTGAAATACGGATTTGCATGAACTTCTCGTTCTGTTTTGCGTGAACTATTAGTATCAATCGAGAGACAATTCAGATCGACTGTGCACGTGCTGTCAGCAGTGAAGTCATTTGGTGTGCCAAAAGAGAAAACTCAACCGAAGTTGTTTCAAACAACTTTTGAGTATTTTTTCATGTCAGAGATGGTTAGAATAAGTACCAATTAAGCTGAAATCCGTAGACACCAGCTTTATTCATGCACATTGGTTATTTATTAGTTTTAGGATTTTCGAAATAACGCCCCCAAACCCCCAAAAGTATGGGGGAAAAAGAAACATAGATGGAATTGTCACTACCTGTTTTAACGACTCAGGCCTGTCACGGCCGGGATTCAAACCCCTACCTTCCGTGTGCGGGACGAACGCTCTACCTCTCTATATATTTCAAGCATTTCGGTTGAGCATCACTGAAGAGACATTATTTGTCGAAATGCGCATCTGGTGCATCAAAATTGGTACCGTATAAGTTTTACATAGCGAAGTGCTGGGGACGAAGAATTTTAATTCACTGTAAAAATAATTCGTTTTGTCCAATAAATTCATAAATGTTTTAGAATTAAGGTACTGGAAATCATTTCGCTGTAAGCATGAATTCATTGTAGGTGTGTTCACTGTAACCATAGTTTACTGTACCTGAACAAATACTCCAAACATTTTAAATGACCTTGACTTTGGTCATATGACCTTGGTTCAGAACACATTGTCTGGCTATAAACAACTTTGTGTCAACCACGAGGTAACATATAGGAGTAGAGATCAGTATATACTTTTGGAGATGTACTGCATTTTAGGTTTAGGTTTATGACTCAGATACTCTAGGACAGGAACTCTCAACCAGAGATTATGAGTTTCAAACAATTGGGAAAAGCCTTTATGTTCATTATAACTATGCCCCCAATTTATGTTCCACTTGTAAATATAAAGATTACATGCATTTCATTATGTGATCTCACTCTCTCTAGGACCTGAACTTTGACCAAGGGACCTGGAGTTTCAGAATTTTAGAAAGAGGTCTCCATGATTCACATAACTATAAACTATGTTTGGTTTCCAAGTTCTTCAAAGAAAAAAAAAAGAATTAGAAAGATGTTTGAATATCCACTATTATAATTCATATACCTGTATCCCTACCCTTGGGTCTGAACCCATGTCCCAGAGACCATTATGTTACAGGATTTTCAAAGGATTTCAAGTTCATTTTAACTAGGGACTTAGTTCTTATGCTAGATTGAGATATTTAAAGATTGTAGCATTTTTATTTCCACCCCTAGGGCCCTATAAGGACAGTCATCATAAAATTTACACAGTGCTCAATGTGGTAAGCAAATGCTGAGGAGGGTGAAATGTTCAACAGACAATGATGGACAATGACTAATCAATGAGCACGGACAATGACTAATCAATGAACACGGACAATGACTAATCAATGAACACGGAGAACGACTAATCAATGAACACGGAGAACAGACAATGACTAATCAATGAACACGGAGAACAGACAATGACTAATCAATGAACACGGAGAACAGACAATGACTAATCAATGAACACGGAGAACAGACAATGATGGAGAACGACTAACCAATGAACACGGGGAACAGACAATGATGGAGAATGACTAATCAATGAACACGGAGAACGACTAATCAATGAACACGGGGAACAGACAATGATGGAGAATGACTAATCAATGAACACGGAGAACGACTAATCAATGAACACGGGGAACAGACAATGATGGAGAATGACTAATCAATGAACACGGACAATGACTAATCAATGCACACGGAAAGCAACAAGTGATCTCAGCGAATCACTTAAAAATTCTTAATGTATAAAAAATCAGTGAACATAATTATAACCAAGCTGAAATCTTTTATCATTGTATCATAGCATTCATCCTTCCCCTCATACCTTTCTAAATGAGTAAAAAGAACCTCTTCCAAAATATCATCCAACTTTGAGTGCAAAAGAATTAGATGTCTTCCAGACAAATCAAGATTTTCATAATTACACATTGAGTCAATGGAATGGTACATAACATGGTTTCAATAACACATTATTATAGAACTTAATGACTAGAAATAAATGTATAACTAAATAACTATACAATTAATAACTATAGAACTAAATAACTAGAGAACTGAATAACTGTAGAAAAAATATATAACTAAATAACTGTAAAACTAACTAACGAGACAACTAAATAACTAAACAACTAGATAACTAAATAATATCTATAGAAAAAATAACTAGATAACTAAATAAGTGTAGAACTAAACAACTAAAGAACTAAATAACTGTAGAACTAAATAACTGTAAAACTAAATAACAAGAGAACTAAATAACCAAACAACTAGATAACTAAATAATGACTATAACAATTAAATAACTGTAGAACTAAATAACTATAGAACTCATTAACAATATATCTAAATAACTACCACAGAGAACTCAATAACTAAAGATCCCAATAGCTAGGAAACTAAATAACTGCATAATTAAGTAACTGCAGCTTCAGAACTAAATAATTATAGATCTAAATAACTATAGAACTAAATAACTATGGATGTAAATAATTATTGAACTAAATAACTATAGAACTAAATAACTGTAGAAAAAATAACTAGATAATTAAATGACTCTATAATTAATTAACTTCAGCTTCAGAACTACATGTAAATAATTATAGATCTAAGTAAATATAGAACTAAATAATTATAACTGTATGAATAATGAATAACTAGAGAAATACATAACTGTATTTCTAAATAATTAAAAAACTAATTAACTGCAGAACTAAATAAAAAGATAGCTAAATAACTATAGAACCAAACATTTATCGACTCAAATACTATAGATATAACTGTTTCATACTATCTAAAAATATTTTCACACATTAATCACTACTAAGAGCATGATATTTAGATGTTGTGTTTTATGTTTTTAAAAAATATGTTCTAGAAAAAAATGAACTTGATTTGTTTGCAGTAATTCTGATGTGAAATTTTGAATGAGGGCAGATGGTGTTCGGTTGATCTTGTACCTTTTCATCAAAATCATGTACCTTGTGCATACCCATATTTTTTAAAATTAAATCTGTAACTAGGAATACCTTCCTTGAAATGAAATAAAATTTTTAAAAATCTATATTTCACATGACTTTCAGACATTTATCTTGAAAAGTATGTGATGAAAATGCCATTTTTCAGAGGGACTGAGGAAATTCGAACTGGACTTTTTCGGGATTACATATACTTGAATATCTTTACCTGTTAGTGTCTGGACATAGACTGTTTGATAGATATCAAATAAAAACCTCTTTTATTTATCATATATATCATATATATCTCTTTTATTTATCATATATTTAGCTCTACCACTGCTAAATTTTAGCATTATTTGGTTTTTCAACATTGGACACTTTGGAGGTTGTTTCCATGGAAACCAATTTATGTGTCTATATAAAAATTGTCATTTTTCAAACAAGAGATACCTCTTCTCTATGATTAAACATTTTTTTAAAAATAAAATCTAGTTACTTTCATCTCAGCATCATATCCATATCTATAGAACCAAAGTAATATAACTAAATTAGAACTATCCTAATGGGACTCCCCCTTACACACATACACGTAGAGCACATTTGATGGAGGGAAATAGTGAATTTGTGCTTAATGAATAAATATACTCTGGACAATGACAACATAACATACACACCCTCAAAATGAAAAAAAAAAAATCCATTCATTGTTAACAAATCTCAATCTAAATAGCAGGTGAGCAACTTCATTATTCTTATAAGATATAGACAATCAGTTTTAATCAAATCTGTTCATCAGTGTTAAAGATCTACTCTGAACAAATTACGTTTACAGACGGACAAGGCAATTCCAGTATAGTAACCCCCCTAAAGTTCATTTGCTGGGGGAATATACATTATAGACAGTTAGAGAAAATTCATGAAGCAATATCTTGGTCAGAACAATTTCTCATTTCCCCTGACCATGTCTAGATACCGGGTACACTTATTTCTGTGGAAACGAGGGGGTTATTTATATTCGGTCTTTCCTATCGATAGGAAAGACCGAATGTGAATAACCTCCTCGTTTCCACAGAAATTACGGATACACTTGCTCTGTGAAGCCTTGGTTTTAATGATACTGTGTAATGTGTAGATTAACTCTACATATTACACCTCCAAAGTCTTACCTCACACAAAATTAAAACAAAGATATGAAAGACAACATACAAGTCTGTGGCATTAATCAAGTACTTTATTGATCCCATTTTATCACATAACCACAGTTCAAGCACCAGTACTAAGAATCATGAAGGTGATTTGGTTAGAAAAAAAACAACAACCTTAAAAACATGCAAGTTTTTAACAAACTGATCTCATACACACATCATAAACACAGCATTGCTTATTGTATATACTGCTGGTTTGCCAATGAGTGTGGTCCTAAAATCCATTATATGGCTAGTTTCATGGGTTACCTCCCTCTTATTTGAGAGTAATTTTTCTCTCTCTTAGTCTTGTGAAAAATATGAGAAAGAGTCAGTAGACTATAATAGTAATTTCACGTATCATCTGCCACTTTGAGTATTTTACAAAGGATTTAACAGGAAACAGTAATGGCTTACAGGTTTTGCGACCCAAATCCTCTGCATGATTTTTAGAAATGCTGGCACATACAACTATCTTGCAAATATATTATATATTTATCTAAATCAATCAACCTCAGCAGCAGAGCAGGTAAAATGAGTGATCAGCAGTGATCGTAGTCTGAACAGGTAACCACTGGGTAAAGGTGAAGTCAAACAGTCCAGTGAAAACATCACAAAATATCACAATCTCTCTATAAAACAACTTATAACAAAATAATAGGTTTTTATAAATTAAAAGAATTTACTACCATCCCCGATGTTGATAGTTAATACAGCAGTTTCATACCTGTCTATAAAAACATCTTAAACATATAAAACAAAGACAAAAATATAACGGATCTGTATGTTCTCAATTTACAACCATTAAAATAACATAAAAATCTTCAGCAAAAAAAAAAAAAAAAAAAAAAAAATGGAGATTGAACTGTTCTTTAAGTAATTAGTATATATGTATATATATATAGTTGTTATGTTAAGATTTACATGAAGAAATACATATGGCCCTCCTGAAGTAAAACATAAAATGCCTACCTATAAACATATAGTTAAAATATATACCAAAAACTGTCATATAAAATAAAGTTAATACTGGTCCACTTCTGAAAAACTTAACAAAAAATAGGTATCTATTAAAATGTCTGCTGATGAGGTCTACCACTTCCTGATCATGACTGAGAAGATGTCACTTCCTGTTGTGATGAATTTACTTCTGGCTACTGCTTGAGGGACTGGTAGTACTCTGACAGGACTTTCCAGGCCTTGGGAGCCATGAATCCATCTGGAGGATCCTGCCCTTCCCTGGCAAGTTTTCTCATACGTGTTCCCGATATAAAGTCGAAGTCTTCCTTGCGCTCTGGGTTGTAGAAATCCATCTGTCGTAGTTTTGTGTTATAAGCTGCCACTCTGAAGGGTACGATTTCTAACTGTGTCAGTCCTGGCGCCATGGTCAAGACCTGTACAGAAAATTCCTGGCGTTAATCATGTGGTATTTGTCACTGCATCAAAGTAAAAGTTCCATACAAACTTGTGCATACAGAAAAGAGACACTTAATAGGAACCACTTTATCTCGCACCATTTCTAAGCATTTCGTTCTTTTAAATTGTCAAGAAGTTTCACATAAAATTAGGAACATAAAAGTTCATGGAATTTTCACTGAAATGATGTTTGGGAGAATGCATTTTGCTGGATAAAAAATCTCACCTTGGCTCCGTGTGTGTGGTCGAATAAGTCTCGTGTGCCATCCGGATGTGGCATGCCAGCAGGGTCACGACCCACAATATAGAAATTAGCCCCTGTTGACATCCGAGCTTTAGCATGCCATTGTACCTGAAATCAACAGGCTATATGATCAAACCCTCAATTTAAACTGCTGCTTTGCATGATCCAAGAAACACCAACTTTTTTTCAACTTTCAAACATATGTATGCAGTACAATTTGCTAATAGGAAGATGGAGTTGGATAGGACTGGATAGTTTAGTGGTTATAGCACTTAACTTGTAAACTAATACAGGGGTTTGAGATTCAATTCCCGAACCTATCACAAATTCCTCTAATGCATTTCCTCCTTTGACACTACACATTTTTTAAATATCAAATGTTTGTGTGTTTATAATCACTTTATTCCAAAGATCTCTCTTCATAATGTTCAGGTTTAATATCATAGTATAGTTTAAAATAACAATGACCCAGGACTGGTAAACTTTTACTTCTGACCACTTTTGACAATGTATTCTCTAACCTTCAAAACACTAACACAGTTACTTCCCTTACCTCTCTTCTGACAGTTACTACTTTTAATTTGGTATTGTTCTCACCTCTGTTGGTCCTGCGTACATCATTGGAGAAGGAAAGATGGCTAACACTGTAGAATCTGGGTCTAGAACTTTCTCATCCAGGATTGCCTTGTGTTGTTTCATACGTGTAGGTAATGGCACATCATCATCCTTCGTCCACCCTCCTAAAACAGACAATGAAATGCATAAATCCTAAAACAGATAATTAAATGCATGTATCCTAAAACAGACAATGAAATGCATATATCCTAAAACAGACAATTAAATGCATAAATCCTAAAACAGACAATGAAATGCATAAATCCTAAAACAGACAATTAAATGCATAAATCCTAAAACAGACAATGAAATGCATAAATCCTAAAACAGATAATTAAATACATACAAATGTATATCCTAAAACAGACAATGAAATGCATAATTCCTAAAACAGATAATTAAATGCATGTATCCTAAAACAGACAATGAAATGCATATATCCTAAAACAGACAATTAAATGCATAAATCCTAAAACAGACAATGAAATGCATAAATCCTAAAACAGACAATGAAATGCATAAATCCTAAAACAGATAATTAAATACATACAAATGTATATCCTAAAACAGACAATGAAATGCATAATTCCTAAAACAGACAATTAAATGCATATATCCTAAAACAGACAATTAAATGCATATATGTATATTTATGCATTTACACATGTACATATACGTACATTTCCAATGTTTTTGCCTAATGAATGAAATGCAGATGTGTACAATGTGCATATGAATCTTGATAATATAGTATGTCCATCTTAACAGTTGGAAATTCCGACAGATATGAAAGTAGAATGTAAATATACGAAAAAAATTATTTCATTTTAGAAAATACATGAAAGGGATCAACTGGCAACACTTTAAGTGGGCATACTTTTCAGGAATTGCTAACACGCTCCATGAAGTATGCTAGTGTAACACATCACAATTCATTTCCTCATGTGTACTGAAATTGATTTTTTGAATAAACTATGGACAAGATTTGCTGATATATCAATATTCATATAGTAAAAAGGAGGAGGTGCAAACTGAGTAACACAGAATAGCTCTTTGGTCACTGATTTGATTCACAACTTAACTCTGCTGAAGCCATTAAATGTCTTAGTAGCAGATGAATAGAAACACAGACAGACAGGGTAAAACCAATAAACCCCCAACAAGTTGTTCAAGGGAAGGAGTAAAAAAATAATTAAAAATGGTTATAACTAAGCCAGAATTGAATGAATCGATCTAAGAATACATAGTATAATGGCATAAAGTAAATGAACAGCCTCCGGGAAAATCTCCAGTGTGTCTACAGATGGATGGACGTACAGGTAGATGGACAGAGTGAAACCAATACCCACCCACCCCCTTCATTTGCAGGAGGAGGTATGAAAATAAATCTGGATACAGTATATCATCTGAATTAAGAAAACTGACTCCTGTCAGCATACCTAGAGAATAAAGGAGTAATTGACTCCTGAACACATACCTAGAGGATGCAGTAGTAATACTGGTTTGCTGTATCCTTTCTCTAACAGTCTGCGTTTGGTATCTGCCATCAATAAGGCATGACCATTGTGTATAGGATTGCGTAGCTGGAAGGCAAACACTGCATCAGCCTGAAAAGCAGAGACCTGCCCTCATTATTTCTGCAACTGATTCCTATCTGCATATAGATCTACATAAAATCAAGAAACAGCATTCATTTACCAGTACTTCCAATGAGAGTTAAAATAGTACGTACACCTAATTCTCTGAACTTGTTGCGGAGCTCCATTGGGGTAAGTCTGTATTCATCCAGGCCATCATTCCATTTTATTCTTTCTATCACAGACAGGTCTCCCCCTACTAGCCAGTCCCCACTCTCATAGATCATCTTCAAAAGAAAAAAGTTGTCACAATTCAATGTCTTCTTATAAGTTCTAATTCATATGACTCTGCTATTAAGTAATTTTTAATAAAAAAGAATATTTACATCTTCATAAACATCTTATTATTTGTTTTGGTTTTGTTTAAATTTCCAGCTATAAACATGTTCTGGTTCAATATTTTCTTATCTATATTCTTTAGTTTCTGCAAACTCAGATACTACACTAAATATCATTAAATACTACATACTGAGATATTATTAAATTCTGTATATGAAGATACCATATAAATACTGCATTCGAATATATCATCAAATATTGTATACTGAGATATTAAATCAACAAGAGGCCCACAGGTCTATATCGATCACCTAAGTTAAAAGTTTCACTAGTCCCAAGGGCTATGAAATCTATAATAATTTTTCTATTCTGCATATCCACACTAAATTCTAACATTCAGCAGTAGTATAAAACAAGATGTGTTCTTCATACACAAATACCCCCGAAAGTGCTCATACTGATGGAAGACTTTACATGATATACAACACATGTTATATTAACACTATATGACTGTTTTGGACCTGTCCTAGAGTTAGAACCCTGGGGTTGTGAAATTCACAATTTAGTAAAGGGCTCCTTCTAAAATCCTATTTAGTTTTAATTTAGCATCAATAGTAGTAAAGAACATGTTATTTAAATGTTTTACACATAAATACTATATGCCAAGTTTGGCCCCACCCTGGAGTCAGAACCTCTACCCCGGGGATCATGAAATTTTGAAGCTTGGTAGAGGCCTTCCTGTTCTACATGACTGATGTGTGGTTGTACAGAAGAACATTTTTGAAAATTGGTCAATTTTGGCAGTTTTTGCCCCACCCCTAAGGGCCCAGGAGTCCTGGATATACAATTTATGTCCCTTTGTCCCAAAGATGCTTCATACCAAAGAAAAGAATTGGAATGGTAGTTATCAAGAAGAAGTTAAAAATGTTTAATATTTAACTTGCGATGAATGGCGACGGATGCAGACTAACAGCAATAGTTCACCTGAGTGACTCGGGTGACCTTATGACTGGTTTGCATACAGTCATCATTACATACTGCATACTGAGATATCATAATAAATATTGCACACTGATCTATCATTATCAAATACATTGAACTGATAAATCATGATACATGGTTATAATAAGGACCTACATCAAGTATCACGGACCATAAACAAAGAGATGGTGAATACTGTCAGAGATATACAATGTTGTAATATCCTAATACAGTGAAACTCCATAACACTGGCCCCTCACTGAAAAGTCGGCAAATTATGTTCCTATACATTACTGAAGTGTCAAGGAGTGTTAATTTCTAATGCGAAAATTTGTTTTGAACTTTGAAAAAAAATAAATACAGAGGTGAATGAAGTACAATGACTGAGAATAAAAAATAAAGCGGCTACCAAATGAAATCACTGCGAGTCAACCTGGAAATCGATTTCAGAAATAGAATTTACTGTAGTAAAGGTATTGTAAATTAGAGACTTATGTGAACACTTTATCAATTACATGTAATTACCCCACAGCATTTCAACAGGATATCAAAGTGAAAAGCACCCGGATTGTTTAATTTGTTTTACAGCTTGTATGCACTTACAAGTAATGGGCAGTCTGCTTACATTACTTTCCTCAAATTAAGAAACTGCAGTGAAATCATTTCATGTATAATCATTCTTTATATTAATTTTTAAATTTAAAATGTGGAATACTGTACATTATATGCTGTAAAAATGCTTTTTTTTAAAAGCGCAAGTATTAAAAGTCGACAGAAAATCAATAAGAATGATTGTGAACAAGACATGCTTTGGAAAAGGGACATAATTCATCATGAGTTGTGAAGATTTTGTAAACTGGCCATCCCTTTAAACCGACCATATTTTACAGGCCAGTATTGAGGAGTTGCACTGTATTTCTATTTTGTCATTTTTAAAAAAATAAAAGTTGCTGTGATCACTGTACCAAAGCTGTAAAATACAAAACACCACTTACATAGACAAACAAGAAAAAGGATCAAAATTATTTTTCTATGCATCAGGAAATAAATAACAGAGGGCGGAATGTTCCACAATATAAAGTAAATTCTGTCAGCTGACCTTAACATATGGATGACCTCTGTGACTTGTGCCAAACTGTCGACAGCAGCGCTCCTCTTTATTATGGGGATAAAACTCGGGTTTGCGTATAATGGCGATACTCTTGTCTTCGTATTTCAGAGTGAAGGCAGCACACCCGTCCAGTCTCTCTTTATCCTCTGTACACACCGGCAGCACGATCGGAATAGACTGATTGGTCACTCCGCCTAAAGGTAAAGAAGACAGAGTAACATTACTGGACAAGTAACTGCCGGCGAACATATACCCCCCACTCTCACTCAACCTAACATATACCCCCCACTCTCACTCAACCTAACATATACCCCCCACTCTCACTCAACCTAACATATACCCCCCACTCTCACTCAACCTAACAGTACAAGAGACATGTCCAGCTAACATATACACCCCACTCTCACTCAACCTAACTGTACAAGAGACATGTCCAGCTAACATATACCCCCCACTCTCACTCAACCTAACATATACCCCCACTCTCACTCAACCTAACAGTACAAGAGACATGTTCGGCTAACATATACCCCCCACTCTCACTCAACCTAACAGTACAAGAGACATGTCCAGCTAACATATAACCCCCACTCTCACTCAACCTAACATATACCCCCCACTCTCACTCAACCTAACAGTACAAGAGACATGTCCGGCTAACATATACCCCCCCACTCTCACTCAACCTAACATATACCCCCCACTCTCACTCAACCTAACAGTACAAGAGACATGTCCCACAATCTTCTTCTTGGAAACAAGCTTTCAGGATTCAAGTGATTGCATATAAAAATCATTGAATTACCAAATGAAATTGCAAATGAGTCATATAAGAGTAGAGATATTCTTCGGGAGAGGTTGTCTAAGTTGCTAGAACTTGTAACCAATCCTTTTGTATATTCATACAATGAAATATGTTCAAATCAAATCAGAGATATTCTTATTTCCTTTGTTTTACTGTCTGTCACGGCATGATTCATGTTTTTGTTATTTGTTTGATTTTCCCTGTATCGTAACATACCATCCAACAGACATCCGAAGTGTTGACACTGCAGATACTCTCTCTCCCTCATAAACCCGCTAAGGGGCGTGGCCCAACCCTCAGACAAAACCTGGGTCCACTCCAAGTCAATCTGAAGAAGACAGTCAGTGCATCTATATTATACACATAAATCTTAAATGGACAGTGTTATAACCAGCTGATGTTCTTATTCATAACATGGAAAAACATACAGCTATGTACAGTTGTTTCGTATAAAATTTGTATCAGTTTTGTAATATTATTACAAAGATAATGATTACATTCATTATAAATAAATGAATGTTGAAGAAAATAATGATGTTGAATACTACTCACCTTATTGATACTGAGAGATGGTAATTGATCTGCCTCCACCTTCGTGATTTCGATACGATTCTCGGGGACAAACAACTCCCGTACATTGTGTATAGCCCCTGGTGGTACCACTTCCTACAAAAGGATTCACTTTTAAGATAGCTGCATTGTCATCAGGAAAATTCTTTTTACTGGAATGTCTTAAAACTTCCATTGTTTTCTTGATTACAGTTAGTATGAATTTTTTTTCTTACAAATTGTTCCATGTTGTTGACTAATTTTTTTCTTACAAATTGTTCTATGTTGTTGAATAATTTTTTTCTTACAAATTGTTCTATGTTGTTGAATAATTTTTTCCTTAAAATACTCAAACAATATATTCAGAAATGGTTGATGTATATCCAATTGAAACCAAAAACACTGCATTCATAAAATGAATTTTTTTTTAGCAATTCCTTTGATTGTTTTTGTTGTGATGACATTATGTATGGCATCATTTCAACAGGAAACAATAAAAGTGTGAATTTTGATCATTTTAAAAGCCGAACATGTTACATGTATTTGGACTTTAAGTAAAATTTCATCCTGATCTGAATATTTGAATGTTTGGGGCAATATCAAACTGCAACCGTATGTACTCTGATTTACCAGCAGGGAAGGTCTTGACAGAATTGGTACTCAATGAATACTCACAATATCCACTAGATGGGACACAATGTTCTGAACAATGAATACTCACAACGTCCACTAGATGGGACACAATGTTCTGAACAATGAATACTCACAACGTCTACTAGATGGGACACAATGTTCTGAACAATGAATACTCACAACGTCCACAAGATGGGACACAATGTTCTGAACACATTCTTCTACGGTGTCCTTCCCTGCCTTCAGTAACACTTCAGGGTTGTCTGGGGACTCGTACACCTGATCCACTCCAGTAAAACCTACAACAAGAGAAAAGCCCTGAATAGTGATCAGAGAGAGAGAGAGAGAGAGAGAGAGAGAGAGAGAGAGAGAGAGAGAGAGATAGAGAGAGAGAGAGTTTAGTTTTATGATTTTACTGACCTCTGATTTCACCTGCCCTCGCCTTCTTGTATAGTCCCTTCACGTCTCGTTTCTCACAGATTTCAATCGGTGTGTCTACATGACACTCCACAAATTTAAGACCCGCTGCCTCATGGAGTTCTCGAGCGCGTTCACGATCCTGTAACAAATAGTCAAACAATGAAAAATAAACCTATGCCCCAATACTGTTTTTTAAAATAAAATTTCCAATAACAATAAAGTTTGGTATCAATTTAGATTACATAATTAAGCCATCATTGAGTCTCACACAAACTATTTCACAACTGTTTATCACTTGTGTAACTACTCCCATCATTTGTGTAACTACTCCCATCATCTGTGTAACTACTCCCATCATTTGTGTAACTACTCCCATCATTTGTGTAACTACTCCCATCATTTGTGTAACTACTCCCATCACTTGTGTAATTACTCCCATCATCTGTGTAACTACTCCTATCATTTGTAATATGGACAGCTTTACTTCTAGCTTTGTGTTGAGCATGTGTATCCTTCATGTTTCATTATCACAACTTGAAAAGAAAATGTTTATATCTGATGAGTGTAAAAATTTACAGCTTCTGTCAAATGAGCTGAAAGTAAAAAAATTTTGTGATTCAAAAGAAAAGAACAGGTCATTGAAGAAATTGTGTGGAAGCCGAAAGAATGACTTTTAAAAATCAATTCCCAGAAAAAAGTTTAATGTTTAGCGTAAGACACGACTTTGTAATCTGCCTTATTCTTCAGTTACTGTGCGAGACAATAGTGGATATTGGATATAAAGTTACCAATACAATTACAGGCCTTCTAACATTGATTCATGTTCCTAAACTCATCATGCTACACTATAAATGATAGGCAAAGTACTGCTCTAATCAATCCACCATATTCTATATCAAGCTTATCACCAAAGACAAAACACGACTCAGTAATCTGTTTATGGAACTAGGCACAACTCTAATAAGAAATGGTTTTTATAATCTGTAAATCATTAACTGTAAGCAGGTCTAAGCTCCTTATTTTGCATTCACAGAAAGATAATTTATATACTAAAGTTCAATACAAAGTTACAATCACAAATTGTAAAAATTAACAAAACACTGTACAGTTAGCTCAGACTGGTGCAGAAGGGTACATTTATCGTGAAAACTTGGAAGTATTTTGTCATATTTGTGACATTATAATCAGGACACTTGTGACGACCGATCCTCCATTATTCAGACATGGCCATCTTCCATACACTGCAGATGCCTCATTACATACGTCATGAGTAATAATCATATTCACATTCATTCGTGAGAAGCCTCTCTTGTGAAACAATATTTCTAGCTTTTATGTATTTTACATAACTACATTTTAAAAGTCTATTTCATTCTAGAGAACTGATGTGAAACAGTGATTCTTTAGAACTGAGTATACAATTCTACACAGGCCATATTTAGCTGACTTCTCATTGACGTGTTAAAATCACTTAAGTGATTTTCCATCCAGATATGTCACTATGGTGCTCAACTGGCTTTTAATGCAAATTGTCTGTTGTGCATGATTTATAACAGAACGATAATATGTATTTATTGATGACATAAAAAAAAATTCATTACTAGCAAATTCGAAACTTATGATGCATTGTTTCATATAAACTCTTCTAACATTAACTTGAAATCTAATATTGCGTAATGAATTTAGAACATAGTGAATTCTCCCTCTCAGTGGATAATTCTTCTTGTGTGAAGAGGGTACTTAAGAATAACACCAACTAGTGCATACTACTGCCTCAATGAAATGTACTTATAAGTATGGTACTCCGACCTACCTTCTTAAAGGGGCTGATGAAGGCTGTGATACAAACAATACCACCGTCAGCAAACAGTTTGGCTACCTCCGAGATACGTCGGATATTTTCCTCACGGTCCTCTGGCGTGAAGCCGAGGTTCTTATTAAGCCCGGTACGGATGTTGTCTCCATCCAAACTGTAAGCAGGAAAGCCCTGACTGACCAAATACTCTTCCAAGGCGAAGGAAATGGTGGTCTTTCCAGCTCCTGACAGGCCTGTCAGCCAAATGGTACAACCGCGGAACCCACCTTTGGCTCCCACCACTTTCCCTCGCTTGTCGCGGGTGACGTGGTGTTTCTGGAATGCCACATTGGTGGCTCTCTGTACTGCCTGAAAGACAAAAGTACAAAATGCATAGCTTTATTACTCATATCCTTGATATCTAAAGCACCTTGAATTATCTTGAGGTTGATGAAAGTGCAACTGCTGTAGATGGTTTGAGAACAGTCAGATCAATCACTTATTCATTGTGTGTTAACAGCAATGCTGAAAATACTCTAACATGTGTGTAAGGTAGAAGCCATGGCTTGCCCTTTCAAAATAAACACTTGCCTCTGTAGTACAAATTATCTGACATATATACCTGTGACCTGAGAATGAACTTTGAAACAAGCGGATTACCAGTCACATCACTAACCCGAGTAGTTGAATTTTGTCTATGCAAGATATAAAAAACCCTGTGGTGGTCTCACACTGAACCGTAAGTGTCCTGATATTGTTTTAACCCTTTGGGTTCTTGAAAAGACGATTTGAACAAATCTTGATTACATGTGAAAGCTTCCTGTTCAGTGATTTATAAGAAGAAAGATGTTCAAAACCATGTACACTCTATTTCCGTAATTTTTTAATTATCTCCCCTTGAAGAGGAACATGGCCAATAAATAAAACTTTGTGCCAAATTCGATTTAAATTGGTCTGCATGGTTATTGAGAACAATACAAAAATATGAAAAGCAATGATAATGAAAATTTTGATTTGACTTTCAGCCCATGTGAGCTGAAAAGGAAATCTGATGCCTTCCCATTCCTAAAACAATATACACCATGCCCTTTAGTATTGCACTGTACATGTGTATAAACTCTCAAGTGAAGGGAGCCATACCAACATCGTCTGACAGGTGAGGAAACTTAATTTCTGTACATCAGGAATGTTCAACCTGCTCCGACAAAATAATCTTTTATAACGATGTCATACTCTATACATTAAAGCAAAGCAGAGTCATAACAGCAATATTAAATCAACGTGAACATTCTTTTAACTTCATTAGACACAACAGTATTATTGATTTAAAAGATAAAATTCACACACTTACACTATTTAATATTTTCTCCGACATGTCAGAAATAGTTCACAGTGAATGAACTGCCACGCATACAACTCTACATACACACTTTAGAGATCGTGCTGTCATGTGAATGAAAACATTCAGGTCTGTAGAGTGCTCCTCACGACCTCTGACCCACGAGATTACACACAGTGATATTTACACTCAAAATATGTACCTGCAGCATTGGTAAAGTGCAACGCACTGTTTGCTTTTCACACTTCACTGATTCCCAATGATAGCTGAATATTATTATGCAGAATGCACCATACAGATATGCATTACAGGGCTATCTAAATATTCATTGACCAGCTACCTGGTCCAATAGCAAGGGCAACCCCAAAAAAATAAGATTAAAAAAATAAATAAATTACAGCATGGAATTTAAAAAATCAGTTATTTCAACAATGTACTTGAAGAATTCAATCATTTTTATTATTCTATAGTTATATATAATATATTTAACAAATTAAATTTAATAATTCTATAGTATTTATAACAAATCTTATTGTGCAATATATATCATTCATTCTCAAAGATTAGAAATTAATCATGTGCATAATACTGTAAAAATAATCATATTGATATTCTTACAGTATGACACACCATCAATGGCAGTCTGAGTTAATTAATTAACAACATTCTATTTTTTAATAATTTAATTTTAAGATAAAGACAGGGCAGCTTAATCAAACATGTACATGCAACATATAAAAAAAATATATAATAGAGACTTACTTTAAATCGGAGTTGATCCATGATATGCAATATTCTCTGTTGTTTTTAAGATTTGTACAATCATGTAACTAGATAAGTTGTGTATGTTTTTCTGATAGGGAATGCTCAGTATTTATATCAGTTAGGGGCTGACAAATTTAGGACATGGGCACATCAGTATTTTGGTCTGCTGTAATAACGGTCTAGATTTTGCCCCTCTTCCATTACAAAGCACCTACCTGAGTACACATTATAGTGATTGATAAGTTAACCTCAGTGTTATCTGATGTTCTCCATTTCATATTTGGTTGCAGTTATCAAACATGCATTAATGCAACATTTTTTCATTGAAAAAAAAAAATCAAAATGTCCACTTAATGTATGTTACATAATGTAAATACTGAGGATTAACTTTCACCTGAATATGTCATGTTTACTCTGTGACCGACTTGTCAGAGTTTAATTGACTAACATCATCAAGTTTACGGTCTGCTTAGCCACCCCAAAATCCATAATAAATCAAGCATGTTTACGAAAATTCAAGAGCTTACATTGACATAAAATGAAAAATTCTTTTGTTATGACAGGAATATCAATCAAATTCAAAATAGCCAATAATTTTTTTTTTACCATGATAGATTAGATAATTATATTTCCTTGTAAACAGTTACAAGTCTTAAACTTTTCCCCCTTGAACTTGAACAATTAATTATTTGCACAGACAAAGTTATCTGATCTCACACTAGAATTAGAATAAAAACTAGAACACAAGATGTGAGAGATTACGAGTGACCTAGCACAGCGTTATAATTTCTCACCCCTGAAATCCAATACTGCCTAAAATATAGAACCTTAATCTCACTGTATCAGACAAACCTTTAGCTAAGACATTATCAAAACTGGACAACTATCAATAATGCATGGCCAAAACATACAAACACATCTTAAATGAATACGAATCAGAATCTGTCATTAATTGATGGTCATTGCCACGGTTTGCAGTGGAGGACATTGCACCCACTCCGGTGTTTGTCATACCCCTACAGGTAAACCAGAAGCACGATTACCAGGCAGCATTTCTTTAACAGTGAATTCACTTCTTTCGATCAAACTTTCTAAATGCAAACAGAACCTGAAATCAATTTTCCAACCTACTTTTACTCACGTAAGATAAATTGATGGCCATCACACAGTTTAAACAGCTGCTACGTTTTAATGGATCCACACAATATTTGAAGGAAGTTCAGATCACAAAATGGGGCTGCATTTATATACAATACACACCCATACACAGGCACATAATACATGTATCTTTCTGTGTAAAGACCTCAATTCTACTTCATTAGGAGATCAATATGGCCACAGCTTTTTAAGGTAATTGTTAGCAAACATGGTTTAAGTTTGCGTCACTATGAATTGGGTCTTTTAGTCAAGGGCAATGGATGACTCCTGTACACATCAATATGAGAAACCATTTCAACCTTGATGAGAAAAAATATATCTGACAGACTGTGCATCTAGCTTCTTTATGTTGCTCGCATTTTATCGATACTTAACCGATAATTTCATATTATCGATACTTAACCGATAATTTCATTTACTTGTTACAATTTTCAACACCTGTGTGTTAACAGATGATGCATAAAAAGCTAAAATCGGTATTTTTGGGGTATTTTTAGAAGCCTTTCCTTTCATTCTCTGTATACCCGAGATTTATCATTTGAAAAAGCAAGTAGCAATATCATTACTGAACATCATACAAAAGTGAAAAAAGCAAGTACTGAACATATACAAAAGTAAACAAGAGGTTCAAGGGCCACATCGCTCACCTGAGTCACCTTGGCTCATATTTAAAGATTTTCCCTATATATTCGCATGTAAAACTTTGATCTCTATTGTGGCCCCTACCTACCCCCGGGGACCATTATTTTAATAAACTTGAATCTGCACTATGTCAGGAAGCTGTCAGGCAAATTTGTACTTTCCCGGCCAGTGGATCTTGAGAAGAAGATTTTAATGATTTCCCCATTATATTTGAATGTAAAGGATTTATACCCTATTGTGGCCCCATCCTATCCCTCGAGGCCATGATTTTAACAAACTTGAATCTGCACTGTCAGGAAGTTTTCATGTATATTTGTTCTTTCCTGGCCCAGTGGTTTTTGAGAAGAAGATTTTCCCTATATATTGGTATGTAAAACTTTGATCCCCTATTGTGGTTCCATCCTACCCCCGGGGGTCATGATTTTAACAAATTTGAATCTGCACTATGTCAGGAAGCCTTCATGTAAATTTGTACTCTCCTGGCCCATTGGTTCTTGAGAAGAAGATTTTCCCTATATGTTTGCATGTAAAACTTTGAATCTCTATTGTGGCCCCATCCTCCCCCCCTCTCCCCCAGGGCCATGGTTTGAAAAAAAAAACAACCTTGGATTTGCACTATGTCAGAAAGATTTCATATAAATTTCAGTTCTTCTAGTCCAGTGGTTCTTAAGAAGAAGATTTTTAAATGACCCCACCCTATTTTTACATTTTTGTGATTATCTCCCCTTTGAAGGGGGCATGGCCCTTCATTTCAACAAACTGATTGAAACCAAATTTAAACTTGATCTGTAACTTGCTATAGCAAAACAATGTACCAAATATCAAATGAATATCTGCAAGCACAACAAAAAAAATCTGGAAAACTGATAATTCATGTTATTTTTCTAAGTCCAAGGGCCATAACTCAGTGAAATTTCAATGGACCAAATCCAAATTCGAACTTGATCTGTAATGTACGTGCTATGGCAAAGCAATGTAGCAAATATGAAATAAATATCTGCAAGAACAGAGGAGAAAATAGTGTGGAAATCTGATTTGCAGAATGGACACAGGCAGACAGAGAGCAAACCTAAAGTCCCCTTCGACTTCCTCGGTATAGGTCATCTAACTAGATTGGTCATAGGGGACTAAAAAGTACTGAACATATACAAAAGTAAAAAAGTAAGCAGCAATATCATAAATGTACGTATACAAAAGTGAAAAAACATTAAAATTCTCAAACATTAGTGAACACATAAACAAAATGGGTTTTGTCATTTTGATGTACATGTATATTAAATGAATTCTGAAAATTATTAAGATATATAGCTCTCTTCAGTAAGGAGATATTTCATAAGGATTAATGAATCTTTTCAACCCCTTCGAGCTGCCATATCAATGATAAAATCATTACCTCCCTTCTGGGTTAAAAATTATCTCCCAAAATCAACTAGAGGACAGCACTGAATTTCAATGTTGAACTCTATAGGTGATTAAAATCTTAAACTCTTACATTTCAAATTTAATGAATTAGCACATTGTAATTTTGATGTTAATTGTTTATGCTAAAAGCACAGTTGAAAAACAGAATGTGTTTGTGAAATACAGTAACTCAAATTACGTGGACTTCAGGGCAAAGATTTAAAAATGAAAAATTCAAGTGAGATATATAGTATACAATGTATTTTTTGTCCTTAAACTTTGATTTATATGCAACAAGTTCATGAATACATTTACCATCCATTTTTGTGTGCCATTAA
The DNA here is from genome assembly GCF_947568905.1 of Ostrea edulis. Lineage (NCBI taxonomy): Eukaryota > Metazoa > Mollusca > Bivalvia > Ostreida > Ostreidae > Ostrea > Ostrea edulis. The sequence goes on along the minus strand of NC_079167.1, from coordinate 23,724,853 downwards.
TTGATTATAAGTATATGATGTCAGGAATGAATTAACGTCTTTTTAAGTGCTTGTTTATTTCAACACACTATAATAGCAATTTAGTGAACAAAATTAACATTTCTATCAATAGCTTATCTATAAAAGATACACACATAACATATGAATATTGTTTACAAAAGCACTTTATACATTGTATTTGCAGGCAGGAAAATGAGATGAAATTGCCCTTTTATCAAAATTTCAAAAATCCAGGAAATGCTATAGTAACATTTCTCATGTCATATCTCAGAATTCAAAAACAGTTTTCTATACACAGATCATTTAATGAAGTTGTACAATGCACCCTTCATCAAAATCTTTTAAAAAACCAAGTCATTTCCGGGGAATTCAAATCTTATAATATCATAGTCCTTTGACTTTAGCAGTTGCATCTTTCCAAAGGTACAGGACCAATATAAAAATTCTGTGAAAAAAAAATGTCCTTGGAGATAAGTATCAGATAAACATACATGCTCCAAACCATTGATCCGGGTTATACAAAGTAACTAAATGAGTTCAAATTACCTCCTATAAAATTAACCACAAATATTTACCGTATTCAAAGCAAACTGAAGATTGAAAGCTGACATTCTTACACCAACGTGGCAGAACTCCTCTCTGGCCAGTCTGTGACGTGATGTGTATCCGAGAAATAATCAGCTTATATTTGTAATTTATACATTTCGTTTGTAGGTAAGTTAGACAGATACACACTTTTGGGGGAATGGTGCAACAGATGTCACCAAAGCCATGTCTATAATTCCCACATTAAATTAGCATCGCCATTTATCATCAATCTACATGATCATAAATGACTGGGCATAATACATCTAAATTAATATCTAAATTTTCAACCCTTTCTCTTTTTTCACCCCCCTTTTTAAAGTTTTCTGTATGTAACAACATGATTCACATGAATAGAACAGAGGCAGTCACACTGCGCACCCGGGGCAATTACTAACACCTGTTACATGTACGGCTACAATTAGCAAATATGGCCAAAATTAAACAAACATTGATCTTTCCTATTCATATGGATTGTTTGCGTATTTTAACGTAACAATTTGTTGGATTTGCAAGTTGTTTGTTTTTCAAATAAGACTTTTATTTTAGATATGCAAAACTCACACCGAGTACTCTCCGACCTACACTATTGTATAAGATACTTGCATATTAAGAAAAGAGAAGCCGATGGAATGTAGAGCTCTAAGCTGCCGTGCTCGTGAGGGGATATTTTACAGATGATGTGTATAATGGAGACTTTGGATTCTGAATGCAGTCTGACAGAGTCCACTCTAGACTGAACCAACACAATGCTTTTTGCACTTTTCCAACTTTAGGATCTGGCATGACCATACAGTGAGAATATATTATTAAATCAGTCAAAATTCCAAATTGATCTATAATCCATGAAATATAGATATGGTTGTACCATGTCAATAAAATTTATGCTAAAGTTAGATTTCATTGACAAATATAATTCAGAATGTCAAAAGAGTATAGTAGTGTAATTTTTAAATGCCAAGGCTATCCAACATAATTTTTGACTCAAGTCTTTTTCAAGTTTAAAGTCAGCTAGCTGTCATGGACTCAGATCCATCAGGACCTACAAATCTGTTACTCATCTGAGGGTAAGAGTGGACAATAGTCACATTCCGGGATAGATCACATGTTTCATGTAATTTCACTACTGAAAAGTCAGCTGTTTCCCAGGCAGCATTAGACGAACAAATTGGATGGATATAGAGTATGCGTTAACAATTACAGGGTAATTTAATTTAATTCCCTTCCATAAGTTAGAATTTACTGTCTCTGATACCACAGCAGCTAAACTTTGAGAATTTGTAATGGTACGTATGTGTTATAGTAATTGAAGTCTCACAGAATGTTTACCATTACCAGACAGTACGAGTCTGCAAGGATCACTTAATTATTTCATTTCTTAGGTCAGTTAGGGTAGATATATGTACTAATTGTCTCAAAAGTTTGCAGCATTTCTTCACACACACATACATGGATCCACCCAAACCAACCACTTCAGATATATTGCTTAAACTATTCCCAAATACATGTAGGAATGTATCCTATTAAACCAAATTCACAAAACGAAAACTGTAAAACATTCATTTACTTAGTTCTTACACTGCATTTTTGATAAAGGCATGAAGAAAAAAAATCTCAGCTTTATAGTATCACATGTATATAATATCTTTGGGTTCTGAAAGTTGAAAAAAGTAGTGGTACATTTTGTAAAAAATTGTCAATTTCATCTTTTAACAACTAGGATGATAAAATTATAAAAAGAACAAGATTGAAGTTTGCTTTCAATCAATCAAAGAGGATCAAACCAAAATTGTCAATTCTGTTTAAACTTTATTTTAATTCTTACATTGAAGGGGTTATATAAACAAGAAATGCATGGACACCAACACTCAACTGAGTCACCCTGGCCCCTTTGTTCTTCAGAGGATTTTTAAAAGATCTTTCCCATCTAAAATCCCATTACAAATTTTGATGCTATTGTAAGCTACAGATTGTTAAACTTGACCTTTTTGCACTTAAAATCTACCTTTTAATATTTATTCTCATCAGTTCAGCACAACACAATTAAATCAAGCATTACATTAAATTAATGCACTCATGTCTTCTAACAAAATAGATAATATTAAAAAGTTTAATACTACATGTAGTAGATCATAAGACTGCTATACCAGGGCCGTAAGTAGGGTTCTAAATCAGGGGAGGCAGGGGATTGGGGGCCGCCGATTGACTTTACGACTGAAAATGACACTTTTTAAATCCCAATTTATCATGTTTGTGTTTCATTTGTACTATGTAAAGAATCGTAATATGGTGTCAAAGACAAAGGTGCTTGTCTTCATTTTAAACATATATCCTATAATATAACATTTATATAATTTTATTTTCTTTTTTGCCAAAAAATCAGACGAGGCAGTTGCCTCGTCTGCCTCATCGGCAGTTACGGCCCTGTATACGTAGCCATGTCCCCCACTGCTAAGTTGAAGCACAAAAGTCCCATAACTCCTGTAAAATTTGTTGAATCAAAATGACAATGCAATATTATCAACTACATATGGTGACTAACAATCCTACAAAATTTGAACAAAATCCGTACTGCATTCTCTGAGGAATTGCGTCCACAGTGTTCCTACAGTGTCACTATAAACATGTACAAATTCAACAAAGTCCTGTAACTCCTGTAAAATTTGTCGAATCAACATGACTGCGTAATATGATTAGGTTAAGCTTGGATGCTGAGTTGATTTTTTGGTGTTCAATAGAAGGTGTTATTCTTTCAATTTATGCTCAAAGATTGCAAACAAACCAAAACTCTAAACGTTTTAACAAAGGTGTTTTCACAATGATTAATTGACACATTTTTACATTGATTGCTGCACAAACTTAAATAATGATGTTTTTACAATAATTAATTAACACACTTTTTCAAAAACAATCATACTGATTATCGCACTTCAAACAGACTTAAAATTTGTTTTATAATATCTCTGCTAAATCTAGTTGAAATATGCATGGAAAATTTCCTTTTTTTTCTTAAGTAATTAATCATTTATTATGTCTTTAATAAAAATATTAAGGGGGGGGGGATCAATTAAGCAAAATGGGCTAGATTGACAACGGGACGGACCATCTAGGGACGGATCGACCAAGGAGTTGCGTCCACAAAGTGTTCCTATAGTTTCAACAAAATCCCATCACTCTTGTAAAATTTGTCAAATCAAAATGACGGCGCAACATGATCAACTACATATGGTGACTAACAATCCTACAAAATTTGAACAAAATCCATTGAGCGTTCTCAGAGGAGTTGCAAAGTCAAGTGGGACAGATGGACGGACGGATGGACGGACAGACGCACCAGTATTTCCATGTCCCCTTTTGCTTTGTGGTGGGTGACAAAAATTGTACATTGAAGTTGCATTGTCTTGCCTCAAATTCTAAGAAGGAACATAAAATAAGATCTTTTTAATTATTGGTCAAGAAATTAGACTTGTACAATACAAAATTAATCAATATAGAAATTTTCAAAATTTAGTGTTCTTTTTGAAAACAAAAATCAAATTCACCAAATAACAACATTTGAATATGTTGCAATTCATAAATTATAAAATTGAAATTCATGTCTTGGGATCTATAAATATTGACAATACATTGGGTTCAGTAAAATTTTGTTTACTGTAATATATCCAAGCAAATTAAGTATTGTTAGAGCATTTAATGCATGGCTGAGCTCAACAGCTGAATGCAGTTACATGTACTCTTATCCTATTTATTGCGAGCAATACACCAACTGGGTGGGGTGGGGGATTGTACCTTTATCCCATTAAGTGCATTTGTATCAGTCACAACTATACAGAATCAAGAGCTGTGAAGCATGTAATTCAAGAAAACTGTAATGCTTTAGAGAGCACGTAATACTTGAGCTTATATCTACAATCTATAGGCATCAGATACAGAAAAAAATAACCCGAAGGGGAGTTCTAAGAATCTTATATCTACAATCTATAGGCATCAGATACAGAATTTTTCATTTACATAATTATTTACATGTACTACAATATACACAAAAATCTAAATCCTTATTTGCTCGCTTCAACTGACCTTTACTGTACTGGTAACTATAAATAAAACATAAAATATTAGAATCTTCTGCCTAGCTCCTTTATAAATACTTGCATCATGTACATGCTGGTTTTGGAGACAGTTATTGATTCATTTTATGCAAATATGTTGTTCATGACAGTACATGAACAAATTTTGAGATATATCAATTTCTGAGGAGATCAGAGATTTTAGATTGTAGAAAATCACGGTTTATCACTAAGGTCATCAAAACTGGTCAGTCGACGATATAATCCTGTATTTCAAAGACTTCCTTAAAGTGGTCTATGAAGATAGTCTCACAAAATGTTGTATTTCACAGAATCTTTTACAATGGTCTACAAATATATGTCTCATAGTGCTATATTACATATACATGTACTCCCATAGAATATGGTATAATGCTGTACTACATAGACTCCCATACAATGATATAATGTTGTACTAAATAGACTCCCATACAATGATATAATGCTGTATTACATATATACTCCCATACAATGATATAATGCTGTACTACATATACTCCCATACAATGATATAATGCTGTATTACATATACTCCCATACAATGATATAATGCTGTACTACATAGACTCCCATACAATGGTATAATGCTGTATTATATATACTCCCATACAATGATATAATGCTGTATTACATATACTTCCATACAATGGTATAATATACTGTATTACATATATACTCCCATACAATGATATAATGCTGTACTACATAGACTCCCATACAATGGTATAATGCTGTATTATATATACTCCCATACAATGATATAATGCTGTATTACATATACTCCCATACAATGATATAATGCTGTACTACATAGACTCCCATACAATGATATAATGCTGTATTACATAGACTCCCATACAATGATATAATGCTGTATTACATATACTTCCATACAATGGTATAATATGCTGTATTACATATACTCCCATACAATGATATAATGCTGTACTACATAGACTCCCATACAATGGTATAATGCTGTATTATATATACTCCCATACAATGATATAATGCTGTATTACATATACTTCCATACAATGGTATAATATGCTGTATTACATATATACTCCCATACAATGATATAATGCTGTATTACATAGACTCCCATACAATGATATAATGCTGTATTACATAGACTCCCATACAATGATATAATGCTGTATTACATATACTTCCATACAATGGTATAATATGCTGTATTACATATATACTCCCATACAATGATATAATGCTGTACTACATAGACTCCCATACAATGATATAATGCTGTATTACATAGACTCCCATACAATGGTATAATGCTGTATTATATATACTCCCATACAATGATATAATGCTGTATTACATATACTTCCATACAATGGTATAATATGCTGTATTACATATATACTCCCATACAATGATATAATGCTGTACTACATAGACTCCCATACAATGATATAATGCTGTATTACATAGACTCCCATACAATGATATAATGCTGTACTACATAGACTCCCATACAATGATATAATGCTGTATTACATATACTCCCATACAATGATATAATGCTGTATTACATAGACTCCCATACAATGATATAATGCTGTATTACATATACTCCCATACAATGATATAATGCTGTATTACATAGACTCCCATACAATGATATAATGCTGTATTACATATACTTCCATACAATGGTATAATATGCTGTATTACATATATACTCCCATACAATGATATAATGCTGTACTACATAGACTCCCATACAATGATATAATGCTGTATTACATAGACTCCCATACAATGGTATAATGCTGTATTATATATACTCCCATACAATGATATAATGCTGTATTACATATACTTCCATACAATGATATAATGCTGTATTACATATACTCCCATACAATAATATAATGCTGTATTACATATACTTCCATACAATGATATAATGCTGTACTACATAGACTCCCATACAATGATATAATGCTGTATTACATATACTTCCATACAATGGTATAATGCTGTATTATATATACTCCCATACAATGATATAATGCTGTATTACATATACTCCCATACAATGATATTATACATTTATTGCATGATAGTGAGGGAGATATGAAGATTTATTCACCCAAGAAAAATCATATTCCCCGAGAGCAAAGCCCGAGGGGAATATGATTTTTCTTGGGTGAATAAATCTTCATATCTCCCGAACATTCATGCAATAAATTGTTTATTATACCGAAAAAAAGCAAGACCACAAAATTGCATTTGAAATTGGAGTCCGTTCATCTATACATGTATGTACAGTGTAACTGAGATTGCCCTAACGGTAACACTGCGCCTCAACGAATTAGAAGGTACAAACAGTGAAATACAGTGATATGATAACCAGATTTTGTTTTACCATTCTCCTTGAATGCTGATTTACTTGCTTGTTTTTGTACATGTATCAACCAAAACCAGGCGGTTTAACTGTGTATCAGAGACCCGCATATTTTGTGCCTTACGAATTATGGAAGTAGAATGAGTCGGACTTATTGTGACGTCACAATACATTTCGTCGTCTTTGATGTTAAATTTACGGAAAATGAACGAGGCTGCCCAAGCGGTAAATATGATAGGGAGATATGATGTTTGAGAGGGCGATATGAAGTTTTGCTATCCCTGGCATGTGACCGTCTAGACCAATCAGATTACGCGTTGCACAGAATTCTCATACTGAGGTATAATAAAATGCTGTATTACATATACTCCCATACAATGATATAATGCTGTATTACATATACTCCCATGCAATGGTATAATGCTGTATTACATATAATCCCATACAATGGTATAATGCTGTATTTCCATACATTGGACTAGGAATATACTAGACTAGTATGTCTCATATAAATGCAGTATTTCATTCACTACTTTATAATAACGAGGTCTCAGTAGTGGATCTAGAGAAGATGAGGGTTGGGGGGTTGGCCCCCTTTTTTGATTAAACATTTTTAACACAAATGGAATTTTTTTGGTTGACATTTTGGGGTCTCCTGCCTCCCCCCCCCCCCCTTTTGGGCATAAAAGGTACGTACTTGCGTTGCAATCCCACATTTTGAAATTTTTTCTGGGTTCACACCTGAGTCTAGGAATATAGTCTTATAATGCTGTATTTCACAGAGACCTTTACATTAGTCTAGGAATATAGTGATAAATAGATATATCATATAATGCTGTATGTCACATACTCATGGGGTTTTTAGGGTCTTGACTTCAAGGGTCTGGGCCTTTCCAATTGGAAAAAATAGCAACATTTGCTTGAAATTGGGAAAAATGTTCCATACAAATAACTTTGAAGTAGGGAGAAAGCCAATCCAGAGTGCATTAAGGTATAATTGGACTCCTTCTGACTTTAAATTTGATCAATGCTTACCTCATTCAAATAAGCAGAGGCCAACAATTTTGAAGCAATAATTGTAATCTGTGGGCCTGTGAAAAAGATATATGAACAATAAGGCTACCCTGCTTTGATTTGTTTTCATTGAGGAATTTCAAAGGAAAAATTGAGAAAAGTACCTGCTTTTTAGCATTGGAAACGGGGCCTTATTTGCCCCCCCCCCCCTACAGACCTTAAAAAAGTCCCTGTACTCCTTTACATTGGTCTAGGAATATAGTCCCCATAATGCTGTATTTCACAAATTCCCTTTAAATCATTCTATAAATACAATAACACAATGTTATATTCCACACACTTTTTTTCTCTATACAAAGTTAGACAATTTCCTGAAATACTGGTAAATAACATTGACTGAGAAGAGTTCATGCAGAGTACCACACAGATCAGACCCGGTAACTTTGTGGTTTTGGAATTTCATTAAACATTTTTCAACTGATTTATAGAGCATAAATAAATCTGTTGGTATCCCTAAAGCTAATTTTCTACAGTTTTAGTAGAAAGCCATCTGAGAAAAAATTAAAACCCCTGCTGGACTGTGATCAGCAGTCAACATTCAACCCTACTCAGCTAGACAATGATATTTGAAATAGACAAATATTATTTATATTTTCATTCATATTCTAAGATGAAGTCAACCATTATGACAATGTAGAACTGAGTGACAACAATTCTAAAACGGATTTTTTAAATTTAGGCTCCCAGCTGGGTAATGGTCATTACACATTGGAAAAAAGCTATTATTAGTAGCAGAATTCATGACCTAATATTGAACTTCTATCAGACTGAAATTGAGCGAGTTAATTAATCATACTACATGTAGTTACTAATTTATTTATTCGAAAATATATTCACTACAGAATCAAGGATTTTGAAACAATACCTCTTCTTTTACTGTTCATGTTCCCAAGATACAGAAAAAATATTAGCTGTAAATACAAGGTGAAAAGCACCCAGCATCTCTCATCTTATCTGTTTCAGATTCAGCTTGGCTGTTTTGGTCAAGTTGACACAGTTCAGACTATATATACAATATATAAAATAGCACACAACAGCTCTAGGTTTAGATAATTTTTCTTCAGAAACTTGATTCTTTTTCTATTCAAATAATAAATGACCTTAAATGACCTTTTAAAACGTGTATATTATGATGAACAATCATCGGTATCCCTTCAAATCTTTTATTTCTAACAAGTAAATAATGTATTAGCAGTCAGGTCTGTGGTGCAAGTCTTATTATCGCAATTCACCTTTGAATTAGAACGCTTTACCTGATATAGTATTGCACTGTGTGACGACACAATGGCCTACATTTTTGCAGTTACTCCCCTTACACCGGAAGTTGGGGGCGCGCTTACGATTGAGGTCCTAAGCTTCACATAAATACTATTCACAAATAGTGTGTAGTAAAGCTTACATTACCAAATTCTTTAGTATACCAAGTTTTAACAGGGTGTATTATGTCTATGACAAAAACAAGGTTTAAATTCTTGGATTTTATGGAGAAAACTTTTTAAAGTATGCACTTTGTCAAATTGTAGAGTTGGGTGTTATAGGGTGTATTTCATGTTTATTTCTGTCCAAATTATACAATTGATATCGATGATATTTCAATAGTCATCTGATTTAAAAACAACAGACACCTAGAATTTAAAACACAATGAAAGCATGTGATACAATCAGGCACGTTTATAAGACTCAGTTCATAATATTGCCTAAAATTTCTTGACATGTACATTTAAAAAAAAATAATCCAAAGCTCGAGAAGGAAGGTGGCAAGGGTTGATCTTTCATTTCCATTCATCGGTTAAATATTGCATTTCCACTACCATTCACGACAATATTGGTTTTTTTTGGGGGGGGGGGGGGGGGGGGCTGGGCTATCTGACTATAGATCTATCTCTGCATGTAAAACTAAATAAGTTTGTATGTAATAGTAAGAGGAGGCAGACCCATTGTTGCTAGGAGCCTGATGATTGTTTTTGTGCTCATTTGAGTAATTGAAATGCAATAAGAGGTGTAAGTCGATGTACACAAAATCTAACTTTCAAAAGATTAAATCACACGCGAAAAAATATTTTAACAAAAATATTACACTAGAGATACCCATTCGAGATCATTAAAATGCTTTATTTATTGGCACCTAGTGTACATTTAGCAACAAGTAGTTTTCAGTGTGAAATGATAAATTGATAATGTACATACATGTATGCGTTGGTTTTACATCATGTGTTTTTAGGCATATCGTATTGCATGTTTTTTTTTTGCGTTTTGATTGTCGAAAATATATTGATAAAAATTAATAATGAAGAATTGCAGATATACTAAGGACATCATGATTCTGATCTAAAGAAATCGAGGACTAGTTAATATTTACGTACTTTGTTACATCATGACCATACATTGCTTGCGAGAAAACCACACAAGCGACACATATAAATGTAATTAGTGACTAAAATATTATGCTCAATTATACTATTTTTAAGTCATTACACTTAATTCTTCGAAAAATTCCTTAACTGGCAATTGATTGCAATCAAACTTGTAAATTTTCTATTTATTCCTTATATGACACCGTCAACTAAGGACCGCAATTTGCTGCGCGCCCTCTGTGATCAGGAGAAATTAACTCGCATAGCGTTATGAAAAATGTAGGCCATTGAATGAGACGATTGAACAAGTTTGATGTAATACAACAAGAGTTTTCATTGGCAAATTACAGCCCGCCCACTTTCTCGAGCGGATTCAGTGTAGCTGGAGAACTATACATAGCTCTCTGAAAAGATCCACCTCTTATAAAAACCTTCGATTTATGGGTCACAAAAAGCTGCGGACGGTTGAGGCCTGAAATCGGTGTATTCTTGTGTTGCTGTCTCATAAACTCAATATAAAAAAATCTTAACATATTTTCCTACTATATACTTGCATCCAAACATACCTTCAAATATTCATTAAAGCCACACACCACCCGAAAACTCGCAGCTTCAAATGATTTCATATGTTGACGTAGCCATGTTAGGTAGCCGGTCAATTCGAACTCTTGCTATTGGTATCTATTCATAAAATCGGTTGTAAGTTATGTATTTGCTCTTCATTTATTATCAACATTAATAGAAATTAAAACATTTTTGTTCCAGTTTTTGTAAAGGTAAAATAAGCTCTTGATTAACGAAAATGCTACATAAGCCCATTAGATGGAGACCGGCCGGCGCGGCCGCTCATGACTAATGAAAGCCGCACTGCCGTGAGTTTAGCTATTTGAATAATTATCATTTAATGGGACTGGGGTGGTATATTATTTAAACAATTTAGCTAAAATATTTGTGGGGTATTAGTACACATCTAGACGCTATTGTGCCAATATGGAAATGAACCAGGATCCGAATTGACCGGCTACCTGACATGGCTAAGTCTACGAACGAAATCATCAAAAGCTGTGATCGAGTTTTTGGGTCGTATGGGGCTTTAATAAATATTTGAAGGTATGTTTGGACACAAGTATAGTAGGAAAATATTTCATGATTTTTTTAAATATTAAATTTATGAGACAACAACACAAGAATACAACTTTTTCTCTTTCTTCCTTTGAAGTTTTTTTCCATCTAGCATCTGGCCGTCATGTTTTCAAATGCTGACTACTCCCGTATAAGGGAATTTGGGCGGACTTATACATATGGACCAATGAGAGTTTCTGTTGCATTTCACAATTGTATTACAAACAGATTCAATTGTGTCGTCCCACTACGCAATACTATATCGGCCAAAGCGTTCTTATTCAAAGGTGAATTGCGATAACACTCATGGAATCCCTGAGAGGGGTTTCTCTTCATCAACCTTAAGAATGATGGCAATGGTTTCCAATGAGTTATACAAACAGCTTGTCTTGTTTAATTAACTTAATCGATCAGTTTTAATTCTCTCATAGTGAACTCAAACATACCAAAAACAGTAAATGTATACTTGAAAGCAATCAACAATTACTTGTATTGGAAGAATTCAGACACAGCTATTGGAACCCCCTTCATCTGCAGACAGGTGTTTTACTAAATAATGTCAATATTGTTATTTTTGGTAATTTCGACTGTATTATGGATACATTTCAGTTCTCTGCCTCAGCAGCACAGACAACTAAAAAAATAAAAAATCACCAACTGCAGAAAGATTTCTGAAGTGACTGTAAGGTCTCTGAAAGGTTGTAAAACAAATCCATTTGCATCCAAAGCACATATGACTGGATGCATTGATTTGGTTGAAATGGTCCCTTTTAAACGAGGTCTGTAAATGGTGTTTCTCAATGGTCCTTGGCATTTTACTAAAACAGTGGTGATCAGTTTTACCTAACAAGATCTGTGATTGACTGGCAAAGAGCCTACAGTTGATTGTTGTAAAATGGATGTCAAATCATTGAGTGATTGCAAAGTGGTTTTGAACTGTGTTTCGGTCATTTTCAACTTATCACTGTTTTATAGAATAATTTTTTCTAAAGAGAACATTTTACATGTATTTTATCTTGTTCATCCTTTGATTGTCAGCTTAAGTTGCTGAATGATCTCCATATAGTTGAGACCAGTCGGTGAATATTTGCTGACTAGTTTCCAGCCAATCACCATTATCTGCTATGTTGACAAGTACACAAAACCTGCCATTGACTGATCCACTATCAAGAGCTCATTCAAAATATGAGTCAGAAAAGAAACAAGTCATTAAAGGGAATGTAGGGTATAAAAAAATATTTTCACATTTCAAATACTAAATATTTAGTAATTAAGTCCACTGGTTATTTCCATTTGATTGTAATCTGTTGTGTAGAAATCGGCTATTAAATATAGCTACACATCATCTGCTGGAGGCTGCCATTTTGCAAGATAAAGTTATCGCTCTTTAAGATATTTCCCACAATCCCATCTGTTTATGACGTATACCGGGCAATTGCCTCTCAGTGAAAGCATCTGATCATGTCTGACTGCAAATGATATCAATATGAGCCTGATTATAATGAAGAGGAATTATTAGCAGATTCAAATGAAAACACTAGTGCATTGGGATAAATTGATGAAAACGACACTCTTAATTCTTAAACTTTTAATTTTGTATTCTTTATACAGGATTGTTCATTATCTTCACTTCTTCATTCTTCACTTGAACATTCCTTAGCACATATGATGGACAATGACTGGGCAATTCTATCTGTATATGTTGCACAAAGTTGATTTATTCTTCAATATGGATTGAGAGTGGGATATTTTTGTCACTATTCATGTCTTCATTGAGCTGAAAATATAAAAATGAAATCAAACCATTAATTCAGAACTTTAGTAATGAATTTTCATGAAAGTGCATGTACATGTATTTCACACAACAAAGAGTTTATTTTTCATAGTAGTTTTCTCTCTTTCTAATTTATTAGTACATCTGTTTACAAGAGAATCTTACAATGTGAACCTGTATACAGCACAAATCAGTTGATTATCACTACACCCCTGCAGTAATTGCCACGTAAATGTCAAGACTTGAAAGATTAACTGCACAGGGGGAATTAAAATGACCTTGGTTGTAAAACTTTGTTAATCATTTAATAGAGAAGTGCATCAAATTACCTGTTTCCTTAGATGCTGATAGTCCAGGTTGGTCAATAGGTTCTGCACATGAGAGCTTTCATTGGTTTCCAAAAGAAAATGGATTAGCTGAAAAATAATGACTAATCAATTATATATACTTACTTCATATATACTATACTTCATTTGTTTACTTGTACATTTTCAATTTCTTTAAAAACAATAGTATAATACAAAATGTGCTAGTGCTGTGATGATTTTTGAAAGTATTACATGTATCCTGCTTTTCCTCATCTTTTTGAGCTATTTTCTCTTATTTCTTAGGCTTGCTGCCATCAAATATTTTAGTTACTGCATCTTCTTTTTAATAGGTTTTGGTGTGTATCCCAATATCTTAACTTAAATAGATATTAATTTAACTTTGAATATTTAAAAAGCAGTGTTTACCCATCCCTTCATATTTAGCCTGTACAAAATGTCCACTGGATAAGGATAGATTAAATTAGAAAATTATTATATAAGTAAAAGTTAGTTGTAAATAAACTCTGGTTATACACATTAAGAATTATTAGTATTTACTGAGTAAAAAGCAAATATAACTGCTACTTACCCTGATATCCTCTTTAAAAGACTCTTTCTCAAAATGCCGTTCAAAAACAAAAGATTCGTTTCCAAGGTTATGTATCCAATTATTGCACAATGTTCATAGTTTTGGGGGGAGATCAGGGATGCTAAAAGGTAGATACATGTATTCCTTTTCCTTTGACCACAGTGCAAAATTTCGCTTGAACTCCCGACATTTAGATCATAGATACTCTGTAACCCATTTAGTGCTAGGCACAGCAGTTGTAATGAATTGCCGCATACACGTCATCAGCCGCCATGATAAGAGATTATCCCATTCAGCTCAGTTTTCAGTGTAAATGACAGATTAAATCTTGTTATCAGCAGCAATTATTTTTTCTATGCTAGATTTTGTTGTCTGCATGGTACCAGTTTTCACATATCAAAATTTGATTTTTGACCCTACGTTCCCTTTAAGTTGTCACATGACATGGTCTGTGTGGCTGGGGCTTATGACATAATGACTGAGGTCAACATTTATATATATTAGTCTAGAATTCTTCTGATAGATCTATCTGAATATATGAAAAAGGAAAGCGTTATCGCAATTCACCTTTGAATTAGAACGCTTTGGCGGATGTAGTATTGCATAGTGTGATGACACAATTGAATCTGTTTGTAATACAATTGTGAAATGCAACAAAAACTCTCATTGGTTCATATGTATAAGTCCACCCAAATTCCCTTCTACGGGAATAGTCGGCCAGATGGAAACAAACTTCAAAGGAAGAAAGAGAACTTAAAACACAGTTGTATTTCAGTGGTAAAAGCTACAGAGCTATAGCAGCAAAAACTGTGCGAACCATATGTTCATTTGTTGGTGTTGTTAAGGAGTACAATGTATTTGCGAACCCAAACCATAAAATCGCAGAGAAAAGTTGTATTCTTGTGTTGTTCTCTCATAACTACAATATCAAAAAATTTCTAACATATTTTTCTACTATACTTATGTCCAAACATACCTTCAAATATTCCTTAAAGCCCCATATGACCCAAAAATTCACAGCCTTTGATGATTTTGTTCGTTGACGTAGCCATGTTAGGTAGCTAGTCAATTCGAATCCCGGTTCATTTCCATACTTGCACAAGAACGTCTAGATGTGAAATAATATACCCACAAATAGTTTAGCTAAATATCTTAAATA
>NC_079167.1:23099405-23104405 GCF_947568905.1 Ostrea edulis | reverse complement strand
TCTAAAATCTAAATGCATACTTTGGAATATCAGAAATGGTTATACAAAAAATGGTGAATTTCACTACCCAGGGTTATGACTTTAGGATGAGTCCAAATTAGTCATATATTTTGATGTTTTAATGTTAATACACCCGTTATTTAAAGTCTTTCATCAGTGTATGCACTTTTGAGGGCAGTGAATGTTTGACTAAATAAAGTAAAGTTTGAAAGTTTTCATTTTCAAAATGTTGTACATATCCTCCACTTTTCATCCACATCAAATTTTTGTGGTGTAGTATACCTCCTTAAATAGTGTTTCTTAAGATATAAATGATTTACAGGAGCTCTTGAAATATTAAACCAATATATGAATTCATGTCTTTGAAAAGTAAAGTTTAAATACATGAACCTTTTTTTAATTCTTTCATTTAAAAAAATCCCTAGAAATAATTGATTCTACTGTACTTTTGTCTTGTTACAGTGAAGCCAGGCGTTAGGTACAGAGAGATGGGAAACATTATCCAAAAGCATGCCCAGGCTCATGGGTTCTCCGTGGTCCGCAGTTACTGTGGGCACGGTATTCACCAGTAAGTCAGCTGTAGTCATCTTGTTTAATTATTGGGTACCTAATCGACAATACGCAATTTCCGAGTTGCCCAATAGTTCTTTCCCTTTGTGGAACTCTTATGCACAGTGAGACGCAAAACATACTGTCGTCCACATGCGGTGGGTACAAATGCTTATCGCTGCCATGAGACATTGCCTAAACGCTGATTATCAGACATCATGCAACCACCCAAACTCCAGGGACACACAATATTAGTAAGTTTATTAGTATTTGTCAATGATAATAAAATAGCTCAAACAAAAATCGATAATCACCATTTTTCTTTGATTAAAATATCACTCGCGCAGAAGAGGAAATAAAAAATAATTTTATATCTAATTTAATGGCCTAATTCAATCAAATATTAATCTTGATATGGTCAGTTTAATGTATACCAACAGCTGATATAAACAGAAATTACACTTTCATTACTTTTATTTGTATTAACATAGCTAGTCTATAGTGTAGTAATTAGGGCTATACGGACCGTGGATAACGACCAGGATAGCTCAGTGGTTAGAGCACCTGACTAGTAATGCAGGGGTCCCCCGGGTTCGATTCCCAGTCCAGCCAAAGATTTTCTCCGCTCTCCTATATGTACTATATTTATATATATATACTACATTTGGTGCCATTGACCACCCCTGGTCTTGTAGGTGAAGGTCCTGTCAGGGGCGAAAAGAATCTGGGTTGTATGCGTCATCGAGGGCGAAGACTGTTTAAGGAGGGAGGAATGTAGTAATTGGGACTACATGAACCGTGGATATCAGCCTGGATAGCTCAGTGGTTAGAGCACCTGACTAGTAATGCAGGGGTCCCGGGTTTGATACCCGGTCCAGCCAAAGATTTTCTCCTCTCTCCTTTATATACTACATACATCTTGTACCCACCCAAGCGTTCAGCAGAACACTGAACATACCTCTATCACAGAAGAGCTGATATCTCGGAAGTTGCGTATTATTTTATCACATCAAGCTGGCTGTAGTAGACTTTTATGTTAGTCAGGTATCTAATCCAATTATTTTTTCACACCAAACCGGCTAAAATAGACTTTTGTGGTAATCGAGTATCTAATCAACAGCTGTTTTATCACACCAAGTCTGCTGTGGCAGTTACATATAGTAATCTGGTATCTAATTGATGATTATTTTATTACACCAAGTCATGTGTAGTAATGATAGGTGTCTAAGAAACAATTATCACACCAAACCAACTGTACAAGTTACATGTAGTAATCTGGTATCTAATTGGTAATTATTAATTACTATGTGTTGCTGAAGCCATGTCTGAACAATGTTCCTTGATTTCATTTGACAGATTATTTCACACAGCACCCAGTGTACCACATTATGGCAGTAAGTTTCATTCAAGTTCTTTCATTGGAATTACGAACTGAAAGTTAGGAACTGTTATTGTAGATCAGTTTGCATTATAGTCATCACAAATATCTCATTACATATAGATACAAAAATCCCAGTGGTATTTAAAATTGTTTAGACGTGCTGTTTTCTTTTTCAGAAAACAAGGCTATTGGAGTTATGAAACCTGGGCATTCCTTCACTATAGAACCTATGATATCAGAGGGTAAATGCTCATCAATATCTTGAATTATACACGTTCTCGACTACATTCAAATATTGTTGTCTTTTTATCAAATAATTAATTTGTAATCTTGTGGACAGTATCTCAATGTTCCATGCACTTTTTAGCTCACCTGAGCTGAAAGCTCAAGAGAGCTTTTCTGATCACGTGTTGTCTGTCCGTCAGTCTGTAAACTTTTCACATTTTTGACTTCTTCTCCAGACCACTGGGCCAATTTCAACCAAACTTGGCACAAAGCATCCTTTTGTGAAGGACTTTCAAGTTTGTTCAAATGAAGGGCCATGTCCCCTTCAAAGGGGAGATAATCACAAAAATGCAAAAATAGGGTGGGGTCATTTAAAATTTTTCTCAAGAACCACTGGGCCAGAAGAGCTGAAATTTACACGATAGCTTCCTGTTATAGTGGGGAATCAAGTTTGTTAAAATCATGACCCTGGGGATAGGATGGGGCTACAATAGCAGTCAATGATATTAAGATTTACAAACCACAAGCCATTCGGGCAACCATTTTCAGGAAATCCACATGCCCGAACTCGATTTCACTTGCCCGAAAAATGAAAGTAAATTATACGCATGCGGAATCTGAATAATTTTCAAGACAAAGAGTGAAGATGCGTAATTAATGGGATGAATGAGACTGTTTGGGGCGAGTTATTCTATGACTTGAGCATGCGCGTAATATTTGTCAAATTAAAACTCCGACGGGTATTTATTTTTTACAAGCCAGTTGGACTTGTTGCCAAGCGGATTTTACAAGTTGGACAGGAAAATCACAGGCCGCAGGTGTTCAGACTACCACTAATTTCGCAGACTGCAATATGGGATCAGAGTTTTACATACAAATATATAGGGGAAATCTTTAAATCTTCTTCTCAAGAACAACTGGGCCAGAAGAGCTGAAATTTACATGAAAGCTTCCTGTTATAGTGAAGAATCAAGTTTGTTAAAATATTGACCCCCAGGGGTAGGATGGGGCCACAATAGGGGATCAAAGTTTTACATACAAATAGAGAAAATCTTCTTCTCAAGAACCACTGGGCTAGGAAAGCGCAAATTTACATGAAAGCTTCCTGACATAGTGCAGATTCAAGTTTTTTCAAATCATGGCCCCCGGGTGTAGGATGGGGCCACAATGGGGGATCAAAGTTTTACATACAAATATAAAGGAAAAATCTTCTCGAGAACAACTGAGCCAGGAAAGTAGAAATTTACATGAAAGTTTCCTGACATAGTGCAGATTCAAGTTTGTTAGAATCATGACCTCCGGGGGTTCGATGGGGCCACAATTGGGGATCAAAATTTTACATACAAATATATAGGGAAAATCTTCCAAATCTTCTTCTCAAGAACCACTGGGCTAGGAAAGTACAAATTTACAAGAAAGCTTCCTGACAGTGTGCAGATTAAAGTTTTTTCAAATCATGGCCATCCGGGGGTAGGATAGGGCCACAATAGGGAATCAAAATTGTACATACAAGTACATGGAGAAAATCTTTAAAAATCTTCTTCTCAAGAACCATTGGGCCATAGAAGTTTACATTTATATGAAAGCTTTCTGACAGTGCAGATTCAAGTTTGTAACAATCATGGCCCCTGGGGGTAGGTTGGGGCCACAATAGGGATCAAAGTTTTACATGCGAATATATAGGGAAATCTTTATATATTTGCCAAGATGACTCAGGTGAGCAATGTGGCCCATTGGCCTCTTGTTTTAACGCGTGTTGTTAAAGACATGCCACAGTACTGTATCAATTGTGCGTTTTGTCTGACGTAGGTACCTGGCGAGATGAGATGTGGCCAGATAACTGGACAGCGGTGACTCTAGATGGCAAGAGGTCAGCTCAATTTGAACATACACTGTTAGTGACAGACACTGGATGTGAAGTGTTAACAAGGAGACGAGAAAAAGATGGACAGCCTCACTTTATGGACAAAATTTGAGTGTGTCCGAAAGCCATGGATTCACAATTTACACAGTGCACTGTAAAGATTATGCTGAAAAGAAAATCTGTAACCTTAAAATAGCTTCCGGTTTTTATATACCCATCAATGCTGTTGCTGGGTATTATTTTAAAGGAAGTTCAAAGTTACAAGCTTATAAAGGAAAGTAAAGTTTTAAATTTATTCTGTGTTTACTGTCCATGGTACGATCTGTTAAATATTTCTGGTATTTAAATTTTCATTATTTCTTAAATTTATTATGTCGGCATGCTTAATTGTGATTATAAAGTGAATTTTAAATTATCTACAATACAAAGTCTTAAGATTTTAATTATAAAGGTACACTTTTCACAAAGCTATTGATTTCTTACAATTGCAGTGTAACTGTTAAGGTCAGATACACGAGCTGCACAAATAGTACAAGTAATATAATCTTACTTGTACGTTGCCATGTTCTGGTAGCTCATTATTGCTTGGTTATAATAGAATTTTTTTTTTATTTATTGTGATCACATTGCTACATCAAATAAATAAAACCAGAATTCAGCTCCATACAATGTGTTGTCCTTTCACTATGTGTCAGATTTGCACTGACTATCAGAATGGGTTGTAAAATATTAATTTCAAAATGGACCCAAATACTTCAACTATTAATTACACCATTATGCCCATGTGGCTCATCAAAATTGGGGCATCATAGACTACCGTACTATCTCCAAAATCCCGGCATTACGGTTTAGACTGATTCTACACCCTGTATTACTCTAAAATCGGTTGTAAAGATCTTCGAGTGCCAAAATACTGGAAGGCCTTGTTTCAGGGTGAGGACATACCATGTTCTTAAACAAGTTTCATTTTAAATGTGTGCT
>NC_079167.1:23046905-23096905 GCF_947568905.1 Ostrea edulis | reverse complement strand
TATCACAGAAATGTTCATTAACAGACTAGAAAGTATTTAAAATATCCATCAATACATAAATCGTTGATGAAAATGACAAAAGTTCTGAATAACAATGCTTTCAAGCCATTAAAAAAATGCTGAATGGTGGGTCCTGTCCTCCATTCAAGATTTAACGTGAACTCCTGTTATTGCAACATACTGTGCAGAAGATGATAAGCAGTTATGTGAGATTGTAGATATCCTCAGGATCTGCCAGTGAACAAGACATTATCTGTAGACAAGCCTTTCCTCCATCTTTACCACTTCTGTAAACCTACATGAAATGAGACATACTCTATAGACAAGCTTTCTTTCATCCTAAATTCTATGAACCTACACAAGAGGCCCATGGGCCTTATCAATCACCTGTTCATCATGTACATGAACCTTTTGTGTATAGAGGTGTTGCATTTTGCAAAGAATACATCTTTTAAACCTTGAAAATGGAGATTTTGTGATTAAACAGATCTCCTTTGATGCGGTAAAGTTCACAAGAAACTAATACAAGTGATGTGTATGCTTGACTGAATATCAATAGATGTTGAATATTGCTAGCCTGAGCCAACTCTCCAGGGGTGAAGGCTCAAAAACTCATTTTTAATTTTATTCTGGCCACTTAAGGGACTGATTCACGATTTCCCCCAAAAGAAGATGGGTGACTTTATCAAGCCTAGAACCCACAGAGGGACAAATATCAAAGTTAAAATTGAAACTCTCCAGAAAAAGAAAAATTTGCATTCTAGTTAAGAGAATCAATCCATGGTTTCCAACAAGAGGCCCAGGGGCCTTATAGGTCACCTGAGTATCATGTAACAACCTTCCAATGTTTGAATTAGGTTTGTGTTTAAATATAAGAATTTTACTTTTGGATGGAAGAAACATTGAATAGCTATGTGGTCAGCCCCGCCTTTGCACCAGAACCCCTGACCCAGGGGCCATAAATTTCAGTTTTGAAAGAAGCATCCTTGATCATCATTATCATACTATTAGTTTGTCTACTTAATACCCAGCAGCAGAGGAGAAGATTTTCAAAGAAATAAAATGCATTTTCACTATATGATCAATAGGGCCCCACCCTAATACCAGAACCCCTGACCCAGGGGCCATGAATTTCACAATTTTGAAAGAGGCATCCTTGCTCATCATAACCATGCTATTGGTTTGTCTACTTAATACCCAAGGACAGAGAAGAAGATTTTCAAAGAAATAATGCATTTTCACTATATGACTTATAGAGCCCCACCCTAGCACCAGAACCCCTGATCCAGGGGCCATGAATTTCACAAATTTTAACAAGAGCTACTGTGAGCTATGCTCACTAAGAATACCCCCCGCTTACCCCAATCTCCCAAAGGGTGTTGGTAATAGGTATAAACTACCTCTTTTCTGAGTGTTGCTACTTTGATGTCCAGTGCGCATGACCTTTGACCTTTTGACCCCAAAATCGATAGGGATCATCTTCATCCCATTAGTAGTCCATATATATGATATGGTGACTGTAGGTGGAAAGGATAACGCTTTAGAGCCCGGAAACCATATTGCTACTTCGATGTCCAGTGCGCTTGACCTTTGACCTTTTGACCCCAAAATCGATAGGGATCATCTTCATCCCATTAGTAGTCCATATATATGATATGGTGACTGTAGGTGGAAAGGATAACGTTTTAGAGCCCGGAAACCATATTGCTACTTCAATGTCCAGTGCGCTTGACCTTTTGACCCCAAAATCGATAGGGAACATCTTCATCCCATGGGTAGTCCATATGTTTGATATGGTGACTGTAGGTGGAAAGGATAACGCTTTAGAGCCCGGAAACCATATTGCTACTTCAATGTCCAGTGCACTTGACCTTTTGACCCTAAAATCGATAGGGAACATCTTCATCCTATGGGTAGTCCATATGTATGATATGGTGACGGTAGGTGGAAAGGATAACACTTTAGAGCCCGGAAACCATATTGCTACTTCAATGTCCAGTGTGCTTGACCTTTGACCCCAAAATCGATAGGGAACATCTTCATCCCATGGGTAGTTCATATGTATGATATGGTGACGGCAGATGGAAAGGATAATGCTTTAGAGCCCGGAAACCATTGCGTCTACAGACGGACGGACAGACGGACAACTCGATTCCAGTATACCCCCCCCCCCCCCACAACTTGTTGCGGGGGGTATAAAGAGGCATCCTTGCTCATCATTACCATGCTATTAGTTTGTCTACTTAATACCCAGAGACAGAGAAGATTTTCAAAGAATTTCTACATTTTCACTATATGACCAATAGAGCCCCACCCTAACACAAGAACCCCTGCCCCAGGGGCCATGAATTTCACAATTTTGGTAGAGGGCTCATTGCTCATTATAATTATGCCCACAGTTTGGCTTCTTGATGTCCAGGAGTAAAGAAGAAGATTTTTTAAAATTACACTCATTTTGATGGTTTTTGCCATTTTCACTATATGACCAATAGAGCCCCCCCACCCCCCCTAACACAAGAACCCCTGCCCCAGGGGCCATGAATTTCACAATTTTGGTAGAGGGCTCAATGCTCATTATAATTATGCCCACAGTTTGGCTTCTTGATGTCCAGGAGTAAAGAAGAAGATTTTTTAAAATTACACTCATTTTGATGGTTTTTGCCCCACCCCTCAGGCCCCAGGGGGGCAGGGACCACGAATTTCAAAATTTTTGTTCCCCTTCACCCACAGATGCTATATGCCAAAATTGGTTGAAATTGGTTCAGGGGTTTCAGAGAAGAAGCTGAAAATGTTCAAATGTTAACACACGACGCACGACGACGGACAAAAACAGATAGCAATAGGTCACCTGAATGAATTCAGGTGACCTAAAAATGCTTTTTCGATGTGCCCATTTCAAAGGAACATTGGAAAAAGCCTACTTAAAATCACCTATACGCGATAAACGCACAAAATAACAGTAAATTTGACTTTTCCAAGCAGATTTTCATATGGAGTGGGCCAAGTCTCCATTGTGGACTAAGTAAAATATGTTGAGTTCATGTTCAGGTGTAATATGTTTTGTAAATAAAAAGTATAGAGACTTGACCCACTCTATGAAAAAAACTTACTTCTTGTGTATAACTTTTGTTGTATTATCAAGAAAATTTCTATGTCCACAATGGGTGACTTTAGATAGCTTGAAATTCAGAAATTCTTCATGGAATGGATAGCCGAGGTGGTATAGCGGCATTCTCACTGAAGTTTTGGACAACTCCAGATTGCATATCTGTGGTTCGAATACCAATTTGTCCTACCTATTTTTTTCTTATCAATGAATAGACTTCCCATAATTATTTGTCACTGGCATTTTATGCTAAGTTTATGCAGTCTTAATGACGATCACACGATTCCAACATGCAGCTAGTGAATAAATGTAAACAAGTATGGGGCCTCCTGTGAAGTATGAATGTTGTTATGTAAATGATATATTAAAGGAAAGTAAAAGAGAACAATTTCAACAATGCTTTTAAGCTTTTAAAAGAAGTTACTTGAAGATATCATGACAAAAGCCAAATAGGTAACCAACAGGTGCAGACTGTCTAAAAGGCACAGTGTACTACAGTTCAGTACAAAAACAAAAGCAAATCAAGTGTCTGTTTCTGTCCCATTTGTATTTGCTGGGAAATCTAACAGCAAATGTGTGTTCTGTTACTGTAAAACTGGCCTCAAGAGTTGTACAAAAGAGGCGAGAACTGATGCCTTTATCATATTTGGTATATTAATACCAGTAGGTTGTAAATGCTGTTCAAAAACATTTGTTGGGAAAAACAAGAGGCCCATGGGCCACATCGCTCACCTGAGTCACCTTGGTCCATATCAGAAGATTTTCCATATCTATTTGCATGTAAAACCGTAGTCCCTATTATGGCCCCAAACCTACCCCTGGAGGCCATGGTTTTTGCAAACTTGAATCTACACTATGTCAGAAAGCTTTCATGTAAATATGAACTTCTTTGGCCCAATGGTTCTTGAGAAGAAGATTTTTAAAGATGTTCCCGATATATTTGTATGTAAAACTTTGATCCCCTATTGTGGCCCCATCCTACTCCAGGAGGGCATGATTTCAACAAACCAGAATCTGCACTATATCAGAAAGCTTTCATATAAATCTCAGCTTTTCTGGCTCAGTGGTTCTGGGAAGAAGATTTTTAAAGATTTTTCCTATATATTTGTATGTAAAACTTTGACCCCCTATTGTGGCCCCATCCAACCCCCGGGGGCTATGATTTTAACAATTTAGAATCTGCATTATATCAGGAAGCTTTCATATAAATCTCAGCTTTTCTGGCTCAGTGGTTCTTAAGAAGAAGATTTTTAAAGATTTTCCCTATATATTTGTATGTAAAACTTTGACCCCCTATTGTGGCCCCATCCGACCCCCGGGGGCCATAATTTTAACAATTTAGAATTTGTATTATATAAGGAAGCTTTCATATAAATCTCAGCTTTTCTGGCTCAGTGGTTCTTGAGAAGAAGATTTTTAAAGATTTTCCCTATATATTTGTATGTAAAACTTTGACCCCCTATTGTGGCCCCATCCGACCCCCGGGGGCCGTGATTTTAACAATTTAGAATCTGCATTATATAAGGAAGCTTTCATATAAATCTCAGCTTTTCTGGCTCAGTGGTTCTTGAGAAGAAGATTTTTAAAGATTTTCCCTATATATTTGTATGTAAAACTTTGACCCCCTATTGTGGCCCCATCCGACCCCCGGGGGCCATGATTTTAACAATTTAGAATTTGTATTATATAAGGAAGCTTTCATATAAATCTCAGCTTTTCTGGCTCAGTGGTTTTTGAGAAGAAGATTTTTTAAAGATTTTCCCTATATATTTGTATGTAAAACTTTGACCCCCTATTGTGGCCCCATCCGACCCCCGGGGGCCATGATTTTAACAATTTAGAATCTGCACTACCTAATAAAGCTTATCTATAAATTTCATCTTTTCTGGCCCAGTGGTTCTTGAGAAGAAGATTTTTTAATGACCCTACCCTATTTTTACCTTTTCTTGATTATCTCCCCTTGGAAGGTGGCCTGGCCCTTTATTTTAACAATTTAGAATTCCCTTTACCTAAGGATGTTTTGTGCCAACTTTGGTTGAAATTGGCCCAGTGGTTGTTGAGAAGAAGTTGAAAATGTGAAAAGTTTACAGACGGACGGACGCCGGAATACGGGTGATCAGAAAAGCTCACTTGAGCTTTCAGCTCAGGTGAGCTAAAAACTGAATCCAAATCAAAGCATTAATATTGCACCATATAGAAAACACTATTCCATACTTGATTTACACCACAAAACATGCGAGGTATCTCATTGACATCAGTTAATATGTCAATGGAAATGCGGAGCACATACTGTTGGATGTTGCGAGCATATATGCAGTGTCATTTGGTACCTTACGTACTCCAGGCATCAGTGTAACTGTGTGTGTTAAAACCCACTTAATGTCTGATATATTTGATGCTGCCTGTGAAACAAATTTTGATGATGATTTTGATTAAATATCATTCTTTGAAGTATGATCTATATATTTGTCTTGAATTCTAAATATTTTGGACAGCGTTTTAGTACGACACTGTATCTATTGTAACTACGGGTACCATCAATACGGATTTTAAACTCCCAATTTGTGACAGGTGCCCAATCATGGATAGGCTTATTGTTTACAAAGTTCACCCATCTTCTTTTGTTTTTCACTTTTTAGTGATCAAAATCTACTGTCTAATGTGTTTGAAAGATTTTGCAGGTTATACATTATCACAGAAGCTCATTTTATAGAATTCATATTTGTTTGTAAACAAAGATTGTGGTATGTTATTGTTTATGAAATTTTCAAAAGAAATGGATATCGATCTAAGTTTATTATATCTTTCACATTTCAAGCATTCTTCTGGTAAAGTGTGTCATCTAAAAGTTAAAATATGTGACTATGCAAAATTGAGATGCTTTATATTACAAAATGAATATTTCACTTGTTTGACTCAAATCTTTGTTTACATAACACAGATTTAAGGTTAAAATATAGATTTTATTCTTGCATTCAGAAGGTCAAAATTTTGGTTGTCAACATTAAATGATTTATACTTTTAATGTTTAACATCAAAAATAAAAAATATTTTGTTTAAAAATCGTGAACCAGTCCCTTTAACTGATCTCCCTCATAATAAGGACCAGAGGTCTCATCTGATAAGCACTGGCCATGGTTAGGGCATTCCCTTTATAACCAGGATGCCTAGGTTAGATTCTTGATCCTACTCTGCATCAAACTTAAATTGTTTAAGATAAGAAGTAACAGTTCCTATGGTCTTTTGGATATAACCTAAGAAATGGAGGTCCTGTGTTACGGTACGTGTTGGCATGATAAGGAAACGTCACTTCTATAGCTGTAAACACCAAAGTGAGAATAGACCCAGCTTACCGAATGTGAATATCGAACTATAGTTATGTTATTGGTGTTATAATTTCAAAGAATAGTACAAACCATTTTATATTGTTATAGAACATTATTTTTTGTTTCAATAAAAAACATGCTGGTAATATCAAACTGATTTGACAAGTAATCCTAATTACTTTTACCCCTCTATTTGTATAAATATTGTGAATAAATGTATTCATAATTTTAGCATTTGCCTCTTAGATTAATACAAAATTGTAATTGTTTTCCCCTTTACGTTTTTTTTTCCCCATAGAGGCCTCAGAATTAATCAATTCTTTTGAACATTCTATATGCACATGTAGTACAGTACAAGCAACACTGTAGATTCCTTATTTTACGTGAGTACTTATTATCGCGAAATGACTCATGGACGTCAAATCGCGAGAAAATAAATTCTCAAGTGCTCTGTTGATCAAGTGTTTTTGCATGTATTTCAGCAATATAAAAATAAAAGCGAGAAATATTTTTTCGCAAGTGATGTTTCTCACAAAATTATGCGATAATAAATTCCTTTTTGTATATTTAGGAATTTACAGTATTTTATATTTGATCTGCATCAAAGATGCACAAATATTACATGATCTAAATGCAATCTATGTTTACACAAATATCTTGGGTTGCTGTAGTTGTGATATAGTGAATGACACAAAATCTAATTCTTTTATACTGTTTCGGAGTCTTTCCCCACTGTTGATACAGGGTACATATACCATTCGTTGTTTGTCTTGACCCCTTATGAGTTATAATTACATGTAAGCCAAATGATTGAGCTCATAAATTTTGATGTCAAGCATGTACACCTGTAAATTTTCAATGTCACTACGCATCAAGTACTAGACTTTTTAGTCCTAATTTCTTTTTCACATATATATTGTATATAATCACGCATAAGAAAAATTAACATGGGAAAGTCTAAATGTAATATTTATCAAAATCCAAGAGTTCCAAAAATGGTACATAATACACCAGTGAAAAGCATTATATAGGGTGTTTTTCTGAAACCATAATTTGTAGAACTTTGCTTCAGGTAGTACCACCATCATCAGACTGTGACATACTTTCTTTTCATATGAATAAAAGATCCTAGCTTAAAAACTGTGACAGGAGGTAGATAAACAAACCAAGAGTCCTGTGTGTAAAATATTTCCTCAAATTAGACCAAGTTCAACATCCTGTAAATATTTAAACAAATTTCAAAGAAAATTTAAAATTGTTGTGAATCAAAATCCTAAGCACTACGCACATCTTTAAGTTATTTACAACTTTAGGCCCTACCTTCAAAACTGTGAAAGGGGTTAAAAGGACAAACTATGTCCTTCTTTAAAATAAATTTCCTCAAAACGGACTAAATGACCTGTAATTTTCTCAAAAATTGAAGAAAATCAAAATCCTTGCCACAAGAACATCTTCAATACCCATACAAACACTTTGTGATCTGAAAAGGTCCTCACTTGAAAACTGTGGGAGGAGTTAGCTGGACAAATTATGTACCCTTCATATAGCATTAATTCTTCAAATAAAGGAGCAAAACTCATGCGACAGGTTGAAATGGATCAAAACTGCAACATGATCCAGAGTAACTCACAAAGCTACATAGCACATTTCAGTTTAATATGTGACAGAAAAGTGAATATAGAAACAGAAAACCCTGAACAGCCAGCTGGATGGACATACAAAAGTACGTCCAGACATCCCTGTACCATAACACGTTCTGTCTAAATATTACTACATCTTGTCATATATATATATATATATATACAAACCTTAAAATAGATTTTGCATCTTTCTAAAAGAAACCTCCACTTGATCCTTGTCTTCTTTTCCTGATCCAACTTAAAGTAATTTTCCACCTGCAAAACAAATTTCAAGATTTTAAAATATATACAACATGTATATGCATTAAAATGTCAATAAATTTGCTTTTTTAACAAGAGGCCCACAGGCCTTATCGGTCACCTGAATACTAGTGAAAAAGTATCACTACTTCCATGGGCTATGAAATCTAGAAAATAATTTCCTGTTCTAAATATCTAAGCTAAATTCTAATGTTCAGCAACAGTATAAAACAAGATGTGTTCTTAAAACTTTACTGCCCTCAAAAGTGCATGTACACTGATGAAAGGCTTTAAATAATATAGGTGTATTAACATTAAAACATCAAAAGATACGACTAATTTGGACTCATCTTAAAGTCATAACCCTGGGTTGTGAAATTCACCATTTTTTGTTCATCCTTTTCTGCTATTCCTAAGTATGCATTTAGATTTTATACAGTATCAGCAAACTTACACATACATACTATATACTAAGTTTGGCCCCACCCTGGGGTCAAACCCTTACTCTGGGCAAAATCAAATTTACAATTTTGGTAAAAGATTACCTGCTCTATCCATTTAGTTTCAATTTAGTATCAACAACACTAAGAAAATGTAATTTAAGTGTTTTACACATAAACACTACATAACCAGTTTGGCCCTGCCCTGGGGTCATAACCCCTACCCTGGGGATCATGAAATTTACATTTTGGTAGAGGCCTTCCTGCTGTACATCACTGTGCATTTAGTTTTTCTTACATGTGTGTGGTTCTTGAGAAAAAGAATTTTTGAAAATTGGTCAATTTTGGGCAGTTTTTGTCCCACCCCTAGGGCCCCAGGGGTGCTGAAGTCCTGAAATTTACAATTTATGTCCCCGTTGTCCCAATGATGCTTCATACCAAATTTGAAAAGAATTGGACTGGTAGCTATTAAGAAGAAGTTAAAAATGTTCAATTGTTAATGCATGACGAACGACTACGGACGAAAACCAATTGCAATAGGTCACCTGAGTTTACTCAGGTGACCTAAAAAATTAAGTAGTCCTTTCCTTTATAGACATCAGGATAAGAAAGTATTACCAATAAGCTCAATGAACAAAATGTGTCTGTGAATTGTGAAACACATACTTTTGAAGATTGCAATGTCCAGTTGTAGCAAGTCTGACCTTGACATATTATCTTGACTTACAGTTTGACCTCAACTTTTCATTAAGTATGAATCTTGAATGAATATTTCAGTTTATGGTTTTAAGGCTGAATTTTGAACTCGGCATATAATCTTGTTTCTCTGAAATCAAGCTTTCAGCATAAACATTCACTTGATTAGGTAAATCTTGTTTAGCTCAATTAGTAATATATCTGTACAATATACTTGCCTCTGTATAGTGGTCTCACAAAAACTTAAATGCAATAAATTGTTTTTCTGTCTAAACAAAAAATATCATTGCTAAAAATCAGAAGAGATGATAAATAAATATCATTTGCAACTGATTTTCATAACACTATCTACCCTTGGAGGGACCATATTCAAACTTTCTTGGACTAAATTGTTTTATACTTGGAGAGCCTATCCCACTCCTCCTCCCCCTGAGGTAATGTTGTCGGTTCCTTTTTATTTCCGTGCAGTATCACGGGTAGTGTCCACACTAGTGGGCCCCCTTCCAGGTATCTGGCTGGCTGCACGCATGGCAGATCTCACCTCAGATCTCCATTCTTCCCGGTCTTGAGGGTCGGCAGTAGAGAGCTTCCATTCTCTACGATCTTTCTCCGTCAGCTCTCTCCAAGATAGCATTGGCCGACCAACTCTACGTCTCCCAGGAACTTGTATATTTAGAGCGCACTTGACTGCACTACTGGATCTGACAACGTGGCCATACCAGCGGAGTCTCCTTTCCCTTAAGATAAGGTTGAGGTCGTCAATGCCAAGCTGCCCCAGCAATTCAGTTGAACTTACAGTGGCCATATCTTCAGGCTTGATGTTACAGATCTGTCTTATCATGGTCCTGTCATTGCGTAGTAGGTGATGAAGATTTGGCTTGGTCAGTGCCCAGGTCTCACTGGCATGGAGCATAGCGCTCCGTACACAGGTGTTATACACTCGACCACGGGTCTTATACGACAGGTGGCGTGATGTCGGGACTGGTAGCAGCTCCCTGAACTTCTTCCAAGCAGTCTTCACACGCGTAGTGGCTGCAAGGTCACAGCCACCAGCTGCGGAAAGCATGTCTCCGAGGTAGCAGAAGGAGCCTACAACTTCCAACTTGTCCACAGACCAACTTGGATATCACTCTGCGACCTGCCGTCAAGAGGGCGAGCAGTTCCTCTGCATCTTGAACATCTGAAGTCAGGGTCCACAGACAGGCGCACGAGCCCACTGCATTTCTTGTGCACCCAGTGCTTGCAGCCATTGTAGAAAATACTATTGCTGCCTACACCTGTACGACAGACAGCACATGGGAAGCTGCCTGAGTCCCGAAGTAAGTCAAGACCCGTACCGCAGATCATGATCTTGGTTTTGCCTGCATTCACACTCAGTCCTTTCCTTTCCATAGCTTCTTTCCAAGTCAGAAGCCTCTTGACACATTCATCCAACGAGTCAGTAATGATAACCAGGTCATCTGCATACAGATCCTCCCAGGGAACACCGGTGCGAAATTCGCGTGAAAGAGCCTCGAGTACGATGATGAAAAGCAGAGGGATGAATACTGACCCCTGATGGACTCCGACCCTCACAGCAAACTCCTAACTGTAGCCATCAACGCAGACACAGCTACAGGCATTTGCATACATCCCCTGCACCAGACACACAATCCACTCTTCCACACCAAGTTTTCGCAGTGCCCACCAGATCACCTTCCGAGGGACACGGTCAAATGCCTTTTCGAGGTCCACGAACGCCATATAGAGCCGTTTGTTTACTGCGAGATATTTTTCCTGCAGCTGTCGAACAACAAATATTGCGTCAGTTGTACCTCTGCCAGGGACGAAGCCAAACTGGGAGTCATCGATTGTCACCAACTGCCTACCGTAATAAGGCTGTCCACAATCCTTTTATATATCATTTTAATAATCTACACTTCAAGACCCTCTTAATGCTTTGTAAAAAGGAAACCTTTTTTTTTTTTAAAAAAAACAACTTTGATCTCTCATCTTTGGTGATCCACCTTAAGCTATGGTGACTATTTCTGAATTCTACTCTTCATGACCTCCCCAATGCCAGATCGTATGATCACTTTTCTAAACTATTTCTTAATCAATGAAGTTTTCTTATCCTGGGCTTTTATCAACATTAGAAGTGCAGCTCAAGGCTAGAGTCACTGAAGGGTAATGATTACAATATGTCACCTGAGTAGCTTGAATGGATGACACCATGATTTAAAACACCAGTCAATTTTCAAAATCATTATGGTGTAATTACAAGCAAAATGGATTAAATTTGGAAGTGCTGTGTTGCTTCTCATTGGTATCAATAAAGTAAAACATGGTTACAGTGAAACTCCAGACAGTGAAAAACACTTCATTATAACTAAACTTCATTATTTGTACAGTAAAACACAGTAATAGCACACCACCAGGGCCAGTGAACAACAGTTTGTTATTACCAGCTTCATTATACAGTAAAATACGGTTATGTTGAATCTCTAGGCAGTGAAAAACTTGTACAGTAAAACACAGTTATAGCAAACAACCAGGGCCAGTGAACAACAGTTCATTATTACCAAGCTTCATTATACAGTAAAACACGTTTATATCAAACCTTCAGGCAGTGAAAAACACTACATTATCACCAAACTTCATTATATTTACAGTAAAACCCAGTTAGAGCAAACCACCAGGGCCAGTGAACAACAGTTCGTTATTACCAAACTTCACTATAAAGTAAAACACTGTTATAGTTGTCTCAATTAATGTATATATTTTCCGATTACATCTCCATAGATGTTAGGGTCTTTATCCTTTTCAATAGTTATATCTCAATGTTTCCATAGTATATGAATAGTTCACCAGGCATTCTTGGACATTTAAATCCCTTGCAGTTAGTTTGGGTGTAGCAATTGTTGGGTGCGGACGTGTCTCTCTGCATTGATGTACATGTAGTTCATCTAGTAATAGTCATAGTTCATCAACTTTAAATACCTTGTGACCAGAGTCCACTATTTCTGAGGTAAGTTTACTAATTACTTTCAATCCATATTTAGTCCTAAAATGGCCAACATACAAAGTTCTTAACAATTTATATTAGAACTTACTGTGATTGTTCTTGTGAGTACACAGTATATTCATGTGCTATTTTATTTCTAATGTATATATATATTTACCTATTACGTAAATGTATGGTGTACTGTTCATGCCTGAATACAGGAAAATGCCCAGTAAATGCTATGTAGTAAAGTGTAATGTATATATGCAGTAAAATGCAGTGTGTAATATGTATATGCAGTAAAATGCAGTATGTAATGCGTATATGCAGTAAAATTCAGTGTGTAATATGTATGCAGTAAAATGCTATAAAGTATAGTATAGTGAAGTATGCAGTAAAGTGTAAAATGTGCGTGCAGCAAAATGCAGTCTGTGTAAAGTGAAGCAAAGTAAATTTAGTATGTGTATTGTAACAGTATCATCTGTATCTAAATTGTTTTTACATATTTTAATGTTACAGATCCCTTCTTCATTTGACTCCTTTTTGAAGTACAGAAAAGGATGATGCACATTTGTTGATAGATCGAATGTATAGACCATAAAACTTTCTTGCTATTTTAATGCCTGGCGACCATCCTGCAACAATAGTGAACCTCCAGGCAGTGAAAAATCGTTCATTGTAACCAAACTTCATTATATCTAATAAAAGTTTTACTATATTCATCTCATTGGAAAATAAATATCACTTCTTAATACACGTGAAATCGTTTTAAGCATGTTTGACTGTATTGTAATGGTAAATGGCTACCTTGATCCCTATGAAGTGTTCTGCCACACTACCATACAAATAACACTGTTCCAGTGTTCCAGTGTGATCAGACAGGGAGATGGGAATCCTGTACTCGATGTCAGCCTGCTCAAACGTCAGTGACTCAGCAGTGTCAAACAGGTTCAGGGTCCCATTACAACAGTCCACATTAGAACACAGGAAACCATTCTTCTCTGTTAAGGAATGCTTACACTTGTTGCTGTAAATAATGCATCAGTTGTGTTCAGTTTATCAAATGGCCTAGTAAGCTCCGAGTATCAAAGACAGACACTATGGAGGGTTATAAATAGAAACTATTAAGTCTAGGACACATCACATTTTCCAAAGTATATAAAATTATATGCAATTTGATTTATCACAAATATAGTAATTAATTCTAATAGTTTGCAAAAATATTGTGATAATTAGCCACAATACAGATTTAAATTTAAGCCCCGATTGTAAAAACAACTCAGTAATTAAATAGTCATGTAGTACAGTGATGTCACATGTGACCTTTTTCGATCAGCTGATTGAGAAAGTAGTGTATAGATATCTTTAAGGCAGAAAAAAGGTAGCCTTATATGTACGTGTGCAAAATATGCATGTCTTCAAGTTTGATTCAAATTTTTGCTCTCAGCATTCCAATAATTAACTCATCTGAACTTTCAAGAGCTTAGCCCAAAAAAAAAAATGTTATCTACAATATTTCTGAACTTTGCACAAAAGTGTCTTAGTTCAGTGACATGTTGTTACAGTGGGGGATGAAACTGATACCATCTGTAGGCGATGACGGAATTGAAATCCTCCTGGTCTACATTGAACTGGGAAAGGAACATACAAGTTACACCATACACAGTAGGCTTCCACTGGTTCTGTAAGTCACACATCACATTCTTCACCTCGGACACCGTAAACATGTCTGTTATTTTCTCCACTGCAAGTCAACATAGCATTCAAATAAATCTTAAAGAACAAATCTCAACACAACCATCCCTATTGGGGACATTTTTGAAATATTCTATACTTGATGGCATAAAGTCTTCAACATTACTCATGCATTACCTTTATACAAACCCAGGATACCCTAAATTCCCTTGACCTCAAATTTAACAATATATTAATGGAGCATAAAAAAGAGAAAATGCAAATTTGATTGGCTAAGTTAGGTCTCCAATTTGAATCTCTACTTAAAAGGATCAACCTACCAGTTGATTTCCCACTTGCAATCTTATTTCGTAAATTTCAATATTTCAAATCACAGAAATAGCTATCAGCTAAACCGACAACATAAAATTTGAATTTTGATGACCTGGGACTGATCCATAAGACATGATGAACCTCTGGATCAAGTGTCACTGTCACGAGATCTTCAAATACATGGCCTATTACTATGTTATACATGAAATATTCATTTTTCTCTGACAACCTTCAAATTGCTCAAATGACCTGAACTGAGGTCAGGACATGTCACCATGTTGAAAGTTAATTAGAAACTTCAGTGTCATATAAGTCACATAAATGTGTTTTTATCTTTCTGTGTTGCAAATGTAAGATAGTGCTAACAGAATGTACAGAATTTTTTTTTTCAAGAAAACAATCTAATGGCTATACTGCTTCTATGCATGAAATTGAACTTTAATAACTATTTTACAGAAAACTAAACCAGTTCAAGAATGATTTCAAGTACATACAAGGGGGGTCAGTTGTCGTGTTGTCCACTGATTCCTCTGTGATGTCACAGCTCTGGGCATACTGGTGCAGGCTGTGAGCCTCTGGGGTATCTATGAGTACAAAAAAAGGAGTAGCCATTGAGAAACAGTGCTCACCTGAGTCATCACCCCATTCACATAAATACTTTCACAAACCATTATAGTTAAAATTTCAAACCACTATTGCAGCCCAGCCCTAGCATTCATTCATAGTGTGAAGGAAACTTTGATTCTACATTACATGAGGATGATTGTATATTAATTTTAAAGCAAACTGTAATCTTGTTCTTGCACGAGAAGATTTTTAAAAGAATCCTTATATCTTATTCATACGTAAAACTTTGAATGGCCCCACCTAAAGAGTCTCTGTGAACAGCTTCTAAATATCAATATCTGATCGCCCACTTGGTGACCGTAAAATTCTGATTGTAATTTTTCCTATTTTAGTTCCAAGTCTTATTTAGTCGAAGTAAGACAATGCTGTTAACAAATCTGATTATATATGCAACTTTACATCTTCACAAGTCAAGGGTTATTGATTCATTATCTCGCACTAACCCTTGACATCAGTCGCTATATAAAATTTGGGCTCATTAGACCATTACGCAATCCACTATAAATAAAACATCCAATGAAATCACTGCATCTTGTTATGGTGTACATGGATACAAATGACGATTTCATACTGCTGTATTGATAAACAAGTGCAACTGTAATATTTACATCAGGCCTAAAAAAAATAATGTTGTGTTTCCGATCACCCCCTTGAAATTTTTAAGGGTCGGTAGGTAGGGATTTTTTTTTTTGGTGACCATAAAATTCGAAGTATTTTCAACTTTTATATGAAGATCCCTGGGGATTATAATATTATAATATTCCTATGTAACCATGTTAAATCCATGAAAATATCTATTTATTTACTTGTAGCTGCAAGATCACAAAGGGAGAAAATTTGCCAGCTGGTATTTGACAATAAAAACAAAATAAAACAGGACATCAAATTCAGCCATTTTATATCAGCAGATATATCATATACAACAGAAGTATAAATTAAAACATCTGACAGTTTGACAACAAAACTCATATTCACAATTATTGAGCAAATCTGCATTGACTATTGAAAGACAAATCCAAGAGCTCATTTTAGTACTTTGAAATGCACAAAAAGTATGCATGGAATCTTGAAACAAGTTAAATATCGTTTTGAAAGCATCAAATACAAACAAGATGTACTGTGAGCAATGCTCACTAAGAATACCCCCCGCTTACCCCAATCTCCCAAAGGGTGTTGTTAATAGGTATAAATTACCTCTTTCCTGAGTGTAAAAATATGGTATGAATTTGTAGAAGAAAATGGAAGATATAGTCCGAACACAAATCCATGGCATAAACCTATAATTTTGACCTTGAGATCGAAGGTCAAGGTCATAAAGAGGTCATGAATGTACATGACACATAGTCTCATGGTGATACACCCACGTCTTATGGTATGACTATGTCAAAACCCTATAATCAATTTTGACCTTGAGGTCAAAGTTCAAGGTCATATACAGGTCATGAAGGTACTCGACACATCGTCTCATGGTGATACACTCATGTGTCAAATATGATATGCCTATGTCAAAGAACAAAGAAGTCATGGCCCGGACATGAATCCATTGTAAAAACCTTTAATTTTGACCTTGAGTTCAAGGTCATATGGAGGTCATGAAGGTACATGACACATCGTCTCCTGGTGATACACTCATGTGTCAAATATGGTATGCCTATGTCAAAGAACAAAGAAGTTATGACCCGGACACGAATCCATTGTAAAAAACCTTTAATTTTGACCTTGAGGTCAAGGGTCAAGGTCATATGGAGGTCATGAAGGTACATGACACATCGTCTCATGGTGATACACTCATGTGTCAAATATGGTATGCCTATGTCAAAGAACAAAGAAGTTATGGCCCGGACACGAATCCATTGTAAAAAACCTTTAATTTTGACCTTGATGTCAAGGGTCAAGGTCATATAGAGGTCATGAAGGTACTTGACACATCGTCTCATGGTGATCTACCTGTGTGCCAAATATGGTATGCCTAAGTCAAAGAACAAAGAAATTATGGCCCGGACACGAATCTGCACAGACAGACAGACGGATGGACGGACAGACAGACAGACGGACAGACAGACAGAGTGATTCCTATATACCCCCCAGAACTTCGTTCGGGGGGTATAATTAACATCAAGGTCTTCAATATAGTATTAAAAAATTTAAGTTTATGAGAAGTGTATAAAATATGTCTGTTAATTTCAGCAGTGTGCTAGTATTGATATTGAGTTTTGTACAATGTCATGCATTTTGATATTAAAATATGTTTATCTATTTGATGTATTTCATTTCTAATGTCAACGAAAGTGTCACTTTCCTTAAAACTAAGGAAGATCTTCTTCTCTGGGAAATGATCGCATTTTCCACATTGCACATTAAACAGAACGCGTTGTGTTGCCATGTCTAAAAGTATCCACTGCGCATGTTCACGCATATATAATTAGATCAGCGGTTTCTACTTTCCAACGAATTCTAAAAATAAACACTGGATATTTTTAGCGCTGTTTTATTTCAGGACGCAAAAAGATGTACTGTGAGCAATGCTCACTAAGAATACCCCCCGCTTACCCCAATCTCCCAAAGAGTGTTGTTAATAGGTATAAACTAGGAACACAGCATCTCCATGCGATGAAAAAAGCCGTTAAAGAATTTAAATGGAAACCATATTGCTACTTCGATGTCCAGTGCGCGTAACCTTTGACCTTTTGACCCCAAAATCGATAGGGAACATCTTCATCCCATGGGTAGTCCATATGTATGATATGGTGACTGTAGGTGGAAAGGATAACGCTTTAGAGCCCGGAAACCATATTGCTACTTCGATGTCCAGTGCGCTTGACCTTTAACCTTTTGACCCCAAAATCGATAGGGAACATCTTCATCCCATGGGTAGTCCATATATAGGATATGGTGACGGTAAGTGGAAAGGATAATGCTTTAGAGCCCGGAAACCGTTGCGTCTACAGACGGACGGACAACCCGATTCCAGTATACCCCCCCCCCCCCAACTTGTTGCGGGGGGGGGGGGGGGGTTATAAAAAAGATCGAGGGACTTAGATTTTTTATTTTCTTATGAAAAAGATGGTCGGTAGGTTAATAAATTATTTTTTTTCCAAGATTAGCAATAAAAACTTTTGGTCGGGGGGGTCTGAAGGACAGTCGGTCGGGTGACTGGAAAGACAACATTTTTTTTTACGCCTCACTAATTAGGTTTATTGATAGTACAGTGTAGATCAAGTTTGGAAACCTTTCTGCTTAAGACAACATTGCTTAAACGATTGAAATAGCCATAAAGTTCTGTAGGTATCAATACACGTGTTTTTATTTGAATCCCTAGCTTCGCATTGTTATAAATAGAACCGCTTTCTCATTGGTTCCCATTCTTTTGTGGAAACAATCAGAACGAGCCCAACTTTTTGATATTCACTGATGTCAAGGGTTAA
Organism: Ostrea edulis; assembly: GCF_947568905.1. Taxonomy (NCBI): domain Eukaryota; kingdom Metazoa; phylum Mollusca; class Bivalvia; order Ostreida; family Ostreidae; genus Ostrea; species Ostrea edulis. Next base: position 23,078,415 of record NC_079167.1, on the reverse strand, counting down.
TGCGAGGAAACGAATCAATATTAACCCTTGACTTGTGAAGATGGCAACTTTAGGACTAGGTTATTTTTAGGGCTGCAACAGGTACCCGAAATAACCGAAAACCGCGGGTCGTGTTGTTCGGGTCGGGTTCGGTTCCATTTTTCCGTATTTCGGTTTGGGTTTGGTTTTTCAAATAGAATCATTATGTCACCAAAATCCTCAAAGGTGGCTGTATTTTGATCAATTGTTAAATGATGGCATTGTCGACAAAACTGTAAATAATGACAGTACATGCAAGATATGTTGGACGCATTGAAAATACGCCACAGGAGCAACATCATCAATGACAAAACATTGAAAGCATGGATGGAAACGAGTAGAAGTGACAATGCTGTTTCTAGTACCATGGATGTCAAGTCTAAACCTCAGTCCACGTCCCCGAGTAATTATTGTGACTAAATACATTGTAAAGGTTTTTGATTTTAACTGTATATTAGATTCTTAAAACAGTTATATAGACCCGAACTGAAATACCCGAACCCGAAGTAAAAAAATTAGAACCGACCCGACCCAAAATTTTTGGAACCGTGACAGCCCTAGTTATTTTGCATGCATACAACATGGCACAAATTTTGACAGTGGGTTTTGCTAGGAAAATGTATCTTTCAGTTAGTGGCTTTTTCATCACAAACACAGGTTTAGACAAACAGATAAAAACATTAAGATATGCATTCATATACAGAAACATAAAAACAAATCTATAAGAAGAATCAACGGTCCGGAACACCATTTTGTATATTTGTTAGTTCAAAGTGTAAATTGGTGGTATCCAGGGGAAGTACATTTAAATACAGAGCAAGTTAATTTACTTTTTTTAAATGATGTAACATATACCTGTATATGAAATAAAGAATAATGTCAATTTGGATGTGGGATACTTGTTTTCAATGTGGGCACATACAATTTTAGATATGGGGGTGGGGTGAGGATGAGGGGCACTTGGCACACCTAAAAAAATTTCATCTATGGATATGTCAAACCCTCATATGGCAAAATGGCAGTGCATCCATAGCTGCAGAATGCACATGTAAATGGAGCTCTCTGATCAGCTAATGCTCCTGTCAATTAGAATTTCGTGATCAGATCTGCTGATTAGCTGAGGTATATAAATTTTTAAATGTAAGAATGTAGTAGATGAATACCTGGGTTAACTGTAAAGATTGTTTTGGAATCAGATGTAGCCACCAGGCAGGATCTGTAGTTATCAAAGGACATTCGAACATCTGCCACAAACAACACTAAAAGATCCAAGTAAACATGCATTCAGGAATCCAATTATTGATGAATTAAACATTTCAATACAAAACAAAACACATCTTCATCACATTTCTATTATTATTCAATTATTGATGAATTAAATGTTTCAATACAAAATAAAACACATCTTCATCACATTTCGTAAAGAGGCAACAAAATATTTTAAAAAACCAAATAAGGATGTATTAAATGAATTTTTCCTAAAATTTATGCAAGTTAACTGATTCGCTACTTGGAGGAAACAATGAATTGATATGAACGGAAATCTTTTAACATTGGTATTTTCAATTCCAAAATCTAATCCAATCTTTGTATACACTAATAGTACTTAAAATATATACCAAAAATGTGAATATATCATGATTCTTACAATGTTCTAAACATCAAAAATGAAAATGCCACTGCTCTTGCAATAAATTATATTAATGCTAATTGTTCAATATATATATATATATATATATATATATATATATATATATATTTACACACTACAAACTGATCTAAATTTGCCTTGATGGATGGATTCCTTATTCTGTCAGTGTGTAAGTAGTTAAGTACCTGTACTGATTGGTGTCCAAGTGGAAGCCATGCAGGCAGCCTCTTTATCCCATCTACAATAGTCAAACAAGAATATCAGTAAAACTGATGGATGCTCCCCGAAATGCATCTAACCAATGAACTACTTCATATGATGAATAACTCATGAATACTGACACAATGATTAATAACTGTTAAAACATTGTTGAAATGAAGGTCTCTTTTACATAATATGTAAGGTATAGATAAGGTATATATGTTGAGTGCCATTCACCTTTACAAAATGACCTTTAGTGACCTTTGTCTGAAAGCCATTTCCCTATTGCTTATTTGTGTGATATGAAAGGTGAAGACGCAGTATTAAGTCTTCCCCGGAAGACATGTGTCGCCTGCTAGTTCATTCTATATGTAATATATCACGTATAATGTTGAAAAAGTAAATTATTGAAATGGTTTTTGTCACTAAACAGGAAGTTGATAAGCGACAGATTCGAAAATGTCTTACACAATACAGTTGGCCACACTGATGCTCTGTGCCAAATATCAGGGAGTTGCCCCATGTGGTTCTTGAGAAAACTGTGACAGAAATTTTTTTGCTGTAAAAAATTCTAAGTCCCGGCAAACAGGAAGTTGATAAGCGACAGATTCGAAAATGTCTTACACAATACAGTTGGCCACAGTGATGCTCTGTGCCAAATATCAGGGAGTTGCCCCATGTGGTTCTTGAGAAAACTGTGACAGAAATTTTTTGTGACGACGCCGCCGCCAGACGCCGCCGCCAGACGCCGACGCAGGACGCCGGATAGTGATCCCTATATGTCGCCACTGCGTAACGCAGGCGACACAATAATGAACAGTGATCATATGATCAATTTCTGATGAAAGGTTTATGGAGAAGGGGACTTTTATCGAAAACTGTTGAAATAAGGAACTTTTATATGTTCTGAGTGACCTTGACCTTTCCAAAATAACCTTAAAAGACCTTGGTCCAAAAGTCCTTGTCTCAAGGAACATTTCTGATCAAATATATAAATTTCTGATGAAAGTCTTTGGAGATATGAGCTTGGATGGACGGAGAGACGGACGGACATGATGGTGACTACAGTCAATGGACAAAAGTATTTGGCATTTTCAAAATGGCGTCGCATTGTTTACGTTCACAACGGAAGATTTAAACGGAGATTTGTGTAATTAAAACTGAAGACACTTACCTAATATTTTGTCAGATTCCCTTTCATACAGATTATTTCCTTAATCCTGTTTGGAATAGAAGCGTAGAGGCCCCATACACATTTCAAGGGGCCTTGATGGATTTTTCCCATACTTGTCTGATGGCTGCAAGCAGCTGATTTGCCTTTCTCTAGAGTCGCAGACACCCCTTTCAGCTCTCTTTTGATTTTTAACCGAACATTTTCAATCACATTCAGATCTGGAGACTGAGCTGGCCATTCTGTGCAGTTTATATTATTTTTTATTATGTAGTTTTTCACCAAGAGGGCAATTTCTTTTTGATAAACGTAGTCTTTGTTGGGAAAATGTTGAGCAATTACCGGCCATGAATTGTTATCAACCATTTCCATGTATTTTAGAGCATTTATATTACCTCCTACAGGTACAATAATTCCCATACCATCAAACACATGCATCCCAAGATCAATAACGATATTCTCCTCTTAGATGGACTACACAACAAGTGAGGACTGTTAGCTTTAACGTCTTTTCTCCATATATACAAAACCATTATCTGTCTCGATCACAATCTAGCTTGCATCAGAATATAAATATTTTTTCCATTCCTGGTCACTTTTCCAATATTTCCACTCTTGACACCATTTAACTCGCTTATTTCTGTGTTTATATCGCACCACCATCGTTTTCCTTGCACACTTCCTTTTGTACCCTTCTTTATGTTCACTTCATGTAACTTTCTAAACACTTACTTTTCACTAAATTGCTTTCCCTTCTTTCGTTTGATTTGCGTATTTTATCAGTTAAGGTATCCAATCCATAAAAGCATTTATTTTCACAAAAAGTCAATATCTGTAGCACTAAATCTTTTGGGGAAAAAATGCCTGATTTTTAGTGAGATAAAGATGGCAGAGAGATTAGATGATGCCACATCTATTTATAGTGAATTAGATTTTATTTTGGTCAGAGTTATCTCCCCTTGTAGAAATATATTTTCATAATTTGTATGGTGACCTTAACTTTTCTTTACATATTTTGAAAGACCATGGTAATAGGAATCTTTTCACCATGAGCTTTCTTTGGAAATTATATTCTAATTGACTTTATATGTCAGAAATGTTTTTCTCATAGGGATTAATGTTAATTTCTATTACAGATATTTCTTATATGTCTTGTCAATTTTAAAATCACTGTGTATGTTAATTATACGGAAGCCGATAGGTGCCAGGGTATAGAATTAATATTTATTTAACTGGCGGCCGGCACTTAAGTTAACTGGCGACCGCCACTTATTAACTGGCGGCTGCCATATAAATTAACTGGCGGCTGACACTTATTATCTGGCGGCCGCCATATAAATTAACTGGCGGCCGCCAGTTATTTTATCTGGCGGCCGCCACTTAATTCATATATGGCGCCTGCCAATTGCAAAAACAATGTAATTCGTATCGCTGAGTGATTATTTTGGAAAGATTTAGAATAGTACGCAAACACGCAGCATCGTTTTTCAAAGTGTATAGGGACAGTCGGAGGAGAAATTGTCTTCTACAGTTGTTGACAAGCAGAAAAGGAACCTAATTAAATGTCTCTTTTGTCCAAACTTCGTACTCCTAAATTGGAGGGAGAGGGCTCCGTTCATTCTTCAATTGATCAGTTCATTCATCATTACATTTTTACCATTCATTACTACCACCAAAAGAGTGGGGTGGGGGCCAGTCTGCCAATTAATCTTATTTCACATGTGAAAATAATTATAGTTTGCATGTGAAAATAATAGAAATTGAACATTGTCAAAAAAATGGAGGGTCAGCTCCATGGTTCTATGTATTTAACAGTACAATTGAAGAACAATAATTTAATGCTCTTAATTGTGTATATATATATATATATATATATATATATATATATATATATATATATCACATACATATTACTAAGCATTGGGAGGGATTGCCATATAAATAACTGGCAGCCGCCACATAAATTAACTGGCGGCCGCCAGATAATAAGTGGCAGCCGCCAGATAAATTAAGTGGCGGCCGCCAGTTAATTTATATGACGGCCGCCAGATAATAAGTGGCAGCCGCCAGTTAATAAGTGGCGGCCGCCAGATAATAAGTGGCGGCCACCAGTTAAATTAAGTGGCAGCCGCCAGTTAAATAAATATTAATTCTATACCCTGGCACCTATCGGCTTCCGTATAATTATTTTTCATTTGATACCAAGTTTTGTATTACATAACAATTAATTATTGGGGGAAAAAAATGGAGGTTTTATGGATCGAATACCTTAAAGTGTCTCTTCTGTTGGCCTTTAGCGAGACGACTCAACTTCGACTTATCCCATGTTGTAAACAAATATCGACGGCCTAATCTCGACATGTTTTCAATGGTACTCTGCTTGAGTAATTTATCCAAAATACTCACAATTGTCAACCTAGGTATATAAAACATCCTCACCAATTTTGCTTTATTTGGTGTATAATTCACAGATTTTATAATCATTTCTTTCACCTCAGTGCTCAACTCTTTCGATCTCCGACCCATATTTTTAGCAGTGATTTTGAGAGTTTATGATCTTGCAGATGACAGAATGATGTCACCAATTTGTGACGCAATGTCTCTAGTTTCTTTGTGGAAAGTTTCATTTATTTTTGTACAGTCTAAATTTACCTCAAGTTAAAAATAGCTGAGAATTGTATCACAATCGAAGCGACGAGCAAAATAAAATGTCAAATACTTTTGTCCATCGACTATATATACTCCCCCAAAATTTTTTGGGGTGCAGATATATAAATACTGTACAGGTACTTAAGCAAATTCACTAATTTATGGTTGCTCTAAAATATGAAAAACTCTATTCATTCATTACCAAACATAGAATAAGATCTAAATCCTGATTACACCAAATAGTGCACCAGCTCCGATTGTGCAAAATTTTACATATGCTAAAATGTACACATCAGTAGTCAAAATTTCACCTATATGTCATGTGATGTATACTACAAGTCACAAACTAGTAAAATTTAAACCTAGATAAGAAAAATGATAATTTGCCCTTTTGGAAGCCTTACCTAGTATAGGCCTTCTTAACAGAATTTATATCCTCAGACAATTAAGCCTTAGATACAGATTTGGACTTCAGCCCAATATCTAGGTGAAATCTGCTCAGCAAATAGAAAGTTGATAGATTCCAATATAGATCCTGAACAATGGCCAATATTGAGACTAAGACAACAAACTAGAAATCTAAATTGATGGCCAGTACATATGTATTGAGAACTAGAAATCTGAAATGATGGCCAGTATTGAGAACTAGAAATCTGAAATGATGGCCAATATCAAATCTCACATGACAAATGGGAAGGCTGACAATCCCTCATCCATCAGAGTAAGCTCACACCTCTTGGTCTGTCGGCCAGTTTTTGTTGTGATGTCCTTCACCTGTCCTACCTGTTTTATAGGTGAAAGATGTAAATGTGTTAGTACACAATGGTATTATTAAAGATTTAGAACAGAAAATAAATGCTTTCATAAAATTCGCATGAAATGCTTGGCCTTATTAAAGTAAAACTGAATTTCATATGATTATTGAACTGACCTTTTTAAGTATGGCCAGTATGTTAATGTGTTCCCCATTGAGCCCCTGCCCATTGGCCACAATGTCCTCCAGACTGTAGTAATCATTGCTGGCTTTGGTGGGAAGGTGAAGTAGGGACTCGTACTCCTCCACATCGTAGCCTGTGTATGTTGTGATGGTGGAATGGTTCTCACTCATGGAGAAACTAAATGGCCTGGAAATAGCAAGAAAATAATCAATAGCAAGAAAATAATCAACTTCTTTTCTCTAAATAATTGTAGAACTCTGTGATACTGGATTTATGAAATATTATCAATATCAGATTGAAAAGTGTGAAGTATATTGACCTTTAAAAGATTTTGTTTCAGGAATTTTGTGAATTACTGTATAACAGGAAATATTGACCCCATGTTACTTTCAGCCAGACACACTAGAAAACAATTTGATCTGGTCTTAAGTTTCCTCTAAAAGATTTAGGGTAATGGGTTAATTTTAATTCACCAAGTTTTGAATTTGCCCATTTAGGATGAGGGTGAAACAGGCAAAATTGAAATAGGGGTGAAATTTTCCCAATATACAGTACGTGTATCATACACCTGTGTATATATTGAATGTTCCTTATGGCAATCACAGTTATACATTTGTCCTTTAGACTTTTTTTATATCCCTGTAATCGGAGATTAAGGGGCATACAGTTTTTGGTCTGTCTATCTGTCTCTTTGTCTGCAAAAACTTTTAACCTTGGCCTCAACTTTTGAACAGTTAGTGTTAGGGCATTCATACTTCACATGTGTATTCCTTGTGACAAGACCTTTCTTTCAGTACCAAAATTTTTGACCTCATGACCGTCGCCTTGGAGTTTGACCTACTTTTGAAAAACTTTAATCTTGGCCATAACTTTTGAATGCTTAGTGATAGAGCTTTCATACTGGTAGTCACATGTGCATTTCTTGTGACAAGACCTCTCTTTTGGTACTAGAATCACTTTGCTGCCTTATGGAGGCATCAGTGTTATTTTTTGCTTTAGTCTGAAGTTGTAGTATGAATTGTGGATCCCTAATAAGCCATAGTTTTGAAACTCCTTATCATAAATGTAACTACATCTTCAGGTGGCACTGTCAAAGTCTTTGAATTCTATGTGTGTATATGAATAAAGCAAACCCACATCAATTTCAATGAAAGGCAACACTAATCAAAACTATAGATTTTATGCAAGTTCAGTGTGAAGAAAAAGGTTATGCCATTCTGCATTCCAAAGTCTTCATGCGATATTTTCAAAATACTGATGTTGTTGGAATTTCTAATTATTTCTTAATAAATTAATTTATGATTTCCACAAGAATGACTACCATTTTGCACTTCCATGACAAGAATTTCTTTCCTCTCCAAATGATCCTGACCATGGCCAAGATGAAAATGACTTTGAGTCAAGATCCTGATATAATTTATTGCATAAATTCTTCCATTACAATGTTACTGACCTTGCCAAATGACCTTGAACCAGGGGTATGACTAGCTACGGAACTGGTCCATCCTAATTTCTTTTTTGAAGAGAACTTAGTTCTGCAGCTATCCCCTGGCCATCAGCAACTTTGGGCATGCATGAACTTTCAAAGATTTTCAGTGACATTTTTTTGTGACCAATATCATTTAAGATAGTCAAGCACAAGATAATTCAACCATCACCATCCTTTCTACACAAACCAAAGCTAATCTCAACTACATAGCAATCTTAAGCTTAAAATAAAAATTGATTTGTTTGAGGTACTCCGACCGACCCGTGAAATTTGCCCCGACCAGATCATTTTTTCAGCACTTTGAAATTTTAACTTTTTTTTTTTTTGCTCTCTGGAAAATAGACATTCTTCAAATTAGTTTTAAACTTTATGCCATTTCTTTTTATTTGGACTGGTTGTTTTACAGAATTTTTGTTTTCAAAATGCCCTTTGGGCGGCTTAAAATAAAAGTGTAAAACATGATTTTCGGTTCTACTTTCACTTTGATACTGACCATATGTTATCAAACACTTTCTATATGAACGATCAAATATACCGCATCACTGCTCCAAATTACCACGTTATCTACCAACAAGATAGAGCAAGAAGCTACGAACTCCCCCGTTGAGGCCTGATCGTATTTGTGTACAAACGTTTGAAAGCCATGTTACAGTCCCTGAAACGTTCTTCTTTCCCACTTGAACGGTGAACGCACGGTGAACGAACGCAGAGTGAACGGTGAACGCAATTTGGTGAACGGTGAGCGAACGCAGAGCGCAAAGTGAACGGTGAACGAACGCTGAGCGCACGCTGAATGCAAAATGGTCTATTTAATCGGAATGTTTCGGATTTTTCCCTGGGATTTTACTTATTTCATAATCAAGTAATAAAATACATGTACATGTATATTTCATCAATTAATAAAAAAATGAAATAAACCGGACAGCGTATTTTACAGTTCTGGATATATTCAATGTAATATATTTTTGTACAAGTACCGAGTATACATCACATGAATTGTATATATTTCATGAAATTATCGCAAATTGTACATTAATACACGCAACAGTCATACACAAACAAAAGCAAATTTCGTATGTACATTGCATATATACATGTACCATTACGTGTCCAGATACATTTAATCCATGGGTATAATATATATACAATGCATGTGAAAAGGAAAACACTATAGTCTATATGCGTAGTGACATCAAGAATTTACAGGTGTTCATGAATGGCTTCAAACTTTAGGAGCTCCATTGTTTGGGATACCTGTAATTAACAAGCACCCCTGAAAGGAGTCAAGATAGATGCAGTAAACAAACAATAGGGCCGGTATACCCTGTGTCAACACCTTAACACTCCTAACAATATTAAATATTCCTACTTAAATTTTGCATCATTCATTTGTCGCAGCTACATCGACCCGAGGAAATAATCCTAGTATTTATGCACATGTAAGTACAAAACTTACTATTTTTATTATTTATGTGACCATAGATTGCAGTCAGATCGTGCAATATTTGTATATATTTGATGTAGATAAAACTGTTTATTGTACTGAACTACCCGTAGAATGTTTAAAGGCTAATGCAGAAACGTACAAGATAAACAATTACATCTTTGCATTAAGGACAAATGTTACAAAAGTTTCAATTTGGCAAGAGTACTAAATATCAGTTTATTGACAATGTCTTTCATAAATATAAGCGTAAAAATAGCTACATCAGTTTGACATTCTGACACGTACATACGGTACAATGTACATTATGTAGCATCGTTTGTTTTTATTTTTCAAAGTGGGGGGGGGGGGGGGGGGTGACTTGTTTAAAACTCTTGTCAAGCAATGCAAAATAATTATAATAATTTGTGATTTTGCCCGAACTTGTACATGCTAAAATCTTGAACACAGGGGAAGAGGTTTTCATTACCTGAAACTGCCTTATTTTTTGTACTTGGGTTAAATTCATAACGACAAGCTCTTACATGTATATTCGTCTCTCATTTAGAAGTTTTTTTTTAACAAAAGCTCAAATGAACCTTTCGGCATTCACAGTGGATAATCCTGACATTTTGTACTTCAAAATTAAATTTCTGATATAGTAAGAAAGTCTCCTTCCACTCTTACGCACATGTTCAATTTTCATTTTCGCCTTGCTATCAAGATTGGTCCTTTCACTTTGGTGTTCCGAATGACAATGAAAAGACTGAACAATGAACGAATGGTGAGCGCACGCTGAACGCTTTGTGAACGGTGAACGCACGCTGAATGCAAAACTGTGAACGGAGAGCGCACGGTGAACGCATGGTGAACGAACGGAAAAATGGTCAAGTAGAACGTTTCAGGGACTGTACTTAAACTAAAAATCACGTGATTTATCTTATGGTGGGATAGTGCACCAAAATTATGGCGTACCACGAGTCTGCGTTCAAATTGATCGTCTATAAATCTGAAAAAGCATGCATATTATTTTCATATGGGATTATTTAAATGTTATGACGACTTAATAAGTGAAAGACACTTTTACTTTGCTCTTAAACTGAGACCCACGAATGGAACAAGATTGTCGCAACAAATTGAACGATGCGGAGAATTCGGCAATAAAATCATATTGGGCAATATTAAATCTTATTGTAACTTGCAGTCATTATGCAATTCACTTGGATATTCATGGATCACATTAAAGTGTTTGAGTGATTCCGATTATTTCTTGATTTTTTAAATAGAAGAATTAATCGGTGGTAATAAAAAGGGGTGTTAATTCCTTTACCAATAACACAGCGTTATGTGTTTAATGAAAACATAAGAAAATTTGTAAAAAAAATAAATAAAAAAATACCGACCTACCTGGGTCGGAGTACATCAAACAAACAAAATTTTAATGATGGCCTTACAGTGGTGTATAAGGTCTGTATTTCTCCTCACTTCCATCTGTTGCTTTCAGTAAGACTTGGAAGTTGGACAGCTGAACTACAATAAAACATGAAAAGACTATAAAGATTGAAAACATCAATTCTATTTTAACATATGTTGAGAAGAAAATTATGCATTAATTAGTTAAAAATACAAATTTCTACTGATCTTTGAATCAGAAGCACCTGTACTCATATCAAGGTATCAAAATAGATATTCCAATCAGTATTTTGAAACTTACAGAATATATGATTATTTCCTCTGAATTAGGTGCAATTCGATAGTAAAATCAAAAGGCCTGATTGAAATCAGATTCCTTACAGTTCAGCATTACCTATATCCCCAGTGTGGTAACAGTTGGCTATTTCTGCTATGAACTGTTCTGATCCCCAGCATGTGACAGACACAAACCCCATTGGAGAGTCTCTTAATACAAGGCTCAGCAGATGGCACTCCTTACCTGGGTCTGAAAGGGGTAATCAAAATTTAACAACAAAACCACAATGCAGGGTGGCATTCGATCCTTCCCTGAACAAGAGGCCCAAAGGCCTTATCGGTCACCTGAATACTAGTGAAAATGTATCACTACTTCCATGGGCTATGAAATCTAGAAAAAATTTCCTGTTCTGAATATCTAAGCTAAATTCTAATCTAATGTTCAGCAACAGTATAAAACAAGATGTGTTCTTAAAACTTCACTACCTTCAAAAGTGCATACACTGATGAAAGGCTTTAAATAATAGGTGTATTAACATTAAAACATCAAAAGATATGACTAATTTGGACTCATCCTAAAGTCATAACCCTGGGTTTTGATTGAAATTCACCATTTTTTGTACATCCTTTTCTGCTATTCCTAAGTATGCATTTAGATTTTATACAGTATCAGCAAACTTACTCATAAACACTATATACTAAGTTTGGTCCCACCATGGAGTCAGAACCCTTACCCTGGGGATCATCAAAATTACAATTTGGTAAAAGACTACCTGCTCTATCCATTTAGTTTCAATTTAGTATCAATGGCACTAAAGATGTTATTCAAGTGTTTTACACATAAACAATATATAACAAGTTTGGCCCCGTCCTGGGGTCAGAACCCCTACCCCGGGGATCATCAAATTTACAATTTTGGTAGAGGCCTTCCTGCTCTACATCACTATGCATTTAGTTTTTCTTATATGTGTGTGGTTCTTGAGAAGAAGATTTTTGAAAATTGGTCAATTTTGGGCAGTTTTTGCCCCACCCCTAGGGCCCCAGGGGTGCTGGAGTCCTGAAATTTACAATTTATGTCCCCCTTGTCCCAATGATGCTTCATACCAAATTTGAAAAGAATTGTACTGGTAGTTATTAAGAAGAAGTTACAAATGTTCAATTGTTAATGCATGACGGGCGAAAACCAATTGCAATAGGTCACCTGAGTTTACTCAATTTGGGGCAGTTTTTGCCCCGCCCCCAAGGCCCCAGGGGTGCAGGAATCCTGAAATTTACAATTTATGTTCCCTTTGTTCCAAATATCTTTCATACCAAATTTGAAAAGAATTGGAATGATAGTTAGGCCAATTCAACTTAATTAGTAGATTATCATCTAGGGTCACCAATAATTTTTATTTTCTGGGAAACATTTTAATGACAAACAAGTAGTGCATCATTTAATGCCAGGTGGATCTATGCTTATTTCACAGACAAATTCCAGGTTAAGCTTTAATTTCAAACACAGAAAGATACCAAACTTCTTCAAGCACATTAATGCTTTCCTTTCATTTACGCTCGTAAGAAGGTGAGAAATTAAGAACACCATAATATGATCCATTTTCTTCATGTTGCTATACCGGAAATGTAAACAAGAAGTGTAAATACCGGAGTCGGACATGAAAATTTTCCGGAAATCGCAATCTCCGCAAAATAAAAAAATTCCAGGCGGGCTGATTTTTGAGGGGCGGGCAGGGATGATAATCTATCAATTAAGTTGAATTGGCCTTATCAAGAAGAAGTTAAAAATGTCTATTGTTCACACATTTGATAACTGACTATTTTGGCCCCACCCTGATACCAAAACCCCTACCCCTGGGATCATCAAATTTACAATTTTGGTAAAGGACCATCTGTTCTTTCTAAATATCTATTTACTTTCAATTTAGTATCAATATATATATAACCATTAAAGAAGATGTAATTCAAGTGTTTTATACATAAACAATATATAACAAGTTTGGCCCTGCCCTGGGGTCAGAACCCCCACCCCGGGAATCATCAAATTTACAATTTTGGTAGAGGCCTTCCTGCTCTACATCACTATGCATTTAGTTTTTCTTACATGTGTGTGGTTCTTGAGAAGAAGATTTTTGAAAATTGGTCAATTTTGGGCAGTTTTTGCCCCACCCCTAGGGCCCCAGGGGTGATGGAGTCCTGAAATTTACAATTTATGTCCCCCTTGTCCCAATGATGCTTCATACCAAATTTGAAAAGAATTGTACAGGTAGTTATTAAGAAGAAGTTACAAATGTTCAATTGTTAACGCACGACGGGCGAAAACCAATTGCAATAGGTCACCTGAGTTTACTCAGGTGACCTAAAAAGCCAAATTTAATGTGGCCACCATCAAGTATATAGTATACCCCCAAACTTTATTTACGAACATTAAAAACACAACAACCTTGACCTAGGACTTTCTGATTCAGAAATAGATATACAGTGGAGCCTCGTTTATCCGGACACTTTGGTTTCCAGCAAAATCGTCCGGATAAATGAAGCGTCCGGATAACTGAATCACATATTTTTTATCTTTACATAAGTAACCGGTATGCTTACTTTATTGATGCATAGTGAATTAAACACATTCTATCATTGGATTTAACCATTTGCATTAGTAAATAAATCATGATAATGTTAACATTTACATGAAAGGTGAAGATAATGAACAGTGATCAATCTCATAACTCCTATGAGCAATACATTTCAAAGCTCTAAAATTGAAATATACGAGTGCAGTTTATTTGCCTATGCTTACATTGTACAGTGAAACCCCGTTATTACATTTTCCATTTTGTCACGATAAAATAACGTAATACCGGGGGCAACGTAATAAACGTTCCCAGTTAAATCCGTTAAAAATATCATTTGGAAATTGTATATCGTCCGTTGGTACTCCGTGAAGGGGTGTGTGAATATATCTTTACTGTTTCTTTGTTTAAAAGACTATGATACTTTGTTTTATTAACATCTTATCTTTAATGTCCGTAATTCTTCATGTTCTTATCCCTTTTCTTTATTTCAGTGTAGGATACATAAGGATGTTTTGATAAACGTTGCTTTTTCTGCATTCATTTGGACCGCCATTTTGTTCAACTTTAAAACAATGCGTACATGTAAATTTCTCTAAATAACTTGTTCCGGTTCGTATTCAACATTCGTATTAACAAAACATCGTTTTTATTAAGTTCTCTAATTACACAATACACAACACAATAAAAAAATCCCACCCAAAAAACAACAAAACTATAGACACAAAACGCACACGATACCCAACACATACACACTTCTCACCAACGATAAACACGGAGAACAATTTAAGCGCAATCCACATAAAAAAAATATAATGATGCACGAAGATTTCATTTATAACGCTAAATGATGGCACTAAAATCACGTGCGCATCAAGGGATTTTAAAATATTCACTGAGGTAAATGCCGTGCACGAATTGGCCGATAGATTGGTGTATGTATGGACGAGATTTACGAACACCCAAGCTGCATGTCCAAACAACGAACAATTTTTTTAATTGAACACCTTTAGTCACCTATGTCCAAGCAGTTACCCAAGCGGTTGTAACATTGCTACGATAAATCTTGTCTTTCTTGTTTGGCACCAAAGCTTTCCGTGAATAGAGTTTTAATAGCGAAGGTAATCACACTATGCTGAACACGCAGGTGGTTGAGAAATTATTTCTTTGATTATCAAAATATGAAAAATGAAGTAAATTTCATTGAGTACAATTTCTAAATAAACATTATTTAATTGTTTATCACTGGCTTCTATACTGGGTATTCACCTGTATTGATGTCGCTAGATCTATCGAAGCGTGATCAGTCAAGCGTCTCTAATCCCCAAACAGACCAGGAAATTTACGTGGTGACTGCCTCAGGCAGTCAAGGTGTGAATGGCTTATTATTTTGAGAATCACTATTGAATAATTAGGGGTTTATTATGTTTTTGTAGGAATTTTTACAACATAATACTGAGTCCCGGCATTTTAGGACAACGTAATAACGAGGTCTAATTTATATAGGTTTGTTAAGAAATGGTTTTGTGCTTTGAAATTCCAACGTAATATGCGGACTAACGTAATAAAGGGGGAACGTAATAACAGGGTTCCACTGTACATGTATATTAGCACTACAAACAAATATATAAACCTGTGTACCGTATGCACTAAAACAAATAATGAAGCACTATATGTAACTGTAAATAAATAAATCATTAGTAACTAACATAATAATTTACACTTCAATCATTTCATCACACTTTTACTTCTTAAAGAGGCCGACCATTTCCATCTGTCACGATTCACGGGTTCGGCGTGACACACATCACACAACACCTAATTAAAGGGAGGTGTTGACGGGGTATAGGTAATCGCTTCAATTAGCCAGTTTGGCTTGTTTTCTTTATAATTTACGCCTTGCTAAAATTGTCCGACACAGACCTTCCCTCAAAAAAATTACCGTCCGGATTAACGGTACAATTTTCAATGCATTTTAACGTTTTGTAGTAAAAAATTACCATCCGGATCCGGAACGCGTATTTCCGGATTAATGATGCAAACTAACGTTTAAAAATTCCGTTCCCTAGAAACATCGTCCGGAAGGTGAAGCGTCTGGATTAATGGCGTCTGGATTACCGAGGCTCCACTGCATATGCATCTTCCTTTCCTCTTGTACTAAATCTGTAGCAAATTTAATTTTTCCATTTTTATTGTTTACAATGCTTAACTAAAGTATTTCTAATGGTCAACAAAAATTTGAATATCAATTAATGAGTTACAAATGAGTCACAGCACTCATAATTCTTAGTTATGTATACAAGACTCATGCCATGTTATAGTTTACATATAGATTGCGTAATAGAAAATCGCGTGTTTAAAACAAAATGAGATGTGCCAAACTGTGAACACTAGAAACTATTTAGTTGTGTTCAGAATTCACTTGCAAATTGAAAAAATCTGCTTTAAATGAAACTTTTATTAAGTATATTTAATTTAACCATGTAAACAAAAACATGGCACAAGCCTTGTTTACATAACAAAGAATTGTGAAATCTGAATTTCCCATGCACCTCGACAACTGACATTCAAATCTTTGCTGACCACTAGAAATACCTTGGTTAAGCATTCTAAACATTAAACATGGGGGGGGGGGGGGGGTTTGAATCAAAATTTTCAGATCAAATCGTCCCTTTAAGGTGTCAAAAACTATTCATTTTGAAAGTACATACTCAAAGGCAATATATATCTAATGCAACTTGGTTAACATTGCAAAGGGATAAGGATGGTCTTAGCTTCCAAACTTCTATCATTCTGTCTTAGAATTTCTCTCTTTCAGTCTTGCAATTAATGTATACTCACGTTTTCTGGAGATTATAGACTTTGGCGATTCTTTTGCAATTATAATTCCCACAACACTCTGTAAAGCAAATAAAAGACTTCACTCATTGATAAACCTTCAATTACTAATACTAATATACAACAAATATATGTACGCTTTAGATGGCAACACATTTTATTTTACCGAGACATTATTATATTGTAAACAGATGGTCATGTAAATGGCTGGGGCACACTATGGCCATGCATGTATATGGCTGGGGTGCACTATGCCTTCAAACTTCATTGCACACTGATAAATATGACAACTATAACAAAATGTTGACCTTCTGTATGACCTTGACCTGACATTCCTAGATTTCATATTTAATTCACTTCTAGCTTAATCCATCAAGAATACCATCAACAAACTTCACACACACATACCATATATACTCGCCTATAGGTCAGTTCGCCTATAAGTTGGTTGTATATTTTGTAGGCTATTTTGGAGGGATTTGCCATTGACCCGCTTACAAGTCGGTATAACTCTTTTCAAGAATCGGTTGACAATTTCTAACATTTTCACCTCTGTTTCAAATAATATTTTAAGAAATGCGCCGATAATAATTTATTTTCTCAAAAAACCAATTTCAATAGTATACACTCAAGATGAATAAAACATTACTAGTAAAATATGTAAATACTTTACTTTATGCATATAATCTTAGAATACATGAATATAATATGTCCAGTCAATGTTAATCATGATTATTGTCGGAGTACGAAGGTGTTTAAAAAATACTCTACATTACCAGTCTATGCGAAAGACATCGGACCGTCGGACCTGACCGATGTACAGTGCCTGAGGTCCGATGCATCATTTTTTACACCGGACCGAAATGTCTGATGTCATGTCTCAGTGTCCGGTTTTGAACTTTACTATTTTGATGCGGAGTCATTTAAATTTTGTTATAAGAAAAAATAGCATACAAATCCAAATATGTAAATGAATGTGATTAAAACCGCATGGACCATCTAAAGTATTATATGGGAGGGATCCCAAGTATAATAAATAAGATTTCCTTGGTTTTGCATTTTCACGTGTTTCACTTTTTTACATTAGGTTTTTCGGTCTGACAAAATTTGGTTCGGTCCGGTGTGTTCATTGATTACACAGGACCGAATGTCCTGTGTGGTCCAAAAAACTTTCGCATTGACTGCATTACGCTGTCCAGAAAATGCTAATCTTCTTAGGACTCGCTTATAAGTCGGATATAGAGTTTTGGACCAATTTTTAACTCCCAAAAATCCGACTTATAGGCTATACAGTATATGCATCTTCTATCATGGGTGACAGGAAAATAACTACCAGACGTATATTCTACTTTTTTACCTTCACATTCTGATTTACCTTCAAGTTTTTGGCTTTTTCAGCTGGAAATGTTACTTTGTGATTGCTTGGAGGTTCGTGAGAAGTATGCCCATATCAATTTCAGCATCTTTTTGAATCAAATTTCAGTTTCGTAAGACTGGATTAGCATTTACTACCTAACTTCTGACTAACCCTTCACCAAACTGCATAGACATGCAGCTGGGCCTTAGAAAACTTGGGTGATAACATGACAACAATAACCGACATTTTTAACCTTGACCTTACATATGACCTTGACATCACTTTCCCAAATTTTGCATTTTACTTGATTCTGAATAAACAGTGGGACATTCCTGTCCTGTGAACATACTTCTGGTCTAAGAATTGCATTTGTTTGTTACAATGATCAAACAGTATGTCAAAACATCTGATCAACAGAGGAATGTTACACATAAGTTTTGATTTGATCCAATGAAGTCCTCACTGAGTAGCAATATGATCATAACTTAAACTGTTTGTTGTGCAATAAAAAACTTTGAAAGTTTTACATCTAAACTATCTTCGAGGATAAAAACAATTTAAGGAGGGAGGAGTGCAGGGGTCTGCTGGATTTGATCCCCAGTGGCCAGTTAGCTCAGTTGGTAGAGCACCCGACTAGAGATTCAGGGGGCCCAGGTTCGAATCCCGGTCTGGTCTGTTGCATTTTCTTCTTTCCTTTCACATTTGGTGCCATAGACCACTCCTGGATTTACAGGTGAAACTCCTGACAGGGGCAAAAAGAATCTGGGTTGTGTGTCCTCGAGGGTGAAGAAAATGTAAAGGGGGGAGAAATGTAGTAGTTAGGGCTATACAGATCATGGATATTGGCCTGGATAACCAAGTGGTTAGAGCACCTGACTAGTAAACTGTAATGCAGGGGTCCCGGGTTCGATTCCCGGTCCAACCACAAATTTTCTCCTCTCCCATACTACAGTTGGTGCCATTGACCACTCCTGCACCGTAAGTTGTCCTGCCAGGGGCGAAAAAAATCTGGGTTCAGGGCTTGAAGCTAACTTTTTATGTCACCAGTCCACCCGGACTGATGGGGTATAATTTCAACCAGTCCGCAGAAAAATTTAATAGTCCAACAGAGTTTTCCAGAAATAATTAAACATATTTATAGTTAATGTTATCATAATGAAATTTAACTCATATGCCTCAGACAACATTGCAACACTTAAATGTGGGATTTATATTTACGAATCAGATTGGTCTGATATCTACAGATCGAAGCATGCCAAATGTGTGTATAAAATTTCAAAAGTATATTTTCCAAAATGATGCTTTTGAAAATTAACCAGTCCTATCGGACTGACTAAAACAAATGTCATTCAGTCCACCAGACTTTTTACCAGTCACAGACTGACGGGCACATGTTAATTTCGAGCCCTGGGGTTGTGTCTTCAAAGATAAAGACAATTTAAGAAGGGAGGAGTGCAGCTGTCAACTGGATTTGATTCCCGGTGGCCATGCAGTTAGCTAAGTTGATAGAGCACCCAATTTGAGATTTAGAGGGCTAGAGTTTGCATTTTCTCCCTTCCTGTTACATTTGGTCCCATAGACCAGTCCTTGGAACTGACAGGTGAAAATGCCTGCCAGGTAATAAAGATCCTGGGTTCATGTCTTCCAAGAGGGAAGGAATGTGGCAGTCAGACGGGTTTGATTAATTGCCAGTGGTCAGATAGATAAGTTGGTAGAGCACCTGACTATAGATTTCAAGCTAGGGGCCGGCGTTTGAATCCCGGTCTGGTCTATTGCATGCATTTTCTCCGTTCCTAAATTGTGAATACATTTCAGGTACAAAATATTTGCATCTTATAGGTTGGACTGTAGACCTTGCGGTGGGGGAGATGAAATTCTTTGAATTTCTGCCCGCCTTCATGTCAGACTATGATTGACAAAAATGTACAAAAATTAGGCATGCTCTACATACTACATTAATTACCCACATAAGCCAAATGCTTGAAGTGGATCTGCATAGGGATTTATCTTGTGTATCCCCTTCATCTGAAAGCAACCAGCCACATGTATTATAAAGTTCTATAAACATGTCTATCTGAAGATCAGATTTTTAAGTTTTACTGTGGGTCCCAAGATATTTTGACAGCTGTCTAGCTGTTAAATAATTTCGGTGGAAACGAGGGGGTTATTTAGATCTATATATTCGGTCTTTCCTATCCGGCCCCCTCGTTTCCACAAAAATTAGAGCTCCGTTAAATACCCTGATTCCATTCATGTTTGAACATACCAGTAATGAAAAATCTTAGCTGCACATAAATAAGCTTGTAAGAATACTTTAATTAAATGGTATAATTACGATATTTAATGAAGCTTGGTTGACATCCTGAATTTTCACAATGCTCCCTTGGTTTCCATTTGTGGTTTGCTGTTGTTTCAATCTGTTAAGACCTTGAACCGATTTTCCTTGACCGTCATCCGAAAGTCTTGTATATTTGCGTTGATTTTGTAATTTATCCCATCTCTGAGCAGACGGTGAATTGCTAAGTTGTTGGAACTGGGATCCTGACCATGCCATTTCAGTTGTCGTCTGCAGTGCAATCAAATAACAACAAAGGCACGTGCTTTGGCATTATGTTCCAGCATGCTGTAATGCAATAAACTTCTGCAAATTAATAGAAGATTGAAGAAAACCTCTAATTCTCCATTCGTATGCTCTGACAGCAACATTTAGATCTTCGAAAGCGCCGCCAGTGTAGATATGTACATATTTTTAGAAGTCACGTGTGTTTACGTTTTGATACAAGCGGACTCATGTGACTATTTTGGCTCTGCAAAACTCTTTACTGTACGACAGTTTGGGCTTTGGAGTTGAAGCATATTTCTGATATTTTAGAAAAAAAATGACGGAGGAGGTGGCAGTCGAAAAATTAGAAAATAATTTTTTTTATGCCCTTTACTCATACAGGCCTGGTCCTCAAAGGTAGTTTTCCGTAAACAATGTAAAAAAGTTAAATTTTTGATACACAGTGACATTGTCAGATAATTAAACGTTTGTGTCTTGAATTCAGACCATTTTCTTCTGGGTAGAGTTATATGTATTCCAACGTGTGTACTTTCATTTTCATATTCAGATCCAGTACAGTTGCTCACAGGCACTTATTTCATAAACTTGGTAAAGCTTGCCAAGTTTATGAAACAAGCGCCTGTGCAGTTGTTGTATGATACTATGTAGCTATGCTTTCCTTCTTAGGTATATTAAAGCCTATGGTAGATTGCTTTATTTAGTTACTTCTGCTAATTTCAGAAATTTGTGAATATTGTGCAGGTAAAGCTCTTTTTAGTTTTTTATGTTTATAAACCGATGATACAGTTAATTCTCCAAGCTGTCACCATGAGAGGATTTCAAGGCAAATCTTCCAAGTGTGTAACAAACTGCAGGCCGGGGGTCGAATCCAGGACCTCCTCTGTTATGCCAGTAGAATGAAACTTTGAAAGGGTTAGATGAACCCACCAGGGATCTAGTAGAAAGGCCAGATGCACCATGTTTCTATTGCTACCACATTGTTCCTCTCCTGGAGTTGTAGCTTTCATGATCAGCAAATTTTTTGGGGCAATATCTCTAGATGACCATGTAGTCTACTTCTTGAAGACATTTATTTAGGTGTGTAGGAACAAGTCTGATTCCAAGTTGTCGTGGTCAGTTGAATTTCATTTACAACAGTAAAACAAAGGCAATACCCTTACCTTACTCCAGCCAGCTAGAGGTTCAACAGCGACACTTTTATTATCATGGATTTCTAGTCAACTCGTACCCTGACCGACTCGTACCCAGGTCAACTCGTACCCCATAGGTCAACTCGTACCCAAAAGGCAAAAGTCATCTCATACCCAAGAATCTGCCCATAATGCAATATATCTATGCGCATATAAGTGACATACCGCTTAGGTACGAGTTGTCATCAATTGAAGAGGAGGAGTCAACTCGTAACCAGATTTTTGGGACTTTTACATTTTGGGTACGAGTTGACCTATTGGGTACGAGTTGACCTGGGTACGAGTCGGTCAAGGTACGAGTTGACTTGACTCCTTATCATGTATACATATTTTTTGTTTTTAATTTCATTATGTTCTATTTTTTTTTTATCTTATATTGTATTTCATTTCCATGTACATGTATTTGTTTTTTATCACTGCATAATAAGGAGTGTAGGGATGTTAACCAAGGCTCTTGTAAACCTTATCTAAGCTTTATTGCAAACAAGGTCCATTACAGGACTTCTAACAAAATAATTTGAGTTTTGTCAAGTTGTGTACATGCAACAGCATGGGAAAAATATTTATTTAAGTTTGTCATGTATGTAAAATTTGTCCACTGTATTGGTAGCTATGTGGTTAAATCTAGTTATCAATTTTACCATTTTTAATAAAGACACTTTGGGTTTTCTGTTTTAATGCAGTGAAAAAAAACTGAGATATCAAGCATGTACTGTATCATTGATATATTATTTATAGTTCCCCAAATGACAAAGGAGACAATGTCAATGAAAAGGCCACAGAAAACTCAGGATTCAGGTAAAACTTTTAAAACTACGGTTCTATCTACTTATCATGTCTTTAGATTTGCCATAAATTATCACTTATTTGTCAGGGTGATCACTTTGTATGGGAGAGACATTAGAAATTCATGCCTGATATAAAGTTTGCAAATGAATAGACAATATGGTCCTAAGCCAAGGACATTTTGCCAAGGTAAAGGTTTCAAGCATGAAGGAAGTTTGAAATTTCTGAGACACTACTTAGAAATTGATATTTATATAGAAACTGATACTTGACAAAGACTGTTATGATCAAGTAGTATGTCATGACCTAGAACTAAATTCATTTGTCCAGGGTTAATGAGTAAATGCAGGTAACCTATTGCAATTGGTCAGTGTCCGCCGTCATGCGTTAACAATTGAACATATTGAACATTTTTAACTTCTCCTTGATAGCTACATTCCAATTCTTTTCAAATTTGGTATGAAGCATCTTTGGGACAAGGGGGGCATAAATTGTAAATTTCAGGACTCTTTCACCCCTGGGGCCTTACAGGCAGGGCAAAAACTGCCAAAAATTGACCAATTTTCGAAAATCTTTTTCTCAAGAACCACGCAAGTGTAAGAAAAACTAAATGCATAGTGATGTATAGCAGGAAGGCCTCTGCCAAAATTGTAAATTTCATGATACCCAGGGTAGAGGTTCTGACTCCAGAGTGGTGCCAGACTTGATACATGTATATAGTGTTTATATGTAAAACATTGTACATCTTCTTTATTACTATTGATACTAAAGTGAAACTAAATGGATATTTAGAATGAGCATATGTAACCCTTTACCAAAATTGTAAATTTCATGATCCCAGGGGTAGGGTTTTTGGTATCAGGAAAGGGCCATAGGAGTTGGGTAAACTTTTAAATTATAAATTTCATGATCCTTGGTGTAGACCTTCTGACTCCAGGACGGTGCCAAACCTGGTATATATACTTGTATAATTAATATTGTAAAAAAAAAAAAAAAAAAATTAAATTAGATAATATCTTCTATTCAATTAAAACTAAATAGATATTTAGATGAAGTAGGTAGTCCTTTACCAAAATTGTAAATTTCATGATCCCAGGGATAGGGGATTTGGTTCCAGAGTGGGGCCATAATATTACAGTGATTATTGTCTTTATCATTTGAAAGACTTCTTAAAGTTTGCTGATAGGGTATAAAAACTAAATGCATAGTTAGGAAAAGCAGAAAAGGATGTACAAAAATTGTGAATTTCACAACCAACTCCAGGGTTTCGACTCTCAAGAAGCTACCATTTAAATTAGTTACACCGTGTTAATATTACAAGTATTATATTTATGTAAAGTCTTTCATCAATTTAGGGACATTTTAAGTTTTCATCAGTTTATGCACTTTTGAGGGCTTGGGAGTAGTTTTAAGAACACATCTTGTTTTATGATACTGTTGCTGATATTAAAATTTAGCTTAGATATTCAGAACATAAAAATTTTCTAGATTTCATAGCCCTTGGGCTTAGTGATACTTTTTACTAACTCAGGTGACTGATAAGGCCTGTGGGCTAATGATACTTTTTACTAACTCAGGTGACTGATAAGGCCTATGGGCTTAGTGATACTTTTTACTAACTCAGGTGACTGATAAGGCCTGTGGGCTAATGATACTTTTTACTAACTCAGATGACTGATAAGGCCTGTGGGCTAATGATACTTATTTCAAATGTTTCTGTTGGCCACAACATTATAATGGAGTTCATTCAATTTCTAGGGTGGTGGTGTAAATTTCATCATCCCAGGGGTAGGGGTTTTGGTACCAAGGTGGGGCCAAAATTATCAGATAATGATTATTGTCTTTATCATTTGAAAGACTTCTTTAATTTTACTGATACTGTATAAAACTAAATGCATATGTAGAAAAGCAAAAAGGGTCTTGCCAAAATTGTGAGTTTTCAATCCCAGTTTTTGACTCTACAGGGCAGGTCCATAATTTAGTCATATAGTGTTACTAAACATGTATTATGTTATTTGTCCTTCATGTATTAGTAAGGGAACTTTTGGAGGCATGTGTGTCTTAAATTAAAGAACACATCCTGTTTTATACTGCTGCTGAATATTAGAATTTAGCTTAGGTATGCAGAGCAGAAAAATAATTATAGATTTCATAGCCATTGGGGCTAGAGATACTTTTTTCTCTCATATCTACGTATGTAAGATACAGATATTCTATGAAAGAAAGGTATGTAAGATATTTCTATCTTTCATATCACGTGACGTTTATCTTACATATCCCGTGACGTCATAATCAATACACAACTAGCTTGCAACTTACCTCGCCTCGATTGACGAACACTAGCGTCTGCAAAGCTCTTGTACAAAAAATGACAGATTGTAATGTCCCTGATAATCTCCAGGTGTATGTGACCGGACACAAAAATACACATTCCTTGAACAATTACTGCACACTCAACAACAGTCACAAATTCCTCATACACCTATGTCATCCGGTGCATTATGCCCGTTCACAGAAACCCAGCCCACACGGTCTATTACGTCTAGGCCTACCTCCACATTCACTCTGTCAACGTCTACTGTCCGTGTCTCAGGTGAAATAAGTGCGTTCAATGTCCATGAAACTCGAGTCCTTGCACGCGTGAAAAACGAAAGTCTAGCCATGCCCATATTCACCAACAAAAACCACTTGGAATTCCTCTTCACACACTCGTCATTAAATAACTGCTCAATTAATATCAATATCAATGCTCCTCTAAGAAAAAGAAAAAAAAACCGTGCAGTTGTGAATGCATATTCTGATTAGGTCTGTCAAATGTTTCGCGCTGATGACTGTCGAGTTACGTCACGCACCCTGATTATTGATTTATTCAAAGAGGAATAACTCTAATACAATTCACTTATACACTCGTCGGCCGATTTTTTGTCAGCAACATAGTTGCCAAAATGAAGGTCGTAGAATTCGATTCTGATGTTATTTTTAATGTAGAGCGAAAAATTAATTGATTGAAAAATTCTCAAAATGGCGTCGCTAGGCACAAGGAAAACGGAAAACTCTAGAAATATGAGAGAAAAATACTCTCTTATGAGTTGCCATGAAATATTAAGGTGATTCCACCCTCGGGGTTGCAAAAAAGCGGTAAAACCCTCGGCAAAGCCTCGGGTTTCACAGCTTTTTTGCAACCCTCGGGTGGAATCACCTTATATTTCATGGCTACTCATAAGAGAGTCTTATAATCTAATACTCAGGTGATGGATAAGACCTTTGAGCCTTTTGTTTAAATAAGTGTCACTTTTTATCACCAAAAGTGAAGCTATAATGTACTTCTTTGAGTATGAAATTTGTGTTCAGTACACCATCAGCATTCAACTTTTCGAAGTTTTATGTTTTGCTTTATTCAGGTGATCATTAAGGCCCATGAGCCTCTCCCTTTTTTATAACTTGGAAAAGAAATTAGGCAGTGTTATCAGTCTATGCAAAAGCATTTTGGACCACACAGGACATTCGGTCCTGTGTAATCAATGAACACACAGGACTGAACCAAATTTTGTCAGACCGAAAAACCTAATGTAAAAATGTGAAACATATGAAAACGCAGAACCAAGGAAATCTTATTATACTATTGTAATACTATTGATATCTTATCTAGTAGGCCTAACAGCTTTTCTTTTACCGGGGATCGCTCCCGCATAATACTTTAGATGGTCCATGCGGTTTTAATCACATTCATTTACATATTTGGATTTGTGCAATATTTTTTACTTATAAAAAACATTTAAATGACTCCGCATCAAAATAGGAAAGTTCAAAACCGGACACTGAGACATCGGACATTCCAGTCCGGTGTAAAAAATGATGCATCGGACCTAAGGCACTGCATATCAGTCAAGTCTGACGGTCTGATGTCTTTCGCACAGACTGTGTTATATCACGTTTTTAACAAAAAGCAAAATTATTTGGAAATGACAAAAAACGTTTTTTTTTATTTTTAGTTTGTCACACATTTTGAGTAACCTACCAGAATCCACAGAAACTAGTCTGTCACAGTTCCTGTTTACTAAGATCTCCAAGGGCCTTCTGTACAATGATGCTAGCAGCATCTCTTCCTTTATGTACAGGTAACTAGTACAGTGCACGTGCCATTCATTTGGAAGTACTTGCTGTTTATTCTTTATACTATGTGTATACTTTATATTTCCACAAAATTGTTTGTGTGTGTGTGTTAAATCACAAGAATATATATTCGATAGGGATGCATTTATAATGAATAATATATGTAGAGGGATTTAAGAATTATCTTTCTATTCATCTCGTGAAATTATGCATATTCATAGGATAAAGGACTAGGTCCACTTACAGACTGTTTTGGCCCTATGTGCATTTCCCACCATTTTCTCTTAGACATCCAAAAATCGCATTGTTTTAAAAATGCTTGGATTCAGAGAGTATGGAATGCGTGCATCAATGACGATCGAATCAAAATACATTTATGTGTGTTAATTATCAGTGTTGCTTATACTTGTATATGAAAATAACTGGTGGATGCATACTGCCCATGGTTCCTGTGTTTGAAATTTATTACTTGGAAAGTTAACATTTTTGAGAATTTTTAAGGATATTGTATAATGTCACTAACATTGTAATTACAAATTCTAAAACAGGAATCACCTAATTGTGGTGAAAATAGATTTTCATTTCAAAATATTTCAACATGGAAATGACTGAATTTCAGAGAAATAAAAAACAGTTTCATATTTAAGACCACAAATGGTTGTTCTTGCACCTAGTGCATATTTTAAAAAGAATAATGAAAACTATACAGTCTGTATAGAATAATTGATCAGTAAAACTTGATAGTAGATTCTGTTAGGGCTGAAATGACACCCCCCTCATGATGGATATGTATGGAGATATATAAGTAACTGGTATTTTCGATGTGATACATACCTCCACTAATGATCAGCAGTTTTACATGGAAAGTTGCAATACATGATATAATGTATTACTCACATTTTGTATATAAAACTTGTGTATTACAGTGAGGGAGATTTGGAGAAGGAGATGTACTGTTATTATTGTAAGCTGAGTGGAAGTGACTCAGCTAATATGGACATCAACCTCGGGAAAGGAGACTCGGGTGACAGTGGGCCCAAGGCACATGTTGTGTGCTTCCTCACATTGCATGAGAACATGCTTGATCAATATCCTTCATAAATTATGATTGTCTTTATACACTCTGTTTGATAGTTATGTTCACTACTGCGGAATCTCTGGTGTTGGTAGAGTACCCACTTTGTAAGCAGGAGGTGCAGGTTCAGCCTCATGCTGCGACAGGTCTTACTCTTTGATACAGTTAACAACTGTTCCTTTAAGCCAAACCGGTCGCGGTAGCTCAGTGGTAGAGCATTCGCTTTGTAACCAGGAGGTCGTGAGTTCGAGTCCTGCTTGTGCCATAGCCACGTCAAACCTAACACGTTAAAATAGATAAGTGATTGCTCCTTTGCCAAATGCTTGGCATTTAGAAGTGAGAATCTTGGGTCTTTTGGATATGATCTTAAAAACAGAGGTCCTGTTTCGTGACATGTGTTGGCACAATAAAGAACTTTTGCTGCTATGGCCCTGAGTGCTAAGCATAGGTCTAAATTTGTGGTACTTCATCTACAGCTGGTAATGTTTCAATATGAGTGAAAAATTCTCGAAGGAACATAAAATAATCAGTCCTTTAAGCCAAGCACTCATTAGTGCTGGCATGATTAAGAACTTTCACTGTTAACCATTTGTATAGGAGAGGAAGATCTTAGAGGGATGTAAATCTCCAAGCTGCCAGCCAGTGTATGTGTGTGTGCGTATTACAATTCATCTTGTTGATGATCATTGATCAGTTCTGAAAAATGGCTGAAATGAAATTTTTGGTTTTGGCTTCCTCAACATGACACTTTCAGACATGAGTTGGATATGTATGCTCTGGGGCTCTTCAAATTTTTGGAACAAGAAGTAAGTTTTCTTGATATTATTCTAACTCCTCATTGTTTGCTTACACTCAAAATTAGAATTTCCCTTTCATGGTAGCACTTTTAAGCTATAATTCTTTGTAAAACCGTTACTTGTGCGAGTTAGTGACTGTTTTTTCTCAAACTCAAGTTTCATATTTTTTTTTTAATGGAAAGAAATTATAGAATGAGAGTTTGAGAATACCGATTCCTAACAAGCACATGTTATGGGATTTATTTCTCACATTATAGAATGAGAGTTTGATAAAACCGGTTCCTAACAAACACAAGTTATTAGATCTGTTTCTCCCAATATACACTACCAGGGTTTTGGGGTTTTGTTAACGTCTTTCAGCGGGGCCTTCGTGACCGAGTGGTTAGAGCATTGCGCTCAAAATCACACGGCCTCTCACCTCTGTCGGTACGAGTTTGAATCCCGCTTGCACCGGTAAGTGAGAAAGTTTCCCAGTTTACTTTTGGAAGGTCGGTGGTCTCTTCCCAGGTACATTGTATCTTGGTTCTCTCTTCCACCAATAAAAACTGGGCGCCACCAGATAACTGAAAAATTGTTGAGTGTGGCGGAAAACATCAATCAATCATGCAGCTGATGTCAACTCTAATGAAATATACATTTACACACAATATTTACAAGTGCTCTTGATATGTTGAAATGAAGCATACAAGGAAAATGATCAAAGATTGAAAAAATTAAAAGCAACCAATTAGAATTGTCTCTGACAGGTGTTTCATAACATGTTAGCAAAGCCAAATAAAGAACAGCTGCACCGAAATGATGAATGGGGGAAAATGTACATCTACTGCTTTCATCTCACTGAGAATGCAAAATGAATGTTTATGTATTGTAAAAATATTTCAAAATGACATAAGTTATGTAGGCAGCACACAGTATTGATGTAATGAAGTTTTGTGCATGTATTCTGTCATAATGATATTGAGGACTTTACTTATTCTGTTCTTCGATATTTTGATCATCTTCTCAAACCCATTGGCGTCATTTATAAACAATATACAAAATGAAGCATGGCTGAGTGTCCTGTGTCATTTCCAGAATGAGGCCCAGGTCAAGTTGTCCATGGAGAGATGGTCGTATGAGACCACAGAGTACCTCTGCAGAAGTCTGCGACTGGTCGGCCAGGACATTAAGTACCTGATGTATGCTGTGAGTATATTTCTGATATCTGATGTATGCTGTGAGTATATTTCTGATATCTGATGTACTTTGTGAGTATATTCTGAAATATGTATGCTGTGAGTAATATATTTCTGATATCTGGTTTATGCTGTGAGTGTATTTCTGATGTATCATGTGAGAATATTTCTCATGTATGATGTGAATATATTTCTGATATATGATGTGAGTATATTTCTGATATATGATGTGAGTATATTTCTGATACCTGATGTATGATGTGGGTATATTTCTGATGTATGATGTGAATATATTTCTGATGTATGTTGTGAGTTTATTTCTGATGTGAGTATATTTCTTATACAGAGTGTGATGAAATGTGATCAGAGTGATTAGTGGTATGCCGCACTATCATGTTTTGTTTGTTTATTTACTTGGGTCTTTTGTTTGTTAAATTTATCTGGGATTTTATACGCTCGTCGAAGACGGGACATATTATGGTATGGCTCTGTCTGTCCGTCTGTCTGTCAGGACCTTGTGGGCAGGATACAGACTGAACCACAAGCTCCAGGATTTTACAACTTGATACATTTGATCACCATTATAAGAGGAAGATGCCTATCATTTTTTCCAGATCAGATGTCAAAGGTCAAGGTCGTAGTATCACTTAGTAGGAAAACCTTGTGGGCAGGATACAAACCGAACCATAAGCTCCAGGATATTGCAAGTTGGTACAATTATTCACCATGATGAGAACCTATTGTTTTTCAAGGTTAGAGGTCAAAGGTCAAGATTACAGGATCACAGTAGGAAAACCTTGTATGCAGGATACAAACCAAACTGTAAGCTCCAGGATATTACAACTTGGTACATTTGATCACCATCATGAGAGGAAGATGCCTATTATTATTCAAGGTCAAGGTTGCAGTATCACTTAGTAGGAAAACCTTGCAGGCAATATACAGACCAAACTGTTGGGGCTAGGACCGTCAAACTTCAAATACACATACTCTTTATGCCAAGTGAAGGATGCCTATAATTTCTCAAGGTCAAAGTCATAGTAGCAGGATACAGACCGAACCGTTGGTGCTAGGACCATCAAACTTGGTACACATACATTTTATGTCAAGTGAAAATATTACTTAGGGAGTATATGATTTGTCTTGTTTTTATGATGCAAAGAAAGTGTCACATCCTGATGATTGCTGATACTACCTGAAGCCAAGTTCTACGAATCATGGTGTAAAAAAAACACCCTATATTAGCTTTCCACGGGCGTATTATGTACCGCTGGCAGTACTCTTGTTTGTTTGTTTATTTACCTGGGTCTTTTGTTTTTTTGTTGGTTTTTTTGTTTGTTTATTTACCTGAGTTTTTTGTTTATTTACCTGGGTCTTTTGTTTGTTTATTTACCTGGGTATTTGTTTTGTTTATTTACCTTAGTTTTTTGTTTGTTTATTTACCTGGGTGATTTTTAATGCTGCAGGCCCTGATGGATGCCCAACTGGTATTTGACGGGGTGGAGAGCAGCGTTCAGCAGGATTTAATCAGGTAGCTCTTTATTCCATTCTTTTACCATCTTGTCAATGAAATTCATTAGTCAGATAATAGTGAACACAGTGAGCTCAAAAGATTAGGAGCAAATTAGAGCTATATATACATCTGAAGAATTTTTGACATCGAATAAAAAAACTCCCATAATCCGAACGACTGATCTTTCACATCTCGCTAAGTCACGTCCATCTCGTTGACCTGAGATTATGAACTTGCCTCAATTTCATTCTAGTATTATGGTTCCCTGAACAATGCTGTATGCCATATTGATTAGAAATGAGTAGGC
>NC_079167.1:22871905-23041905 GCF_947568905.1 Ostrea edulis | reverse complement strand
CATGAAAGCTTCTTGACATAGTGCAGATTCAAGTCTGTTAAGTGCAGATTTAAGTTTGTGAAAATCATGGCCCCTGGGTTAGGATGGGTCCACAATAGGGGATCAAAGTTTTACATACAAATACATGTAATAGGGAGAAAAATCTTCTTCTCAAGAACCACTGGACTAGGAAAGTACAAATTTACACGAAAGTTTTCTGACATGGTACAGATTCAAGTTTGTTAAAATCATGGCCCCCAGGGGTAGGATGGGGCCACAATAGGGGATCAAAGTTTTACATACAAATATATCGAGAAAATCATTAAAAATGTTCTTCTCAAGAACCACTTGGCCAGGAAAGTAGAAATTTACATGAAAGTTTCCTGACATAGTGCAGATTCAAGTTTGTTGAAATCATGGCCCCAAGGGGTAGGATTGGGCCACAATAGGGGATCAAAATTTCACAGACTTGTAGATAGAGAAAATCTTTAAAAATCTTCTTCTTATGAACCATTGGGCCAAAGAAGTTTACATTTACAAGAAAGCTTCCTGACATAGTACAGATTCAAGTTTGTAAAAATCATTGTCCCCGGGGTTAGGTTGGGGCCACAATAGGGACCAAAATTTTACATGCAAATATATATGGAAAATCTTTAGATGTGTGCCAAGGTGACTGAGGTGAGCAATGTGGCCCATGGGCCTCTTGTTGATGTAGAGGATAGAAAGTTAACCAAATCTTAGAACAATTTATAGCTGTATAGGGTAAATGACATAAATAGCACTGTTCATATTAGTAAAAGTGGAGAAATGGTTCTAAATACTACACAGGAAACAAGAGGATACAAATACCTGAACATAAGGTTAATAAGCAGAGCATTGGAAATATCTCTT
Organism: Ostrea edulis; assembly: GCF_947568905.1. NCBI lineage: Eukaryota > Metazoa > Mollusca > Bivalvia > Ostreida > Ostreidae > Ostrea > Ostrea edulis. The sequence continues at coordinate 23,041,035 of NC_079167.1, read as the reverse complement.
AGTTTGGTTTGTATGACGTGAACTTCAAAGTATATTTACTAATGTTGAGATAACCCTTTAGATTTGATGTTAATTTGGTGTTGCACAAGAATTTCTATATAGTGTCACAGCAAAATTTCATTCTCGTTTGAAAACTTTAGTAAACTTAACTACAGTGGAGATCAGCTTAACTATAGTGCAAGTCAAACTTTGTCACCAAGTTAAAGCACTGTAATAGGCATATTCACAATGTCAAGGCTTTCTGAATACGTACAATAGCTGTGAGAGGTTTACGTGGCTGTGAGAATTATGAATTAAAATGGCATAGGCATTGTGAAGACTGAAAATGTATATTAGGAAGATGTGTTCCAATGTTATAAGGCAAAATTTTGCAAATCTTTTGAAATTAAATTTAAAATTGATATTACGTCAAACGTTTTAGAGACTTATAACTCGGAGTCAGTGTTAATTTTTCTTTTTGGTTTTGTAGACTGTACCAAGTTCTGTGATGACTGGAGTCAGTCAGTGAACAGCTTAAGTACAGACAACCCTGGACTCATCAGGCAATTCATAGAGGCAGGCAAAATGAAGGTAATTACCAGGCATTTCATAGAGACAGGCTAAATGAAGTTAATTATCAGGCAGTTCATAGAAATATGGAAAAGGAAGGTAATTGTTAGGCAGTTCATTGAAGCACACTGTAGGTTATTATCAGAAAGTTCATTAAAGGGACTGGTTCACGATTTTTGATAAAAATATTTTTCATTTTTGATGTTAAACATTAGAAATATAGCTCATTTAATGTTGACAGCCAAAATTTTGACCTTCTGAATGCAAGAATAAATGTAATATTTTAGCCTTAAATATGTGTTATGTAAACAAAGACTCGAGTCTTTTTATGTAAACAAACAAACAAGTGAACTATTGATTTTGTAATATAATGCATCTTAATTTTGCATAGTCACAAATTCTAACTTTTAGATGACACATTTCACCCCAAAAATGCTTGAAATGTGAGAGATATGATAATACTTAGATCGATATCCATTTCTTTTGAAAAATTCGTAAGCAATAGCATACCGCAATCTTTGTTTACAAAACAAATAATAAACTCTCTAAAATGAGCTTCTGTGATGATGTTTCACCTTAATTTTCATGTGAAATCTTTCAAACACATTAGACAGTAGATTTTGATCATTAAAAGTGAAAAACAAAATTTTGGGTAAAATCGTGAATCAGTCCCTTTAATGCAAAATGAAAGTAATTATCACACAATTCGTAGAAGCAAAATGAAGGTAGTGATCACACAATCTATCAAAGGAAACTGAAGGTGATTATAAAATAGTTCATAGAGTCAAACTGATTGATTGATTACAGTTTTACACCGTTTTGGCAATATTTCAGCCATTTCATGGTGGAGCTAAACTGTAATTATCAAACAGTTCATTGAAGCAAACTTGAAGGTAATTAATCAATTCAATCTGAAGGTAATTTGGAAAGCCTAAAATGCAACACATGATTTATTTTCTTTTGCCTGAGAATGATTAATTAAGGTTACAAAGAAATTCTCTTGACCTTGATATATAAATGCTTCTTTATACCTTTCAGTACACTCAAAGTATCAACACATTAAAGAGACTGATGATGCAGGCTGAAAATGACTTTTATGCATTGTACAGGTAAAAGCACAGAGTGTAAATGATGTTTACTTTCGTTGTTGAGACAACAAAAAGCTATCTAAAAAGCCTCAAATAATAATTGAAATCTTAGCACCTCTGAACAGTTTGAGAATTTCGCTTAAAAATTTGACAACTAAGATACATGTGGGAATTTAACAAGTATGCATAAAATTGAATTACATGTAATATTAAAAGGATTTAGGATAGTTTATGATAAATCAATTTCAAGTTACTGTTCGAGTGCAGTGTCACTTTCCTAATACATATACTGGCATTTATCTTGCAGGGCATACATGTTCCTAAAGAATTCTGGGAATTGTGAAATCCTATTAAACTGTGCTCATCTTGACTCTATACCAGAGACATATAATGTGTTCAAATGTTTAGAGGAGTTTGTGAAAGAGACAGGTGTGAGGTAGAACAAGTGTATAGAAAGCAATAAAATGACATAGTATACAGTTCTCTGTTTTTATATATGCTGTCTAGGAGGCATCAAACTGTAAACCACAGGCACCAAACTTATGGACACCCTCTCCCACACACCCCAATAATTGGGGGAGGGCACATACATGTATTTGGTGCCCATGAATCGGACTAGTATAGATTTTTATGCCCCTCACAACAAGTTGCGGAGAATACAATATTTTAGACAGTCAGTCCTGTTCTTGTCCGCACAACTCCTCTGAAACCGCTCAACGGAAAGTCATGAAACTTTGTAGTTAATAAGGACTAGCTGTGTAGATGCTCATATTTCCAGAAAATTCTGATTAAATTTTCTTCTTGAATTATACCTACTCCTTTTGAACATAGAAGTTGTGCCAAAATATACTATTTGGTACTCCTCTGAAACTGCTGAACAGAGGTTCCTGTCGCTCTGTATTTGTTATGGATTTATGCTTTCTAGATGTGCATATTCACAGGAATGTTTTTGTTTCTTGGGAGTTACACCCATTTTAAACATAGAAGTTTGGCCAAAATATACTATTTGTTGCAACTTGTGTGAAACCATTTTTCAAGCCATATGTATTTTAAAATTGAAATATTTCTGTTTTGATATTTTACACAATTAACATTTCTGAACAATATTACATATTATTTGAGTGGTGCCATCTACTTACATGGGTGAAAATAGTACAGAGGCATACTAATTTGTTGTATATTATGCATGACATTGTCATTCATTATGTGTACCATTGTCATTCATTGTGTGTAACATTGGCATGTTTTGAATTTGTCATTTATTAGACAAGAAATTGATTACCTTGTTGCTATTTCTATACAGATTCTCATAGTATAGACGATTATTCTATTATTGGAATTGATAAACTTTACAAAGATGACATTTATCATCATTTTAGAGAAAATTTATGAAACAAATAATTGAATACTTACATACCATTCGGAATAAACAAAAAGTTGGCAAATATTTAATTGCACACATATTCATATTTGAGGATGGGGCTGGGTGAGTGTTGTTAACTATTATTAGAATCTTACCTTTTTCAAATGTTTTTCGTGCAATATCAACTATGACGTTAATTTTCAATTGTAGTACTCGCTGTGACATCATAGTACTTTTGTGTATATAGTGTTTCATTACATTGCTATGACAGATAAACACAACTGAAGAAGACTGGTAACATGGTCGAAAGTTTTTTGGCCTTGTGACCTTGACATTGGGGTTTGACCTGAAAAAAACTATCCGCATAATCAACTACTTAATTACATTGCTGCCATATGGGTGCATCCTTGATATTTGTTTTAGTGGGATGCTGATTTACCAAAATAATGATAATCACTAATTTTATATTCTCTCAATTTTTCCACATTTAGATCAATGTACATGTAATATCAAAATTTCCAATTATGAAGTGTGAAATTATTCAGGTCGTTTTTTTTATATCTCAAATTCATGAAATATTCCACCTACAATAAGAAGAGTTTGTGAAACGCCATGTTCCCAGTGGTAACAAATAACAATAAACAAGGTCACAAACTTTAGTGCAAAGAGAAAGGTCATGTCACAAGGAATGCACATAATTATGATACATGAAAGTCCTATCACCAACCATTCATAACTTTTCAGAGATGTAAAAGTTTTTGAGATTTGAGTCACACTCAAAGGTCACCAGGTCAAAGATCATGGTATCAAATAGAACGTCATGTCATAAGAAATTTATATACAAAATATGAAAACTCTACCTTAAATAGTTTAGGAGATATTGCATATGTGAGGCATTGTTAAAAGTAGGTCAAATTCCAAGGCCAAGGTCACGAGGTATATAAAATCATGGAATCAAATAAAAAGACTTGTCATTAAGAATTTATATACACAATATGAAAGCTCTCTCTTGATAGCTTAGGAGATATTGTTTAGGTTAGGTATTGTTAAATGTTGGTCAAGATCAAGACCGTTACATTAAAAATCATGGAATCAAATGAAAGGTTTGTTTTAAGAAATCTACATATGAAATCCTTACCTTAAATAGTTCAGAAGAAATTGCCTAGATAGATATTGTTAAAAGTAGGTAAAATATCAAGGTCACATACTTTTGTACCAAAATAAAGATCTTGTCACAAGAAATGCACATATGGGATATGAAAGCCCTATCTCTCATTATGTCTTTCCTCTTGCAGGAGGAGACTTATTGTTTTTGTCCGTCTGTCCGTCTGTCACAAAATCTCTTTTCCTATATGGATTTTCGGATAGACTTGAAATTTTGTACAATGCTTCAATGCTATTTGTAGATGTGCATATTGTTGGGTCAGGAGGATCTAATCATTTTCCTAAGATATAGTGGATCTAAGAGGGGTGGAGGGTGTTCAAATAGCTTGTGAACGCTTCTCTCCCTATATGGCCTATCTGATAGACTTTGAACTTTGTACAATACTTTAATGCCATTTGCAGATGTGCATATTGTAGGGACAGGAGGATCCAATTGTTGTCCTTAAAGTTGTAGTGGATCCGAGGGGTGGATGGTGTAAATAGTTTGTGAACACTTCTCCTATATGGCTTATCAGAGTTCATAATGTCTATGTTCCAGTTCATGCTTTCCCCTTCATACTTGTACATTGGGGGGTAGGGGAAACATTTGTTTTTCATAAAATCAATTTCTAGTCATTCAAAAGTTATGAGCAAGGTGAAAGTTTTAGACAGGACAATACTATCGTCAGTGTGGTGATATAGAATACCACTATACAATATTAGACGTCTTGTTTACTACATTCTTAATTCTTAGAGATTATTTATCAGTTAAACATATGAAAGTAACAGAACTAAACATCATTGTGGTGGTAAGTATCACAAGTCCCGCTTTGTGGCATTATTTGCCGGGTTCAAGGTGCATAACTCTATGAAATATAGGTCAAACGAGCCCAAACTCAAAACTTGATTTGTAACCTATTCAACTGATATAAGTTGATGTTGGCTATACTATTCAATTCAATATAATGGCTGCATGGATAGCCAGAAGGTCCAGAAAACTATCAATACATTGTACATGGGCAAGGCTGATCACGTTAGGGCTCCTATATAACAGGGGCCCTAATTAATTAATTGCTGCAATGGACTAAATCTGGCCTTTTCTAAAGATTCTTAATTACAGGAAATTCAGTTTGACATGGTTTCGAGTTGTTCATTTTGTAGAATTGTGGAGACTTGGATATATGTTGTTTATTAACATGATAAACAGAAGACTGGCCTTGTATTTTAAGATCTATGCTGAAGCCCGCACGTTTGGGGTCACTCTGTGTTATTATAGTACCAATCTAAGTAGGTACTTGTTAATAATGTAATACTGTACTATAATCATGTCTATCTGTCTCTATAAACAGGTACACTGAAACATGATAATGATAACAAGCAAACTAATGTTCAATCAGACACAAATAAACAAACACATATTTATTGTTAATATACACTTAATTAGAAATGACAAGTACTGATGTAATTCACAAGCTGTATAATTAACATGCTGTTTGTTATTGTGATGAACACAGAACAGAGTAGATGTTTATTTAACGCCGATTCTATATTTGTAATTAACGCTGTGTTTAGATATATAATCAACACTGTTTTAGATGTGTAATTAACACTGTGTTTATAGATATTGGATTTTATGCATTTCAGCAGTGTCAGACTCAGCCACAAAGAGATTGTCTTTGATGTCCACACATAAACCGAATGGAAGATCTAAACGACAGTTAATATAACGGAGGAACTGTCCATCCTGATCTAGGATGTGGATGCGGTTTTTCTGACACTCTGCGGCCAGGATGTGACTCTGGCTGTCTGTAGTGATGCCGCGTGGATAAAATGATTGCTGACCAGTGTATCTAAATCGGAGTTTTCCTGACTGATTGACCACCACTACTGCACCGGCTCCCCAGTCAGCCACACAGATATCCTGGTTCCTGTTCTCGCTGATGAATTTAGTGTAACCAGATGAATAGAGAGGGCGACCTTGATCATCAAACTGAATGATTTGTTTCTCTGTGGAGCCAGAGTATCGCACAACTTTAGATTGTTTGAGATCATCACTGTCCATGGTAACCAAGAGATCATCAGAGGAGGTACTGCAAATATAGCAAGGTTTCCAACCCTGAAGTGTGATCACGGTCTCTATTTGTTTATTCTTCACTAGATTTACAGTTCTTTTATCAGAGTCAGTATAAACAAGATATCCGTCCCATGTCACTATGATGTCCTCTGGTGTGTTCCCTGACTCGGTTTGTATTGATGTCAGTAGTTGACCCCGGAGGTTGAAGAGCTTCATGATTTCCTCATTCCCACATGTCCAGACTTGTTCTTCACTGAGAGGGCTAACACTGTATAATCTGTAATACCCAGTCTTTATGGTGGCGGTGAGTCGCAGTTTATCGAGCAATGGTTTGACTGGAGGAGACGATACAGCTTCTGGTGACTTCATCGTGTAGCCTTGTTTATCTGGTGTAATGGACAAGGATGATACAGAACCGATCATGTGTTTGAGGTGATCTTTATTTATTTTAGAAGGAGAGAAACTCGGTAATTTAACTCGGACTTTAGGAGGTAACTGTCGGAACTCGCCATTCCTAGATTTGTAAGTAGACGCTAGAGAGACGGACTTAGTTTTGAGTATTATCTTCAGGTCTTCAATGATATTTTTAAGTTCTGTAATTCTCTGTGTAATTTCATCTGCGTTTTTATCTAAAGCAGCCATATGTTTATTTTTCATCTCTTCGATGTCCGATTTCCGTTGGTTGACAATGGCGGTGATCTTTCGATGTAAGACTTCTCCTTGTTGATCAGCAGCTGTTGTCAGTTTCCCGTAATTCGTTTGCAACTCTGATTTCTCAGTTTGGACACCAGACGCCATTTCTTCATATCGAGGATAAATTCGGGTTTCTAGTTCCTTTAAGTCTTTTTGTAAACTTTCCATTTTAGAGCTGAGGTTTTCGAAAACATCACATACATTATGCCCTCTATGCTTTTTTGAGACACAGGTAGAACAGACAGGAATGTCACATTTCTTACAGTAAAGTTCGCAATGTTTATCTGCGTGTTTCGGACATTTTGGGTAGCTAGGAGTCGATTTTCTGTGTAAAATGGACACGACATTATGTCTTTTAGATGAATCAGAAAGGTGTTGCTCAACACAGGCCTTGCATAAATTTACATTACAAAGTTCACAGTGGCTCTGTAGGGGGACAGTTTCACAGAGGTCACACAGTAGGACGTACTGGGCACTGCACTGGGGGTGCAACATATCTGTTATCTGAGTCACACAAGTTATCTGTCAATATAAAAGAGAGAAATTAAACATGTTGACAGGTTAAATATACAAACTAAAATTACAACGTGATATTAAAACTAGTCATGGAATCTAATATTTTAAAATTCAATAGAAATATGGACAGTAATACGTACCAAAGATACAACCCCTCCTTCACAGGAACTGGCTACATTATGATCAGGGAAAATATAGATCTTTCACAGTAAATATAATTTGATCATTTAAACAATTATCTTATCCATTTTCGTACAGTTTATGTCACTGTAATATGTCACACCCGTAAATCCAATATGGCGTCCCTGAAATTTCGACCTTTCGTCTACAGGTTTAGTGTTGTGGTTTAAATGCACAGCGTCAGTTTGTATACGCTTGATAGTTTTAAAGTTTGCATTGATCCAATTTACCTACTTATCATATTTGCCTGCAGAGAATAAAATTAAACAGCCATACCAATATTCTCGGTCTAATGATTTTACCATTTTAAAACAAATTTTATGATTTCAAGTGAGATTTCATCTTAAAATTTGAGGAATAAGAATTAAAAAGAAATGAAAAGGGAAGGACCCCACTTTTTCCGTGTATGTACACTGTACAATGCATTGTCCCCTACACCCTGTGTAATCACTCTCAATAGAATGTCTTAATTCATTATGATTTAAGTTACGGAGAAATTGCAGACTGGATTAGTCGTTTTTACAGGTAATTTGGTAAGGGTTTTACGTTTTCACAGGTGATTAGGGAAGATGATCTGCTTTACGTTTTTAGAAGTGATTAGTTAAGGAAGACAGGAAATACGTGTTCGAATTAAGAAAGATAACTCTGAACAGTGTGAAGATAAGACAATATTATAATGAAAAAATAATTCAATACTAAAAGCTATATTGGACACAGACTATCAATTATTTTGCTATACATTTCTTTATAACATAAAGTTTAATATAAAAAAAATTCACCACCTCAACTTACCTGAAGTTTGACACAGACTTAGGGCAATTCAAATCCCAACATATTTGTGAATCTCAGGAAAATTCACCGTACCCAAGTCCTGTTATGACACCGCTAGTAAACCCAACCCTGCATATGTCCCTTTCCCTTTGAGAAGCAGGTAAACAATGGCCTATTTACACCTTTCCTACTATGCTATTTCCCATTATTATAATTTTCTATTTTTTCCAGACCCTCTTCTTTCCATCTATGCCCTAGAATAACACAATTCCACCCCAAATACTTCCCCAAGAATTTTTAAGAAAAAACCTCCATTCATAAACTGGTCAATGAAATAAGGGTAAAATTAGTAGTCTGTAACCTATTCAATTATTAACAAATAACGATAACTCTTCACACTCCCCATCTGATATCGGGAGATATCACTACATATATTTCCTTACAAATGAATTTCCATAGTTCCAAGAAATGACACCTTGTGCTGTCATATCACACGGGTAGCAAAAGAACCGGTTCTGTAACCGGAAGAGTATAATATACATCTAGCCCCTTTTGTATTACCCGTAACTCCTAGATACGTACTTTTTTGTCTGAATTGCTGGGAAATGTACGTTCAACTACTGCCATTTTCCAGTCACAACGAAGAGCACTTCTCGTCCCTCTTAAGAACAGCATCACCTACTTTGATCCTTGAGAATCATTGAGGGATGGTGCACGTTCCGCATGTCCAGAATCTATAATTTGCTGCATAAATGTGGTGGCATGTTGGCACTTTACTGGGTTCTTCAGGCTGAAGTCCAATATATGTGCCCTTTTAACAGCTTGTTGCCTGTTTTCTGGGAGTCCCTTTCTTATTTCTTTAAATGTTAATGATGCAACCCATTCACTACTGTCATCGCAATAACATTCTCGATCTATCGTGGATAAAAACAGTCCGTCGTCTAGAGAGATAATCCTAGTTGATCATTGCGACCAGTTGTCTGAAATACAGAATCTCCAATAAATTCAATTTCAGGTATGAATGTTAAGTATCCATCATGGTATTTCACCACAGGTATGTTTTCCTTAACAACGATGTTACTTGGACGTGGATCACTCAAATTAGTTCTACTGTCACTTTGTATGCAGTATTGTTAAAAGTAGGTCAAATTCCAAAGCCAAGGTCAAGAGGTAAATAGAATCATGGAATCAAATTAAAAGACTCGTCATTAAGAATTTATATACGAAATATGAAAGTTCTATCTTGATAGCTCAGGAGATTATGGGACAGGAAGATTCAATTATTTTCTTAAAAGTTATATTGGATTTAAGAGGGGTTGAGGGTGTTCAAATAGCTTGTGAACGCTTCTCACAATATATGACTTATCTGATAGACTTGAAAACTTTGTACAATACTTTAATGCCATTTGCAGATGTGCATATAGTAGGGACAGTGAACACTTCTCCTATATGGCTTATAAGAATTCATAATGTATATCTTCCTGTTCACGCTTTCGCCTTCATATCATACTTTACATTAAGGGGAGGAGGTTTCATTTGGAGCACTTTCAATTTGGGGAGACATTTGTTTTTCATAAAAACACTTTCTAGTCATTCAAAAGTTATGATCAAGGTGAAAGTTTTAGACAGTCAATCAGACAGGACAATACTATATACCCCTTTAGTCGGAGTGGTAATATAGAATACCACTATAAAATATTAGACGTCTTGTTTACTACATTTTTAATTCTTAGAGATTATTCATCAGTTAAACATATGAAAGTAACAGAACTAAACATCATTGTGGTGGTAAGTGTCACAAGTCCCGCTTTGTGGCATTATTTGCCGAGTTCAAGGTCCATAACTCTATGAAATATAGGTCAAAAGAGCCCAAACTCAAAACTTGAATTGTAACCTATTCAACTGATATAAGTTGATCTTGGCTATAATATTCAATCCAATATAATGGCTGCATGGATAGCCAAAAGGTCCAGAAAACTATCAATACATTGTACATGGACAAGGCTGATCACGTTAGGGTTCCTATATAACAGGGACCCTAATTAATTGATTGCTGCAATGGACTAAATCTGGCCTTTTCTAAAGATTCTTAATTACAGGAAATTCAGTTTGACATGGTTTCGATTTGTTCATTTTGTAGAATTGTGGAGACTTGGATATATGTTGTTTATTAACATGATAAACAGAAGACTGACCTTGCATTTTAAGATCTATGCTGAAGCCCGCACGTTTAGGGTCACTTTGTTTTATTATAGTACCAATCTAAGTAGGTACTCGTTAATAATGTAATACTGTACGCTATAAAATCATGTCTATCTGTCTATATACATATCTACATTGAGACATAACAAGGATAACAAGCAAACTAATGTTTAATCAGACACAAATAAACAAACACATTTATTGTTAATACACACTTAATTAGAAATGACATGTACTGATGTAATTAACACAGCTGTATAATTAACATGCTGTTTATTACTGTGATGAACATAGAACAGGGTATTTTACGACGATTTTAGATTTGTAATTAATGCTGTGTTTAGATATATAATCAACACTGTTTTAGATGTGTAATTAACACTGTGTTTATAGATATTGGATTTTATGCATTTCAGCAGTGTCAGACTCAGCCACAAAGAGATTGTCTTTGATGTCCACACATAAACTGCATGGAAGATCTAAACGACAGTTAATGTAACTGAGGAACTGTCCATCCTGATCTAGGATGTGGATGCGGTTTTTCTGACTCTCTGCTGCCAGGATGTGACTCTGACTGTCTGTAGTGATGCCGCGTGGATAAAATGATTGCTGACCAGTGTATCTAAATCGGAGTTTTCCTGACTGATTGACCACCACTACTGCACCAGCTATCCAGTCAGCCACACAGATATCCTGGTTCCTGTTCTCGCTGATGAATTTACTGTAACCAGACGAATAGAGAGGGCGACCTTGATCATCAAACTGAATGATTTGTTTCTCTGTGGAGCCAGAGTAACGCACAACTTTAGATTGTTTGAGATCATTACTGTCCATCGTAACCAAGAGATCATCAGAGGAGGTACTGCAAATATAGCAAGGTTTCCAACGCTGTAGTGTGATCACGGTCTCTATTTGTTTATTCTTCACTAGATTTACAGTTCTTTTATCAGAGTCAGTATAAACAAGATATCCGTCCCATGTCACTGTTATGTCCTCTGGTGTGTTCCCTGACTCTGTTTGTATTGATGTCAGTAGTTGACCCCGGAGGTTGAAGAGCTTCATGATTTTGTTATTCCCACATGTCCAGACTTGTTCTTCACTGAGAGGGCTAACACTGTATAATCTGTAATAACCAGTGTTTATGGTGGCGGTGAGTCGCAGTTTATCAAGCAATGGTTTGACTGGAGGAGACGATACAGCTTCTGGTGTCTTCATCGTGTAGCCTTGTTTATCTGGTGTAATGGACAAGGATGATACAGAACCGATCATGTGTTTGAGGTGATCTTTATTTATTTTAGAAGGAGAGAAACTCGGTAATTTAACTCGGACTTTAGGAGGTAACTGTCGGAACTCGCCATTTCTAGATTTGTAAGTAGACGCTAGAGAGACGGACTTAGTTTTGAGTATTATCTTCAGGTCTTCAATGATATTTTTAAGTTCTGTAATTCTCTGTGTAATTTCATCTGCGTTTTTATCTAAAGCAGCCATATGTTTATTTTTCATCTCTTCGATGTCGGATTTTCTTTGGTTGACAATGGCGGTGATCTTTTGATGCAAGACTTCTCCTTGTTGATCGGCAGCTGTTGTCAGTTTCCCGTAATTCGTTTGTAACTCTGATTTCTCAGTTTGGACACCAGACGCCATTTCTTCATATCGAGGATAAATTCGGGTTTCCAGTTCCTTTAAGTCTTTTTGTAAACTTTCCATTCTAGAGCTGAGGTTTTCGAGAACATCACATACATTATGCCCTCTATGCTTTTTTGAGACACAGGTAGAACAGACAGGAATGTCACATTTCTTACAGTAAAGTTCGCAATGTTTATCTGCGTGTTTCGGACATTTTGGGTAGCTAGGAGTCGATTTTCTGTGTAAAATGGACACGACATTATGTCTTTTAGATGAATCAGAAAGGTGTTGCTCAACACAGGCCTTGCATAAATTTACATTACAAAGTTCACAGTGGCTCTGTAGGGGGACAGTTTCACAGAGGTCACACAGTAGGACGTACTGGGCACTGCACTGGGGGTGCAACATATCTGTTATCTGAGTCACACAAGTTATCTGTCAATATAAAAGAGAGAAATTAAACATGTTGACAGGTTAAATATACGAACTAAAATTACAACGTGATATTAAAACTAGTCATGGAATCTAATATTTTTGAATTCATTAGAAATATGGACAGTAATACGTACCAAAGATACAACCCCTCCTTCACAGGAACTGGTTACATTATGATCAGTGAAAATATAGATCTTTCACAGTAATTATATTTTGATCATTTAAACAATTATCTTATGTCACACCCGTAAATCCAATATGGCGTCCCTGATATTTCGACCTTCCGTCTACAGGTTTAGTCCTGTGGTTTAAATGCACAGCGTCAGTTTGTATACGCTTGATAGTTTTAAAGTTTGTATTGATGCAGTTTACCTACTTATCATATTTGCCTTCAGAGAATAGAAAGCCATACCAATATTCTCGGTCTATTGATTTTACCATTTTAAAACAAATTTTATGATTTCAAGTGGGTCGATCAATTTCATCTTAAAATTTGAGGAATAAGAATTAAAAAGAAATAAAAAGGGAAGGACCCCACTTTTTCCGTGTATGTACACTGTACAATGCATTGTCCCCTACACCCTGTGTAATCACTCTCAATAGAATGTCTTAATTCATTATGATTTAAGTTACGGAGAAATTGCAGACTGGATTAGTCGTTTTTACAGGTAATTTGGTAAGGGTTTTACGTTTTCACAGATGATTAGGGAAGATGATCTGCTTTACGTTTTTAGAAGTGATTAGTTAAGGAAGACAGGAAATACGTGTTCGAATTAAGAAAGATAACTCTGAACAGTTAAAAAATTATTCAATATTAAAAGCTATAATGGACACAGATTACCAATTATTTTGCCATACATTTCTTTATAACATAAAAATTAATATTAAAAAAATCCACCACCTCAACTTACCTGAAATTTGACAGACTTAGAGCAATACAAGTCCCAACAGATTTGTGAATCTCAGGAAAATTCACCGTACCCAAGTCCTGTTATGACACCGCAAGTAAACCCAACCCTGCATATTTCCCTTTCCCTTAGAGAAGCAGATAAACAATGGCCTATTTACTCCCTTCCTACTATGCACTTAAAAGCAGAATTTCCCATATTATAATTTATTAATTTTTTTCCAGACCCTCTTCTTTCCATCTATGCCCTAGAATAACACAATTCCACCCCAAATACATCCCCAAGAATTTTTAAGAAAAAACCTCCATTCATAAACTGGCACTACTTGCGTGGTCAATGAAATAGGGGTAAAATTAGTAGAATACCCTCTATAATGTTGAATCGTTGAGGCCCGATTTGCTCTAAGTACGAATTCTAGTCAACTCGGCCCCTGGAAAACTCGGCACTTGGTGAATTCGGCACCCAGTGAATTCGGCACTTGGCTAACTCGGCACTTGGTGAATTCGCCACTAGTTTTATGAATACATGTGTAAGAATGTGTATACTGAACAATATGTGTGCAATATTTCTAGATTTTTTAAACGTACTTGTAAGTGATTTGTCTTCAACGTTTATTTAGGAATGATTGTCAGTTTTAATTTTTTCAAATGCTACGGAGGTTTTGAATAACACCGGCACTCGGCTAAATATCGGCACTTTGAATGACTGAAATTGCTGCTCATAATTGTCAATCACACCTTGACAATATGTAATACAAATAACTTTCTCTTAGGCATGTAAATAGTTATAATTTGCGAAAATACACCGTATGCAAATGAATTGGAGGAAGATCTCGTGTTTCCTCGGAGTTCTCCCATTCTCGTGGAAACGTTTATTTAAGAAATAAGGTATCATTTAAAAATATTTATCGGGATATAAATACGGGTTGGTCACGTGATCAAATTCCATAAAGCCCGAAGGGCTTTATGGAAAATTTGATCATGTACCAACCCGTATTTATATCCCGATAAATATTTTTAAATGATACCTTATTACTTATATTTACATTTTTGGTCGGTAACATTGCTGAATTGTGTTAACAACACGTTTCCATACATTTCAAATTGTTGACGTCCACAACGAAGCGTCATAGATGTTCAAAATGACGACAACACAAAACAAAGTTCTATAAAATGAAGAACTGTTTTAATTATTAAGACGCTAGAAAGCAAGTATATCAACATATACTTATACATTAACTCGGGAGTATATAATGGAAAACTCTTCCATATGTCTAATTTTAGGGGGTGGGGGAATTACGATTTAAACGGGGATGCGCAGTGTTACACTTAGAGTTGTGATGCGCTTTGACTTTTGAAAAGTGGAGACGTTGAAGACCGACTTTGAAAGATATTCTGTGGATATTGCAGAGTTAACAGAAGACTGAGATGGAGGAACATGAAGAACAGGGCGGCAGTCGTCAGGTGTAGGCAAATCTTTTATAGACAGGACAGAGGACGCAGCTCAGATGAATCTCCGGAAAGAACTGAACATCGCAGAGAATGTGGAACTGCACGAAGGTAAGGGACGGTTTGGATTTGGATATGTAATTGTTGATAAACATGAGCTCACTGAACGCTTCTTTTGACTCGATAATTTTTTGTAATAGGTTTTTAATGACGCCTCGCTTCGATGTCCCGACATAAACCTGGAAACCGACATCAAACACTATGGCTGCTGTTGCACGGAAGCAGTGTGGTGTGTAGGTCTTAATGCACTTTGACGACTTATCGGCCATACATCCTGTGAATGACCTTTTTGCTAAAGCCTAATGTCATCGTCTAGCAGTAAGTACAATTCCGCATCACCGATGACCAGGGTGAAGTTGTAGCAGACGAAATTTTAGACATACATTAGGCCTAGTAGGCTAATAACTAAAGACATTGTTTACAGTTATGTTTTTATCAATTATTGATGAAAGTTCACTGCTTGGAATACAAATAAAACCGTAAATACATATTGTGATGTTGATTTCATCTATTGAAAGATTTCTGTAGTAAGTGAGAGCGATTGCTAGATGTGTATTGCCTTAGTAAAAGTAGTACCTGTTACCTACTTTAAACAAATGTTCATACGCACAGCCGTGACCTCTGTTGACCCCGTAGTAGATTTATCCAGAAATAAATACGTATTGCTCGTAATAGTGTTATGTAGGAGAAAACAGTTGCAAATGTAAATATATACTGTATAACGGGTATATTTTCTGCGGTTATCCAATTTTTGTGGAAAGAAAGACGTCTGATAGGTGCATCACTGTGTAGGAGGACCGTAAATGTTGCCACATCCCTGCAGTAGCTGGCGCCGTGATATCCCTGTCACAGTACTGGTGCCACAATTCAAAAACATGTCCCTGTTCTTGACGGGTCCTCTTCCGTTGTCCGAAGGCAAGATGCAGCGATATCTTCATCTGAAGGCTAATGTCCGTTGCTTCCACATACAGCATGGATACTAGATGGTAAAATAGAGGGGGCTCCTGCCTGCCACATTGGTGTTTAGTCGGTTATGCCACCCCTCCACGTCGTTGTTGGTCCGGATGGCTGTCATAAAGACACTCCAGTGATGGATTTCAAATATGGGGCTACGAATCCATGTTCTGTAGATGTTATCCATAACTGGAGCCAATACTTCTGGAGCACGCCCATCCAGACGGTGGAACGCGTCTTCGATGTGCTCTGGTGGTAGGAATGGCAAGGCAAGGAGTTGTCGGACAAATTTGAACACCTTGTCCTTCTGGTTGTAAGCTGTCTGTAAAAGTATTATACACAAAGGTATTATACATATTTACAATATTTTTTAAAATTTTTAATGTATGTCTTTGTTAACTAGAATTTATATCTAAAAAAAGTTAAGTGATATCATTTAATTTTACATGTTACACGCTTTTTCAGTGGTTGAAAAATTATTGGAATATTGTATCCATCGAAAAAAAATAAGTTGCCGGAACTACTTTCTATTGGAATGTTGGGGATTCCTCTGGATGCTTCGTATTTATATATGAATTAGGGAATCCTGAAAAGAAAAACTTAACAATTCTATCGATCTATATAAATTTATTAAACAAAAACAAACAAATATAAATAATGATTAATTATGCAAAATTGAATAAACATGGCTATTTGAGGACACCCCCCTCCCCGAT
The DNA here is from genome assembly GCF_947568905.1 of Ostrea edulis. Classification (NCBI taxonomy): domain Eukaryota; kingdom Metazoa; phylum Mollusca; class Bivalvia; order Ostreida; family Ostreidae; genus Ostrea; species Ostrea edulis. The sequence continues at coordinate 23,024,309 of NC_079167.1, read as the reverse complement.
ATAACAACACACGTCTTCTTCTGCCACAGGGGGTATACACCTGTATATATCACTCCGATCAATCATATAACGGCTTATTGATAGAAATTCAGAGGCCTGTGGCTTCTGCAATTCCGGGCTGAGAGTTAAAATGTATTCAACCGGGGATGACAATAGTCCAGTTTGCACCTTGCGACAACTTCCTTCGTGTCACGAACCCAAATACCAGATACACCGCACACTGCCTCAGAGATACTGCAATATCGTAGCCTTATGAAACGACTATGGTTTCGAACTCCGGCATAATATGTTCTTCCATAATCCTGCCAGGCACGGTAAATATCAAAATCATAAAAAAGCCAAGAAAACATCAGCTATTTCGGATTAAACATGTTTATGAGTGGGCATCGAAATGAGGCTTCCGTAAGACATTACAACAGCTGTGACGCCTTAGGAATTCACTGATAAAACTACGCGCAATGATGCAGTTTTCCGTCTTTTTTTCCCCCGTGGAATTCCTCCATCCAACGAAAAAATAATAAATTCATTCCTTAAGTACCTTTCAATAAAACTACACATCTTGGCACAATATATATTGACAGAAATGATAGTTTCAATGATAATTACCTTGATGTAATTTGTTATACCTGCAGTCCATGCTCCTGGACCTTTCCTGAACACGGCTTGTATCCAGTGGAATGCAAGGCCCTGGATTGGCTTGCGTGGAAACCTCTCCTTAATAGCTTGCCACAGTGCAGCTTCGAAGTCTGCTACAAAGACTTCCAGTGAAATTCGCTCTGGTAAAATTAGGAGAATGTTTATAAATATAGATGTCAGTGGCGTAGCTTCCATTGAGGCAAAAAAACACCCACCTTTTACGGTGTTAAAATGCCGATAGGTTCCGGGGGGGGGGGGGGGGGGGGGGCTGCGCCCCCCAGACCCCCTGCCTCGGTAATATTCGAACCCAAGCTACGCCTATGGATGTTCAAGAATTCAACAGAAATGCTGAGGTTATCCTCAATTTTGTATTCACTATATATATTCCATACCAGATACTTTTTCATAAACATGTACGTGTCCATTTATTTTTAAACATACATTGCATTGTATTTAAATGAGAGTTTCAAACTAGAACTGTATCTTACAGTACATATATCAAACATACATGTACAATATATCAGTAAATATCGTTTACCCTCACATCGGATTGAAATTGAGCGTGGAAGATTTATTTTCCCCTACACTGCATTTCATATGCGTTATGTATATCGTATGTTTATTAACTCTTTGTAAAAAAAAAATTAACCTGAGCTGTATGGTTTATGGTAATAAACAATAAAATACTTCCAAACTATTCAATACTTTATCAGCGTTCGCCCCGCATGCGGAAGGCCGGGGTTCGAATCCCGGCCGCGACAGACCGAAGTCGTTAAAACAGGTAGTGACAGTTCCATCGCCAAACGCTCGGCATCAAGGTGTGAATGTCACGGGTCCTCGGAGATGACCTTAAAAACGGATGACCCGTGTCACAGTAGGTGTGGCACGCTAAAGAACCCTCCCTGCTCAGTGGTCGTAAGCGCCGAGCATAGGCCTAAATTTGAAGCCCTTCACCGGTCTTGGTGCCGTCTCCATATGAGTGAAAAATTCTCGAGAGAGGCGTTAAACAAGATACAACTTTATGTTTATTATTCTAACATATGACCTGTACAGTTCATGGTAATAAGTAATACAATACAATAACTGCCAGTTTGATGAATATAATAATCGATGCATATGTTAGCCATTTCCCAAGTTAAGAGTATAAAGTGTACATATATGTATACCAATCTTGATTTTCATTCAAGAATATTGCCAATTACATGTGAGAATATTAATTGATACTATATAATCTGGTTATCTGTATGTGACAATTCCAGAGTTCTGATCTCTTGTGAAATGTTGCAAAACGATAAGAACTTATGCAGTGTATTAAAAAATATAATCAAAATTATCGCATGAATATTAATCAAGATTGTTACATTATGGAATATAAATCAGTTATTTGTGTGTGTGTGTGTGTGTGTGTGTGTGTGTGTTTTAAAGCAATCTGAATTTAAGAAATTGTTGTAGGTTGTTGTGCGAAAAAAAATATTTCAAAACGTACCTTCCATCTTCGTACTTCTAGGAACACTGAAACCTGCGCGGTCAGAGGTTTCCTCATTACCCCCTCGTAATGTTATCACCTCACGCGCCCTTGTGTACAAGGAACCCTTATACAACCATCTTGTTGTTTTAACAATTTCATCGCTGAGTTATGTAGGGACTTTGATGGAAATAGTTATCAAAACGTACACCACAGCATTCTTAGATTAACCTGACCACATAAGATTGCTGTAGCTAGACCTTTGAAATTTTTCAAAAATATATACAACATACATGTAGTTTACCCTTTATATTGACAGGAACAGATTTTAATATTTTCATACAGACTGCCCTGTGCCATATTTTGTCCTAATTCCATAAAATTTTTAAATGTGAATTTTTTATCCGTGACTTTTATCCTGTGGCTATATTCTCTTTTCAAAAATTCTCACAAACTCCTCCAATCATATTGCTAAAATCGTAAAAACTAAAAGAATTACCGAAAATGAATTTCGTACTACACTTAAGCCATCCTTTATTTGATGTATCTTTAATTACCTGTCTCATAATTATTATTTTTTCTAATTATTACCCGTAGACCGAAAAACAATATTGTCAAATACATCCCAAAAATCTCATAATTCGTTTTCTTTTATTCATATAGAAACAACTTTAAAAATCAAAACAGGTGCCGAGATGACCAGACTTTGGTGTCGAATTAACTAGGTGCCGAGTCCGAATTCACTAGGTGCCGAGTTCACCAAGTGCCGAATTAACCTTTTTTAAAGTGCCGAGTTGACTTGTACCCCTAGGTACCATACATCTTGTTATGACTATTGCAGCGTCCATCATTTGGTTTTCCTGCATGTACCTTACCAGTCGGCGACCGGCACCATGTTCGTAGTCGTCATGATAATTTTTCACTATTTTCCCTTGTTCTCGGAAACGGTATACTAAAATTCGACTGTCAACACTGGCCACGTAGGGGTCTATACAAACCTTTTTGTAGAAGTTTTGCACACTCTCAATCGAATTGACCTTTGACCCGATTCCTGAGGACTTTTGTATAGGTACGGTACGTTTTGTGAAAATCTCGTTCATTTTCTCCGTTTCTGCGGAATCAATTTGCAATATAGCTGCATTTGAAAGAAATGGAACTTTTTCGGAGTATTTTGAACCATTTGGCTTAAAATGCTAATTTTTGATAGATTAACAGCAATGCTCTGTTTCTTTAGGGAATCGGTTTTGTCGTAGATTTTTTTTGGTTGTTGTTGCAGGAAACAGTGAAGGTAAAACAGAAAGGAGGTTCTAGTTGCCAGCGACCCTTTTTATTTTCTGAGCCTTAAGAATTTCGCCTTTTTTGTTTGGATTTGTCAACTTGGCCGTGACGGTTATAGGGTGGTTAGAGTTTTGAGGGTGAATTACGTTCCTGTGGATACGGACGAAACCATCTATCCCCAGCGTTTGTTTTATAATTCCGGGCATCGTTGCCGCAAGGTCCTCATTAGGGGTGTACTGGGAATTGTGTATCAGACATCCTCCTGTCCATTCTAATAACAATTGATCTCAAAAGTTCTAATTCTCTGCGCATGTGGATATTTTCCGATTTAAACGTTTAATTGTTATCGTAATTACACTCGGTTTGCTCACCGACAAATTTAAGTTTCGCACTAATATTTTGATCATTTCTTATTTCGTCTAGGTTGGATTTTATTTTGTTGATAGTGTGTGACATCTCTAGGGATTGGCGAAACGTCTAACAGGACATGTTAAACTGGTTTCATTAGCCGACACTCTATCTGCCCACATTATGCAGTGATGACTTCTCAAAGTTTTTCTTTGTATTAGCTCTAGTAGACATTGCAAACTTCCAAAATGCACCAAATAATTACTAAAGTTAGTTAAACTCACCACTAAGAATATATCACTAATGCGTGGACTTTTACGGAACTGGAAACCACTTTATAGCGAAAAAAAAAACAATGACCAAACACTGGACAAAATTTTTAGGTGGCCGAGATGTCCATTGACTGTCACGTGATCTCCTTTTTGTAAATGGATTGTTGATATTTAATGTTTTGATGCTGCTAGCAAACTTTCTTGACTTCACCAGCAGATTCATTTTTTAAAGGGTGTCACATTCAACTCCTCAATGATGTTTGTAAAGGTAGCTTTCCACGTTTCGTAGGTATCCGGTCAATCATTAAAGGAACTAAAGCGTGAAAGAAGATCTTTCTTCAAATGAAATTAAGTCTGTGGCAACGCCAGAGTGTGAAAATGGCCTAAACTCTGGGACGTACGGATTTAACTGTTCACGTCTTGATGGCGACAATATGTTATCGACGTGTACTGTCTTTCGTTCTGTTCTTTGAATATCTCTAAAACGTGTTTGTCCATTCACAAAGTCTGCTGTAAATTTCTCCTTTGAAAGCGTTATTGGTTATTTGAATCCTGATTAAATGTGTTCGGATTTACGTGATGAATCATGATCTTCAAGCACTTGCATTTCTGCCTCCAAAGTGGATTTTATTTTTCTTGGAGTAAAACATTTTCCTTTTGTAGTTCTGATTGTTTCTCTGCAAAGACGTTATGTGTTTGTTGAGCTTTGGCTTGCATGCGTTTTCTCATGAGTTCCGATTTCATACTGCTGCTTCAACTTGAGATAGTTGCTTCAGATTTAGTTTCATATTTCTCTGAAAGTGTTTCAGCGGTTTCAAGGAGTAAATTTACCCATCACCGTACGACACCTCCCAATCCTCACTAAATGTGTGTCCATTTCTCCTTCACCCTATTCCAAAGTGAAAATTTTAAAGTGACAAAATATTTCACTAGATTCTGGAATTCTGGTTCAGCTGGTTTATTTCTGTTCTCATTTGTTTAGTTTTACACATTGCAAAGGGAGTGTGGGTAGAAAACCTCAGTTGCCGTTGATAGACTTTATGTAATGATGTTCGATTTTCGGCTCAACTTTTTTTCTGCGCGCGATTTAGTTGTTTCTCCGGATTTTACAAGTTTTTCTGAAATTGATCAGTAATTTCAACTCTCCACAAGTATCTACATGTCAGCTTCGGATTGCAAGAATTGTCGGTCCGCTCCTCACAAACAAGAGGGTTGAGGTGGACTGAAAACCTTTAATTTTCGAAGATGTCTTCATATACGAACCAAATGTTTTATTTTTGTCTGTTTTACGTCTCTGGGAGATTTCTTCACTCGAATCTAGACGTCACTAGTTGTACTAGTGGAAAATCACAAATTTAGATCGCTGTATCAGAACAGGACCGTAAATGCGGGGTCTGTATATATCGTGACAACCACCACAGTGATGTGGGATATCGGTTATTGAGGATACATCGAGAAGAATAGTGACTATCACTTCTGTTACAACGACAGTGGAAGGGTTCGAACCCACCAACTCCCAAACACGATATTAATGTTTTCTACAGTGTATCTATATTTGATCAAGAACATGTATATGAATTAAATACTGCACGTAAATAACATTTCTAGTCAGGACACATCACATGTTTAGTCATCAATCACATTCACATGGAAAGCATTTTGTATAAGAAATTTAAATCAGTGAAGATGTGTACGTTAAAAAAAGGAACTTTTTCAAACAGAGTTTTGCCTTTTTATACATTGATCTCTGTTCGTTATCTTTACCTCTTCATAGTAGTTACATGTACTTGAAAACTACGGATAATGTCTTATCAAAGAGGCATGGACACGACATGAACTGAAAATATAATTTTTTTATTTCTCTATTTTTCAAGCTTGTAATTGTTAACTAAGGTATTTCTAATAGTGAGCAAAATTTTGAATGACAGTTGTTGAGTTACAAGCGAGTTAAAGCACTTGCAATTTAATCAAAATTTTGCTCACTATTAGAAATACCTTAGTTAACAATTGCAAGCTTGAAAAATAGAGAAAATAAAAAATTTATATTTTCAGTTCATGTTTGTATCTCATGCCATGTTTTTGATTACATATAGATTGCTTAACAGAAAATCTGTTAAATTTTTTTACTAGTATATTTCACTTATGTAAAGAAAAACAAGTCATGAACCTTGTTTACATAACAAATAACTGTGAACTCTGTGTCTCTTTTTGTGTTCTTCGTGAAATTCTTACCGCAAGTATATATATATATATATATATATATATATATATATATATATATATATAAAAGCACTAAAGTTCCAACAACACCCGATACCTCAAAGTGTCGGATCCACAACATGGATACAATGTCAAGTACAAAAAATTATACAAAGCACTAAAATGACCAACGACACGAACAATCAGATTGTCAAATTTTCGGGACGACCCGTCCCTTCTTCAGGACAAACGAAAAGAATAACATAATGTGGCCAATATCAACAGAGCATAATAACAAAAACTACATATAAATACATCTAGCACTACAACTACACTAATCTACAAACGTATTTACAACGCAGACTACATGGTTTTTGGTCTTTAGGCTTGCCAACCAATGTTAAAAATGGAGCGAATTAAGACATGCCTTATTCATTAATCTCAAATCTCATTTGAGATTAATTAAGTTTATTGTTTTTCATTTTCATTTCATTTTAGTGCTTTATATATATATATATATATATATATATATATATATATATATATATATATATATATAAAGCAATTATGCAGTTTTAGCGTACACAATGAGTTTAGTTAACACAGCATGAAGCAATAGGGGGTTTTCGAGTTCTTCCATATCCGTGTTTATTCTGCATTTAGTCACTATTACGTCATACGTTTTTAGGCATGGTCATATCCGGTTTATCGTAGTTAACGTAAATACACTAAGTCTTGTGTAAGTGTATATACAACCTATCAAAATGGAAGTTGATTCTATGCAAGTATAATCGAACTAAAAAAATTGTTACAGATAAGTGTTTCTTGTTCCTTTTACCGTAAAAGTAACATACAAAGGATATGTAAGCTTGCGATTGGCCCTATATAATCTTTTGGAATATCCTTTCCAAAAAATTTTGGTGTAGATACATAAAAAGAATTGATACCAAGCTCTTGAAAGTCAATCGCCGATCGGTAAAGAAAACTGACTGAATGACCGAGTTGTCGGAAATCATCAATAAAATTGTGGGGGAAAATTGAATGAAGACATATACCAGCTATTGAAAGTTATTATGTCATGATTTATCTTTACAAATATTGGCACCATTGGAATGAATGGCGACTTCGGCATTGCACATCCGATAATGGATATATCGATACTTCTGAGACATGCAGTAGAATGAGGGAGGGGGAGGGAATGGTTCCCATTTTAACAACCATAGCTTTTTATTATTTATATATACAAATAAAGATATATTTCGTGACACAACCACCAAGCCCCCCCCTTCGACTTTTTATGGCGGCAGAAGTGAATGGTACGAATGCAATTTATGAAGTGAATCCATAATGTGTTCTCCCTACGATTCAAGTAATCAGAATTTGGGGAAAATCTTAAGCAATATATATGTGACGCTACTACCCTACCACCCCACCCCCTCGGGCGTTGGCACGATAAAGAACCCTCACTGTTACGGCCACGCCCAGGGTGTACAATAATTCGTGACAGAACAGTAAAAGAACTATCCTTACACTAGATCAGCATGGAGCAGGAAACCAGGGAAGGAGTTCCACGAGAAAGGACTCTCACAGATAAAGGGCAAGAATTTTTCGAGGAAAACAGAATGAAAAGAATTACCAAAATCAACCGTTTATGGGAGGACATTGACCATATCCTACACCATACATTTTGGGACAAATTACAAAGCATAACAATTATCGAAACTAAGGAACAAGAACTTTCAGACAAGTTTAGGGTGTATTCAAAATTAGTGTCAGACTGCGAGGAGTTCATTATTAGAAACAATGATGAAAGTGCAATGAAGGAGTACGAAGTATTTGTTGAAACAAACAAACAGAGAAACATGGCTGTTGAAAAAACCTTTGAGAAAATTCACGAAATTAAACAAGAACTTCAGGAAAGAGGCAGTAGATCTTCAGGACGATCATCCGCGAAGTCTAATCGTTCAAACACCAGCTCAGCACTTGCTAAAGTAGAGGCAGCTCGAGTGAAGATCAAATATTCTGATAAAGAAAGAGATATTATGAAACAGAAGATCAATTTAGAAGAAGAAGAAGCATTGATGAGGATTGAGACAGCCAGGAGGAAGGCTGAGATAGACTCAAATCTTAACCGTCTCAAATATGAAAGAGAATTGGCCGCAGCAGAAGCTGAAGTCAAAGCAATGGAGATGGCTAGATGTGAACCGGAGCAAGGAGGCCTCTTGGATGGATTACTGGAAGAACAGGAGAGCCCTACAGGTCGAACCGAACAGTATGTAAAGAGCCATGCTAACTTAAACGAACATGCTGATTTAAACCCTTTGCCAGACCATTTCATCCACACTCTGCACAAGATCACAATTGGTCGCCAGAGTTGTTCCGACCACTACCACGATCGAGGATCGACACACATCTGGAAGAAGTCCGGGAGCCACCATTTGTCATGAACACATATCCTTCTCAAAATCATATGTCATCGGAATTCACCAGATTTCTGTTGAAGAAAGACTTTCTCTTTGCACGATTAAGTGTTTTTTCAGAGGAGCCAGAGTCGTACCTCTCATGGAAGGGAACTTTTAGACGTGTAATGGAGGAACTAAGCGTAGATGCTTCTGAGGAAATAGAACTCTTGATAAAGTGGCTGGAACCAGTGTCTTCTTCCCATGCTAAAAGCATAAAAATTTCCAGTGTGAACAATCCATCGTTAGGACTCAAAAGGCTGTGGGAGAGACTGGATGATCGCTATGGGTGCCCTGAAATGGTGGAAGAGGCTATAAAACGGAAATTGGAACATTTCCCTAAAAGACAATAAGAAGCTCTACGACCTAACTGACATCTTAGCAGAATACAGAGCATCAAGGACAATCACCAGTACCATAATCTCTTGGCATATTATGACACTTCTTCAGGCATTCTCCCCATCATAAGGAAACTACCGTATGCCTTGCAAGAAAAATGGACGTCAGGAGCTGTCCGCTACAAAAGAGAAAACAGAGTGACATTTCCACCCTTCGACGAACTTGTCGCGTTTATGCAAGAAATGAGTCGGATAAAGAACGATCCTAGCTTCATCTACGATGTGAACAATAACGTAGAGAAACCAAGTTCAACGAACCCAAGTACTCACAATAGATTTAAAGTGAATGTTAGGAAGACTGAAGCTACGAAGGGCAACACTAACAGTGTATTTAAGTGCATTCTACATACTAACTCGAAGCACACTTTGAACGAATGTAAAGCATTCAGGGCCAAGTCTATTGAAGAGAGACGACAACTCGTGAAGGAGAATGGTTTATGTTTTCGATGCTGCGGATCCAAGGAGCACTTCAAACGAGACTGTAAGGTAGTCATAAAGTGCACAGAGTGCGGTAGCGACACACACCCCTCAGCATTGCACATCACACCTCAGTTAACGAGAACTCACAACATGACTGAAGTTCATGGCGGGGAGCACAAAGCAGAAGTTGACTCAAAATGTACCCAAATTTGTGGAAATGCTCGATTCACTAGCAAATCATGTTCCAAGACAATTTTAGTGAAAGTTTTCCGTGAAGGCTTCCCAGACAATGCAGTAAAACTGTATGCCATAATAGATGATCAGAGTAATCGTTCCCTAGTAAAGTCAAAACTACTCAATGATCTACAAGTCAAGAGTGAATACATAGACTACATATTGACGTCATGTGCAGGTTCGATTCCTACCAAAGGAAGAAGTGCTACTGGTCTCATAATACAGTCCTTAGATGACAGCACTCAACTTAAATTGCCCACTGTTATCGAGTGCAACCACATTCCACACAATCGTTCGGAGATCCCAACTCCATGTGTTGCCAGATCCTACCCCCATCTGAGGGACATCGCTGGATCAATTCCTGATTTGGACGATCAATGCGACACACTGCTTTTAATAGGTAGAGACTTATTGGAGGCACACCATGTCTTAGATCAACGCCTTGGTCCTAAGACCACACCGTATGCTCAAAGACTTCACCTTGGTTGGGTGATTGTTGGAGAAATCTGCCATAACCAGACCCACATACCTGAGATTGTGAATGTGAATAAAATTAACATCCTTGGAAGTGGTCGTCCATCCTTATTTCTACCGTGCAACAGTGCTTTCAATGTCAAGGAGATTACCGAAGGGACTGCGACGAGAGCTGAAAGGTCCCTCTTCCCTTCAAACAAACCTACCATTGGTCAACCAAACACTATCCAGAATCCTATTGATCCAGGTATATTCACTAGATCTGCTCACGATGAGAAGATAGGATTTTCTGAGGAAGACAGAAATTTCGTCGCTCTAATGGATAAAAATTTCAAAGGGACTGCGATGGGAGCTGGAAAGCCCCACTTCCCTTCAAGAAACACCGACAAAAATTGCCAAATAACAGGCCACAGGCTTTAAAACGAGCTAACATTCTTGCAACTAGTCTCCGTAAGAATGACACAAAGAGACATTTCATATCATTCATGGAGAAAATCTTCAGCAGAGGACATGCTGGCCCAGCACAACCTCTTAAAGAAAACCAAGAGTGCTGGTACCTTCCACTCTTTGGGGTCTACCACCCCAGGAAACCAGACCAAATTAGAAGGGTGTTCGACTCCTCGGCTACCTACGAGGGAACATCCTTGAACAATGTTTTACTCCAAGGCCCGGATCTGACGAACAGTCTCCTAGGTGTACTTCTACGCTTCCGTAAAGAAATGATAGCGGTAGTGGCAGACATACAACACATGTTCCATTGTTTTAAAGTTGTAGAAGAACACAGGAACTATTTGAGATTTTTTTGGCACAGAGACAATGATGTGAACAACGAGCTGATGGAATACTGTATGTTTGTGCATGTATTTGGCAACAGACCATCCCCGGCAGTCGCAACATACGGTCTTCGTAAAATTGCTGACATATCCAAAAACACACATGGAATAGAAGTCGCACAGTTTATCCGTAGAAACTTCTATGTAGACGATGGACTAACATCATGTCCCACAGCCGAAGAAGCCATAAGTTTGTTGCAGAAAACTCAAGATGCATTGAAACGAAATGGCAATCTAAGATTACACAAGTTCGCTTCGAACAGCTCCATTGTAATGAAAACCCTTGATCCTGATGACTTGGCTGATGGTGTCTATTATCTTGACTTGGAGGATGATCCAGCAATGCAACGGAGTCTTGGCATCAATTGGAATCTCACCAGTGACAGTTTCATATTCAGTGTCTCAACAGAGGACAAACCATTGACAAGAAGAGGCGTTTTGTCGACAGTTAACAGTTTATATGACCCTCTTGGCTTTCTTGCACCAGTGATCATCGTAGGAAGACTTATTATGAGGCAGGTCGTCTCGGAAACATCTGATTGGGATGAACCACTGACCGAACCTGTCAAGTCTCAATGGGCCACTTGGAAATCATCATTACAAGCCTTGGAGAGAAGTCATGTGCCACGTGCAATCACACAAAATTTGAGCAAATCTACAAAAAGAGAACTCTTGACAATTTCTGATGCCTCGGAAAAAGCAATAGCGGCGGTATCTTATCTCAGGATAACATATGAGGGTGGATCTCAACAAGTCGGATTCATATTGGGAAAAACAAAGGTTGTACCCTCATCAGGACACACAATTCCAAGGCTTGAATTATGCGCAGCAGTTCTAGCCATAGAAGTTGCTCAAACAGTTCAAGATCACATTGATATTGAATTTCAGGATGTGAAATATTTTTCTGACAGTCGTGTTGTCCTAGGTTACATTCACAACGACACAAGACGTTTTCATGTGTATGTTTCTAACAGAGTGGAGAAGATCAGAAACCTCAGTCTACCTGAACAGTGGTCCTATGTTCCAACAAATATGAATCCTGCAGATGAAGGATCCAGAGGAATACTGCCAGAGAACCTACAAAGGAGTGTATGGTTAAATGGACCCTCTGATTTCTTGAACAAGACTCCTGACACAACCAGTGAGATGTTCGAACTCATTGAACCACGAGAGGACAAAGAAATTCGTAATACCTGTTTGAAGACTCAGTACACACCTACACTGGGTACCCACAGGTTTGAGAGATTCCAAGAATGGAACCACCTCACTGAAGCTATTGCTCTTTTGAAACGCTTTCTTGAGCATAGAAAAGAGAATAAAACCAAGATCATACCAAAGTCCATAGATTCATATAAGGCAGCTGAAAAAGTTATCATCAAAGCCGTACAACAAGAAATATATGCTGAGGAAACAGACTGCTTACGTTCTTCACGAAGCTTACCACGAAACAGTCCTATACTCTCTTTGGATCCTTTCCTAGATGACGAAGGTATCCTCCGTGTAGGTGGACGGCTGAAAAATGCTCGAGTGGACACCGTATGCACACATCCTATATTGATACCTGGGAAACATCATATCGCTAAGCTTCTGATCATCAAGTGTCATCAGTCAGTTCGTCACCAAGGTCGTTACTTCACGGAAGGCAAAGTGAGATCCAGTGGATATTGGATAACAGGATGTAGGCGCCTTGTCGTTTCGATCTTAAACAACTGTGTAGTATGCAGAAGATTGTGTAGACAATGCGAGACCCAGAAAATGTCTGACCTACCAGAAGAACGCCTGATCCCAGGGCAGCCTCCCTTTACTTCAGTAGGGGTAGACGTTGTTGGTCCATGGAACGTCATAACTCGTAGAACCAGAGGATCCTCGGCAAGCAGCAAACGATGGGCAGTTCTGTTTACCTGTCTCGTCACTCGCGCAGTACACATAGAGGTCCTTGAAGAGATGTCGTCATCATCATTTATAAATGCTCTGAGACGGTTCACGGCAATCCGTGGTAAAGTGAAGACATTTTGGTCGGATAGAGGTACAAACTTCGTTGGTGCTGTTGACCCTCTACACGTAGATGCAATCTGGGTCAAAGACTTTCCATTGAAACAATTCCTTTACAACGAAGGGACCATTTGGAAATTCAATCCTCCCCATGCATCACACATGGGTGGTGTATGGGAGAGACTTATAGCGATAACGAGACGAATTCTTGATAGCATGTTGCTAGATCACCGACGGGTTGGACTTACACATGAAGTGCTGGTTACTCTTTTAGCAGAGACTAGTGCAATGATCAACTCACGACCATTAACGGGTATCTCTTCTGACCCAAACTCATCATTCATCCTCACACTAAACATTCTACTAACTCAGAAGATGGATGTATTAAACGAAAAGATTTGTGAAACTGATTCTAAGGATTTGATGCGTGTTCAGTGGAAAAGAGTACAACACCTTGCAAAGGTATTCTGGGACAAGTGGAAGAAGGCATATTTACACACTCTACAGACTCGAAAGAAATGGCATCAGACCCAAAGAAATGTTCGTGTTGGTGATGTGATACTGATGAGAGAGAAAGATATGCATCGAAATGAATGGCCCTTAGGCATCGTCACCAAGGTGTTTCCTGGACAAGATGATCTAGTGCGTAAAGTGGAGGTCAAGGTCAACCGGAATGACAAGATCACTTCATACACCAGGCCGGTGAACGATATTGTTATCCTCTTGGAACAGTGATGTACTTTCAGAAATATGTTGTTCTTTGAATCTTGAAAATGCTTTCAGGCAGTGTTAGAACATATGTTTGACATATTTAGTTGTAATAGACACAGACATGTACATTACTAATTTCTTACTGTTTATAGTTGAAGTTTAAATATTGTGATATCTAAAGATATCGGACGGGGAGTGTGCTGTCGCGATAAGCGAATCGAATTGGTACGACTTGCTATTTTTGGTTACCTGTATGTTACGTCATGATGCAGACGAGGCGACAGTCTCCGTCTGATTTTTTATCTTAATCTCAGGAAATTACAGTGTAAGTAATTTTGTATGTATGCAGAAACTTTCTAATGAATATGTAGAATATTCTGTTCAATGCATAAGTTAGGAAATAAATGCTTTGTTGTTTTGTTAACTGCACAATCAGTAAGCCACATGTAGATGTATGGCGCGTCGTTCGTTGTCTTCTCTAAGCGTCTGTGTTTCATGAATGTATATTTAGTGAATAGTTAATATTATTGAATATCATTATACTTGATAATTGTTTAAGCGAAATAACTATAGACATTTGATAGGAATCAGATATTTTATTGCATAATTTTCTTACTCTAAGTTCAAAACTACGGAACGCAATTCGTGACATCAAAATGATTTCTGTATTCAAATGCTGTACTTATGATTGTTACAATTCGTATTTCAGTCTTTTACCATACATTGACACGGAATAAATCTGGACCTTGTTTTGGTTAACTTTCTGTCAGTTTATTACACGCCCAGGGTGTACAATAATTCGTGACAGAACACTTAGCGTAGGTCTAAATTTGCGGTACTTAACCTAAAGCTGTTGGTGTCTTAAGGTGAGAAATGAGTGAAGACTCCTCGACGAGTCGTAAAAACAATCAATCATTCACTCCCCCCTCCTGAATTTTAAAAGGAGTGAAAAAAATATGTATTGAGGTATAATAAGTCGTATGCCACTACTTAACCTTCATCCATGCATTTCCAATTTGAAAGATTTTGAATATTAGTCTAAAGAACATGTTAGGATTTGTTTGTTTTGATATATTTATTCATTCTTGTCAAGGATTTTAGACAAAGTACCAAGTAGTGTGAAGGCATCTTCTCTGACTACCCCCCCCCCTTCCCTGAAAAACGATGCTACGTGCCTGTTTTCCTCTCTTACGTAAATCCGTATTACATCCCTCTGCCACACACCAATGGCACTGGTACTTAAATTCGGTATCAAAACCAGTGAGTAAAATAAATGAACGAAATCGTCTGATTGTTAGCTAAACCGGAAGAAACTCACCAAATCACGTGACTTAGGTAGATTCTAAAACACAAAATACGCACGGAACGGAAGAACTCGAAAATCCCCTATTTATCAACTGTATAAGTTGTATTTTTAAGGCACGCTTTTTCCAAAACAGAAATTGATTGATGCAAAAATACCGTCATAGTAACTAATAAAAGCAAAAACATAATTCTGGAGATTAAAGTTGTAAAAATAAACCACCAGTACCAAGTCTCTCAGATTTTTTACCACGTCCCTCTAAAAGAAAATCCCTGATCCGCCTAAGTACTTCTTCATTTAATTTTGTAGTATCTCAGAATTAAGCTCTACTAATTACCTGATATCCTATTGTTTTTATACGGTTGCTGAATATTCAAAGGCTTAAATATTCAGAATAGGATTTTTCCAGGTTCCATAACCCTTGGGACGAATGATACTAATACACGGGTGACTGATACGGCCTATGGCCCCTTGTTCATCTTTTACGATCTTTCCCTCATGAACAGCAGAGGCATGATTAGTCATAATAATATACAAATATCCCCAGGTAGTGCAGATTCAAGCTTTTTCAAGGTAGGGCTTTCTTATTTAGTTTCCTTATGACAAGAGTTTTTATTTCTTACAATGCTCTGATTCTGTAGCCTTAATTCAGAGTTATGTCGTAGCTCTTTGGGGCAGACTATGGGATTAAAACTTCCTAGAAATAAAGATTGAAAAATAAAAATGTTTTAAAACTCAGAATAGCAGGACCAAGGTGTTTTAGGGGAGCAATGTAGCCCACGAGTCTCGTTTTTTCTTCTTCATAATTCCTGGACAATAAGTTACCAAACTGAATACAAAGTACTAGCGATTCCAGGAACCTACAAAGACCGTGAAATCCTAAGTTCCTGGCTCAGGGTTTATGACACTGTGGTAGGGCTATACAATTTATATCACGAAAACACATTCTCTTGGCTTCTGGACATTATATTACCAGACTGAGTGCATATCAATGAAGATAAAAGCTTTTACTAATGGTCCCTTAGCCAGATTCTGGTGAAGTGTGTAGTTCTGATTTATAACATGATATATATACTACTCAAAATTTGATAATGATCACTAGGTTATATATGTGTAATTTACCACTAACATAACAAAAGACATGACTCAGAAACGTGTTTACTCAGGTTATGAATGAAAATTTATGAACGGCATGAACTTTTATCAATACGGAATGCTTGAAATCTGATAACAACACCAAAAGGCATTTCATTACAAAACGTTATCAGCAAAACAAGAGAAAGAATTACACAGTTTTTGGGGATAGTCCGTCATTACACTTAGTCGATGAAGTGTCAATACCGAGTGTGGCCTTCCCTTGCATCAATGACGGCTTGACAACGTCGAACCATGCTGTCAATAAGCACCCGGATGTTTCCAATGGGAAGGTTGTTCCACTCTTCCACGAGGGCGTTTCCGAGCTCTGCCAAAGTCGTGGGTTGTGCTCTACGGCGTGAAAGGGCAACCTGTAGCATGTTCCATACATGATCAATCGGGTTCAAGTCCGGCGAGCGCGCTGGCCAGTCCATACGGACAATTGTCTCCAGCTGAAGGTACTGCTCCACCACCCTGGCGCGATGAGGACGGGCGTTATCATCCATCAGGATGAACTCAGGGCCAACAGCACCAGCGTAGGGTCTGACGTAAACATCGACGATCTCATCCCGGTACCGCACCCCGTCATTGTTCCTCTCTCCAGGACATGAAGATCTGTTCTTCCATCCCTGCTGATTCCACCCCAGACCATGATGGAACCACCACCATAACGGTCATGTTCACTGATGTTGGCATCATGAAACATTCACGTTGTCGTCGCCACACTCGGTGCCTCCTGTCTGTAAAGTCCAAACAATCCCTGGACTCATCGGTGAACAGAACTTGAACCCAATCGTTCTGTGTCCAAGTGACATGATCTTCAGCCCAGTCCAATCGCTCCCGCCGGTGTCGAACAGTCAGAGGGACTCGAACACATGCCCTTCTCGAGTTGAGACCTGCATTGTGAAGCCGATTCCGTATCGTCTGAGTAGACACATTCACCCCCGAGGCGTTCAGGAGGTCGTTACGTAGGCTGGTTGCTGTCCAGAAGGGATGGCGTCCTGCCTGAAGAGCCACAAAATGGTCTTGACGTTGGGTTGTCGACCTCTGACGACCACCCCCATGTCGGTGTGCTGCTGTACCAAAAGTTTGCTGTCGGTTCCAGGCCATGTTTACAACGCTCTGGCTGACGTTTAGTGCATTTGCAACGTCACGTTGTGAATAGCCAGCGTCAAGCATTCCAATACATCTGCCCAGTTGTTCTGTCGTCAGGCGACGCCTTACACGTTGAGGGGGCATTGTGTTGATAAACGTAGGGTAAACACTCAAGTGAGTTTGAAATTTTAGAAAGAATCAGACACCGATGCCTGAGTGAAAATCGTGCAATGGTAGCAAAAGCAAAAACTGTGATGAGAAACACATTTCCCATGGCATGAAATGCACGTGCAAGTTTGTTGAAGACGTTTTTTGATTTCACTTGGACACAATATTGCCAGTTATGCAGTTATTAATTTTTTAAACAGAAAAATATCTATGATCCATATCAAATTTTGAGTAGTATATAAGCAACCTCTTAAAGCTCATGTATGGATCTAAGGTTGCTTATGACAGACAGTTTATTGTGACCCTGAACTTTGATTGTTTGGCCAAGATTAAGGTCACTGTTGGAAAACGTTTGAAATAGTTGTCACGAGTTGTCATGGGCTTAATAGAGAACCATTAATACACGAATGTCACTTTCAATCAACCGGTCACGGCAGCTCAATGGTAAAGCATTTGCTTTTTAACTGTGAGGTCATGATTTCAAGCACCACTTATGCTATAGTCGCGTCAAACCTAAGACGTAAAATATAAGCTTTGATTGTCGCTTCGCCAAACATAGCAGTAACTTGATGTGATATATCCGGTAATCTTACAAAGACATGTGTTGTGTCATCCATTGGCATGTTAAAGAGTTCTCACTGCTACAGCCTTGAGCACTAAGTATAGGTCTAAATTTGTTTTACTTTACTTACAGCTCATGTCTCAATATGAGTGAAACATTATCATGGGGACGTAAGCAAACAAACACTGATAATCGTTGAAATTGAAACCATTTACTTTCTGGGTTTGAAAGATGCACTCATTGCATTATCAACAGTCAATGTCCTTTATAAGTACAAACAAAACAAGCACATCTGTCCTTTATAAATACACACAAAGCAAGCACATCAGAACTTTTATTTCTTACAATGCTCTGATTTTTTAGCCTTACTAATAAGTTATGTCGTAGCTCTTTGGGGCCAGTTTGGGGCAGAATATGGGATCAAAACTTCATGGAAATAAAGATTGAAAAACAAAAATGTTTTAAAAATCCATACAGCAGTACCAAGGTATTTTAGGTGAGCAATGTAGCCCACGAGCCTCGTTTTTTTTTTCATAATTCCTGGACAATAAGTTATCAAACTGAATACAAAGTACTAGCGATTCCAGGAACCTACAAAGACCGTGAAATCCTAAGTTCCTGGCTCAGGGTTTATGACACTGTGGTAGGGCTATACAATTCATATCACGAAAACACATCCTCTTGGCTTCTGAGCATTACACTACCAGACTGAGAATTGTGCGTCTGCACCTGTCAAACTACGACAAGGAAAGGATTAATCTAGATGACATGCGCAGATTATAGGAAGTGAAAGCTAGTATACTGAACCCGATCTAAATTCATTACAACAGTAAGAATTATACATCTTTGAATATGACCTGCACAAAATAACCAGGTTTATCCATATTGGATAAACCCCATTATTTTGTGACAGTTTCATTATAAACAGCGACAGAACACATTGATCCAAAATACCCTTAAACAAAAAACAAAAGATATTATGACCTGCACAAAATAACCAGGTTTATCCATATTGGATAAACCCCATCAAGATATAGGCTTCTACAACAACTTCTGAAATTCATGGTCCCTTAGCCAGATTCTGGTGTAGTGTGTAGTTATGATATTATTTGTATATTAAGCAGGGTATTAAAGCTCATGCATGGATCTAAGGTTGCTTATGACCTAAGACATGAATATCAAACTTAAAGGCCGGTAATTGGGTATAAAAGCAGTCAATCGATGAAAATGGTGGAAGATATGGCTTTTCTAGTCACATTCAGATTGCAGCACTTATTTTGCAAAAATAGAGATTAAGCTGTTGTTTTGAAATTTTAAAAGTGGGTATGCTTGTTCCCCTCATAACTGTGCATATATTGGCCATATCTATTTTAGATATGAATTTTCATGAAGTTTTGATTTTGGCTTCAAAAATTTGAAGCAGGGCTAAATTTGTATTTCAAACTAGAGATTGGCATTTTGTGAGTGTAATTATCTTTTGGTTTTGTTTACACTGGATGTTGACTCACATATTGCACGAACATGCTTGTCTAGTTCTAGATAAGAGGGAGTGCATTAAAGGAAACATATAATCAAATCACTGTATAATGTGGAAAAAAAAATACTTACTCAAATATCATTGATAAATCCAGATTTTATTTTTAATTATATATACATGTAATCACATTCATTTAAAAAAAATTGGTTAACTTTATAAAAATAACTCTTTAGGACTGTTCAGTCCGATCACTGTTTTAGTGTTTTGCAGAATTACCGGTATTTTTCTCGAATAATGTCAAGCATGATGTTTGTCTGATTAAGCAACAATCTCATAGGCCAGTTGTGTAACTCCCATTGTCTCTCACCAATAATGACAATTGTCCAACTTATCAGCAATCACTTCAAAATTACTCTCAATCTGGACTCTTATGTGTGAACATTACAATATCAGAAGAGACAATCACAGATAGTAGGTCTCCAAATATTATAATGGACAAAGTGTTTCTTGATAATCCTTCAATGCACATGTCCTCCATTGCACAGCTACACTCCCCCCTCAAAGTTATTTCATAATTGAAAGGTACCAAGAGGAAAATCATAAGTATTAGTATATCATATATACCGATATTTGTGTATATATTCCAAAAACTACATGTTTTAAAAAACATGGATAAAACAATGATGAATTCATTTTGTAGTTCCTAGGGTGAAGTTTTGTTAATGTATGAACATATACTTTCAGTGCCTCACATATGGAGCAGAGTGATAGAAAAATGCGGGAAAACTTTAGTTTATTTTGATATAATCATGCCAGTGTCCCTGTATAAAATATCGTCTGTTACGAGCACGTGTAGAGACAAACACCAGGCTGCTGCCTCCACTGATAACACTGCTAAGCCTTGCTCTCTTGCCATATATGATTAATTGCTGTAGGGGTGCAAATTTTTCTAGGTTACTCCCAGCCTTTTTAAGCTTTGATTTTTCCTTCGCCAAACATACGAGTACCTTAATGTGATATAATCTTACAAATGGAGGCCATGTGTTGTGTCATCCATTGGCATGTTAAAGAGCTCTCACTGCTACAGCCCTGAACATTAATCATAGGTCTAAATTTGTTTTACTTTACCTAGACCTGGTGACATCTCAACATGAGTGAAACATTCTCATGGGGATGTAAAGCAAACACTTTTAATAGTATAAATTGAAAAACTTACTTTCTGGGTTTGAAATATGCACTCATTGCTTCATCAACATTCAATGTCCTTTATAAATACATATACATGACAGGTGAAGAAAACGAACAGCAAGCAATCTTATAACTCCTATAAGCAATACAACATAGAGAGTTGGGCAAACACGGACCCCTGAACACACAAGAGGTGAGATCAGGTGCCTAGGAGGAGGAAGCATCCCCTGTTGACCGGTCACACCCGCCGTGAGCCCTATATCTTGATCAGGGAAACGGAGTTATCCGTAGTCAAAATTAGTGTGCAAAGAACGGCCTAACAATCGGTATGAAACACGTCAGACAGCATTTGACCCAATGATAGGTTGTATTGGCAAACTAGATCGTTATAACGACCATAGAATTTGCAAAATGCTGACTTTAATCGAGACTGTTGAAACCCCTGTACCATCAAATTGTTTGTCAGTAGCTTGCCTCGATTTAAAAACTGACCATAAGCAGAACAAGCTCTTGCGTGTGAAATCAGTTGAGATATACATGTATATATAAACATCATATGCAGGTGATAATTGAATGTTGCAACATAAATATGGGAAGTTGACGATGAAGAAACTGAAATGATCCCGTTTATCTTAAAAGTTGAGTTGTTAATTGAAAGTTAATATCTATTTTCAATAAAATATCTAAGTATGAAGTAGAAGTGTACGACGACTCTGTGATGTCTTTTATTTCGTGTTCACAGGTTTTTTTCCGAATCGACATGTGAATGAAAATGATTATTGTAAATACATTGGACGTCGTTAATATATCTAAACGTCACATTGAAGGTCACAGCTAGAGATCTTTTCCTCTCACGTAAAAGTTTTTGAATAAATTCTGCTTCATCAGAATATAAAAACAGGTCAGCAAACAAAGGAGCACAATTCGTGTCTCTGGGAATTCCAACAGACTGTTGGAAGACCTGATCATCAAAGATCACGAAGATATCGTCAATTATGGACTCCAGCATATTTTTATTTCAACTTCAGAGTCCTTGTGTATGAATTGATTGATTTCATTTTGTTTAACGTCACCACCTCGATTATTTTTCACTCTCAATACCGGTGAAGGGCTTCAAATTTAAGCCTATGCTCGGTGCTTACGGCCATTAAGCAGTGACGATTCTTTAGCGTGCCACACCTATTGTGACACGAGACATCCATTTTTAAGGTTATCTCCAAGGACCCGTGATATTGACACCTAATGCCGAGCATTTAACGATCGAACTGGCACTACCTCTTTATAACGACTTAGGTCTGTCGCGGACGGAATTCGAACCCTAACCTTCAGCATGCGGGGCGAACACTCTACCTTAGGACCACTGTGGCGGTGTCTTGTGTATGGAATCAGAGTGGTATTTAACAAAGTTATTTTTTGGATGACTAATAACTAGATAGGAATATTTCCATTTTTTCATTTCTGTTGTAGAAGCAACTGTCTTTGATGCCAAAAATTCTAGTCTTTAATTGATTGTGAGGAATGGTCGTGTAAAGTGTTGAAAATTCATACGTTTTGATGTTCTTTAGCGATTTCAAATTTACTAAAAGTCCTGTACAATATTTTAGAATCCACATTTTGTATACACCACTTCTGGAATGAAAGGTGAAGATAACGAACAGTAATCAATCTCATAACTCCCATAAGCAAAATAAAAAATACATAGTTGGGCAAACACGGACCCCTGGACACACAAGAGGTGGGATCAGGTGCCTAGGAGGAGGAAGCATCCCCTCTCGACCGGCCACACTCGCCGTAAGCCCTATATCTTGATCAGGGAAACGGAGTTATTCGTAGTCAATATCAGTTTGTGAAGAACGGCCTAACAATCGGTATGAAACACGTCAGACAGCATTTGACCCAATGATAGGTTGTATTGGCAAACTAGATCGTTATAACGACCATAGAATTTGCGAAATGCTTACTCCAATCGAGACTGTTGAAATCCCTGTACCATCAGTAGCTTTCCTCGATTTAAAAACTGTCTATACGCTGAACAAGTTCTTGCGTATCCAATTAGTTAAGAGATATAAATACCATATGCAGGTGATAATGGAATATTGCTACATAAATATGAGAAGTTGAGGATGGAGAAGCTCAAATTATCCCGTTTGTCATACAGTTGAGTTGTCAGTTTGCCGTCAATGTTTACTTTCAATAAAATAGCTAAGTATGAAGCAGAAGTGGATGACTCTATGGTGTCTTTTATTTCGAGCTCACAGGGATATATAGAATCGATATTTGCAAAATGCTGACTTTAATCGAGACTGTTGAAACCCCTGTACCATCAACTTGTTTGTCAGTAAATTGCCTTGATTTAAAAACTCACCATCTGCACACTAAGCTCTTGCCTATCAAATCAGTTGAGAGATATAAACACCGTATGCAGGTGATAATAGAATATTGCTGTATAAATATGGGAGGTTGACGATGGAGAAGCTGAAATAGTCTCGTTTTTCATACAGTTGAGTTATCAGTTTGCTGTTAATGTCTACTTTCAATACAATATCTAAGTATGAAGCAGAAGTGGACGACTCTATGGTGTCTTTTATTTCGAGCTCACAGGGATATATTGAATCGACACATGAATGAAAGTTATTGTTAATAGACTAAACGTCGTCGATATATCTAAATGTCGAATTGAAGGCCACAGTAAGAGATTTTTCTTCTCACATAGAGGTTTTTTTAATACATTCTGCTTTATATGAATATAGAAACAGGTCACTATAGCTATAGTCTAGCTAGACATGTCATGACTGGTTGATATTGTTGAAAATGAGGACCTCAAATCAATTATTTTAAAAGGTCGTCAATACAGAGAAATATACAGAACTCCGGTCTTTCAATTGGTGACAGAGCTTCATCTCTATCGTGAATTATGTCGAAGATTATGGCAGGCGATGGAATAAATACGAAAAAGAAGAACTTGATACATTGTCAGATAAGATTAAAAGTGTAAGAGGAATATTAACATCCAGCATTAAACACGTTCATCCTCCTGCGTTTAGTAAACCAGAAGTGATAAAAGAATTAGATAGGTTACATAAGGAATGTGTTTTGATTCCAGCTGACAAAGCTCGTAACAACAATGTCTTTGTTTGTAAAGGCCATTATTACAATTGTATTTTAAACGAACTTGATACCAATTCCACTTTTGGTAATCGTACTTATACTCCAACTGCCCTTTCAAAATATGAAATTCTTCAAAACCGTCCTTCAGTTTTAGACACAGTTCCTGGACACACAAAGTTCCTGGATACACACAGTTCTTGGACACACACAGTTCCTGGACACACACAAAGTTCCTGTAACAGGACGATCGGAGGGTATAGACAAAATAAAGACAAACTTTGTTTATGTACTCAATTTTTGTATTATTCACATGAAAGGTATACAGTATTATCAACAGTCCATGACGCCTTGTCTGTGACAAGCTCGTACACATTTCCTCTGGTGTGTCCAGGGGTCCGTGTTTGCCCAAATATCTTTTTTAGACATGTCAGACAACATTTGACCCAAGGATATGCTATTTTGGTAAATAGATCATTATAATGACCATTGAATTTGCGAAATGCTGACTTTAGAGGAGACTGTTGAAACCCCTATAGTATCACCTTTTATCACCTTGTTTGTCAGTAGCCTGCCTCGATTTAAAAACTGACCATACACAGAACAAGCTCTTGGGTATTAATCAGTTGAGAGATATAAACATCATATCATATGCAGGTGAAAATGGAAGATTGTTACATAAATATGGGAAGCTGACAATGGAGAAACTGAAATCATCTCGTTTGTCATGAAGTTGAGTAGTTAGTTTGCTGTTAATATCCATTTTCAATAAAATATCTCAGTACGAAGCAGATGTGAAAGACTTTGTGGTGTCTTTATCTCGAGTTCACAGGGATATATCGAATGGACATATGAATAAAAATGATTTTGTTAATATATAAAACGTCGTCGATATTGCTATTTGTCGAGTTAAAGTCCACAGAAGGGGTTATTTGAAGAAGACAAAGCTAGTCCATACTTTTCAACACCAGAATATAGACTGAACTCTATGTTTATGGACGTTGTCCATTACGGGCTCTTTAAAACACCGCGGATTTTAGATGATATTCCTTCCGAATCATAAAGTCATATCCTTAAACTCAAATTTACTAACAAAATAATCGATGTCGTCAACATAAGCAACTTTCTTCGTCATAAAAAAGTTCAGTCTTGTATTCCAACATATTTCATGTTCAAGTCTACAACATGTATTTCTTACAAAAATACTTTTGCCATTGCATCCAAACCTTTTAATTACAAACAAACTTTGCAGTGCCTAGATTTATACCATCTTATACTTAATCCACCCTCGTCTTCCTGTTCTTCGTCTTCTCTTAACAATAGTGCAGCTGGACATGTTATTACTGGTGATGTTGATATAGTTGAAAATGAGGACATGAAATCACTCATTTTAAAGGTCCTAACTTCAGAGAGCCTAGGTCTTCAATTGGCAACGGGATTTCATTCCTATTATAATTAATAATAATGATGATAATAAAATTTATGTAGCGTCTTATATAAAACAAATTATTTAAAGCGCTTTACAAGGGTAAGAAAAGGAATGCAACAATAAAACACAATTAAATGAAATTAAATAACAGTATAACAAAAGATCTTATATCTGAAACACTATAATCAAGATCTATAGCTAAGTTTTTTTGTGTATTTGATAATTAAAAAATAAGTCACAGTTTATACATGTTACAATCTAAAAAGCTAATTGATGAAAATGAGTTTTAAGACGTTTTTCTTAAATTTCAAGACATGTTGACTTCTTGATATTATCTGGAAGGTCATTCCAGAGATTTGCTGCAGTCCACCTGAATTGGCGTTGTCCGTATTTTTTCGTTCTGATCCTTGGCACCACAAGTCACGACTTCGATTCTGACCGAAATGGCAACTTGGCTTGTATTCATTTAAAAGACTTGCGATGTACGGCGGCGCAGATGCGTGGAAGGAATAATATGTGTAGGTCAAAATCTTGAATTGGGGTCGGTAATGGATTGGAAGCCGATGGACTTCCGCCAGAATCGGAAATATGTGTTCCCGTTTCGGCAACCTCGTAACTAGACGAGCAGCCGTATTCTTCACCCGTTGTAGCCTGACCGACATTTTCCATAATCAAGTTTAGATGTTACAAAGACTTTCATCAGGTTTTTGTAAGCATCATTTGTTAAGTAGCGTCTTGTCTCCCCGATATCAAAAATCTTATGGTAGCAGTATTTCGCACCTCTTATGATGCTCCCAATGTTTTCCCACAAGACAACTGGCATATAGTTAACGGACTTTATTGTCATAACAATAATATCGCCGTAAGAACTGAAACAACTATACAAATAACAAGTATTTACATTCTAACTAAACATTCTCTTACTAAACAAACGCCAATATCATATCTTCGAAATTATTTTTTACATGTTCAAACTGTTGAATATGGACATTATGAAATATAAACAATGGAGGAAATTCGAGCTAGGAACATTGCATTTGTAAATTCAATATAAGACAACATAATCTTTAGACTCATGCATAATAGATATAACATTTTTCATATTTTGTTTCATTCAAAAACTTCTACGCAAAAAGAACAAATCTCTTGCTGTGGCCTTCATTGCGGCATTTAGATATATCGACGACGTTTTATCTATTTCTCAACAATAATAATTTTCAGTCATATTTCAATTCAATATATCCCCGTGAACTCGAAATAAAAGACACCACATAGTCGTCCACTTCTCCTTCATGCTTAGATATCTTATTGAAAATAGAAATTAACTGCAAACTAACAACTCAACTTTATGATAAACGGGATGATTTCAGCTTCTCCATCGTCAACCTCCAATATTTATGTAGCAATGTTCCATTATCACCTGCATAATGTGTTATATCTCTCAACCGATTCGATACGCAAGAGCTTGTTCTGCGTATGATTAGTTTTGAATCGAGATAGCTACTGACAAACAAGTTGATGGAACAGGGTTTGAAACAGTCTCCTTTAAAATCAGCATTTCGCAAATTCTGTGGTCGTTAATTTTTTTTTAAGTTTGCCAATATCACCTATCATTGGGTCAAATGCCGTCTGACTTGTTTCATACCGATTGTTAGGTCGTTCTTCGCACACTGATTTTGACTATGGATAACTCCGTTTCCCTGATCAAGATATAGGGCTCACGGCGGATGTAACCGACCAATAGGGGATGCTGACTCTTCCTAGGCACCTGATTCCACCTTTGGTATATTCAGGGGTTCGTGTTTGCCCAACTCTCTAGTTTGTATTGTTTAGCGGAGTTATGAGATTGATCACTGTTTCTTATCTTCACCTTTTATTCACGTTATTTCCTTGTGGACTAGTCAAATTTTCTACAATGTATAAATCATCATTGCATGGGTGAAGTTTGAGTCTGGTAAAGCCAAGGGGAGAGGAATATGCTCTAGACAAAGAATTTACACAGAGAACTTTGTTCACCTTTGACCCTTGATCTAGAAAATTTATTCATGACCACTGCATATCCTTCACCCATAAGCACTCTATGTGTGAAGTTTGAGCCTGACTGAACCAAGGGTAGATAAAATATGCTCGAGACAAAAATCTTACACAGATAGGTTTATCTACAGTGACCTTTGATCTAGGAAATTGGATCAAGGTCACTGCACACCTTCTACCTATGTGCAATCTATGGGTAAAGCTTTGGTCAAGGGAAATGGATATTGTTCAAGACAAATGAAATCGGACGGACGGTCGGAGGGACGAACAATCCAATCATTGTAAGGCTCTCGTAAAACCAGGCCCTTATAATTTACCCAAATCCACAAAACGTCTAAATCTCAGATCCAGAAGTGACATTATCATCAAATATTAGGATTCAGATATTTATCTATCATTTTTGAAAGCTTCAAGAAAATCGACCGAGCCGTGCAAAATTTGATTTTTGCAAAGTGCGTTAACATGGTCGATATCAACGATATAAAGTAGACATTAACGGCAAACTGACAACACAACTGTATGGCAAACGGGATGATTTCAGCTTCTCCATCGTTAACTTCCCATATTATGTAGCAATATTCCATTATCACCAGCATATGGTGTTTATATCTCTCAAATGATTCGATACGCAAGAGCTTGTTCTGCGTATAGTCAGTTTTTAAATCGAGGCAGGCTACTGACAAACAAGTTGATGGTACAGGGGTTTCAAGTGTATCGACTGAAGTAAGCATTTCGCAAATTCTATGGTCGTTATGACGATCTAGTTCGTCAATACAACCTATCATTGGGTCAAATGCTGTCTGACTTGTTTCATACCGATTGTAAGGCCGTTCTTGGCACACTGAATTTGACTGTGGATAACTCCGTTTACCTGATCAGGATATAGGGCTCACGGCGGGTGTGACCGGTCGACAGGGGATATTTACTCCTCCTAGGCACCTGATCCCACCTCTTGTGTGTCCATGGGTCACTGTTTGCCCAACATTTTATTTTGTATTGCTTATAGGAGTTATGAGATTGATCATTGTTCGTTATCTTCACCTTTCACTTTGAAAAATTATATATTTTTTCAAAGTGCGTTGACTTGGTCGCTAATTTAACGCACTTTGAAATTTGTTTTCAAAATATGTAATTTTTCAGAGTGCGTTGTAACAAGGGTATGCTTATACCTCCCAGACACCTGATCCCATCTCTGGTATATGCAGGGGTCCGTGTTTGACCAACTCTTGATTTTGTATTCCTTATAGGAGCTATGAGATTGCTTACTGTTCATCACCATATTTTCATGTAACACAAATAACAAAACAGTTTCTATACTCTACACGCTGGAGCAGTCTGATTAAAATCAGACCCCATACTCATTATCGTATCAACGATATGATAATGAGTATGGCGTCTTATTTTAATCAGACTGACGCCGGAATATCAGTGCATGTGATATATATATCTATATCATATACCTATTCTCTAAATGTGTATTTTTATGAAAGAGCGAATTGTTGTTTCTTTTCCCATTCGAAACTCTTGATATACTTTGAAACTTTGATATACATCTATAGAGACGCCCCCAGCCCTCTAGTCAAATGTAAGAGACAAACTCCCCTAGAACTAGCCATATGCAAAATGGAACAATTTTGTAACTTTTTCACTCAATTTGAAACAAAACTTTGTTGATACATGTCACTATAAACTTTTAGATAGGCTGCAACTTTTCTTATAAGCTGATATTGCTTACAACATGTATTATTCTTAGGGGACTCGCTTGCACTATAATTGATTCAAAGTAAAATAACTGTATCAATTGCAACTTAATATAGTTTAATTTGATCAATAACGAAAGACAATACAATGTATATGCGTTTCTGTCTCTTTAAAGAAGTTAGGCATACATAAACAGAGGTATACATATAGAAATCACATACTTTTGTTAAACAGCATTAAATCATGAAAAGCTGGTTGAAATGACAAAAGTTTTAATTTCATCAGTTTAGGAAATATATGATACAATTGTGGACATCAGGGAAATCAATGTACATTATATATAATAGATATACAATTCAAATAATGCTTATACGATAGAAAGTCACATTTTCATTAGTGCACTTTAGTTGGGTCACTTGATACTTAGTGCGTCGCCAGGTATACCCGATCTGGCCGAATTTTATCAGAATCAAATATGCTATATGTTTATTGAAGGTTATACATTATAAATAAACACAGTATTGCTGTGATCTCTAAATCTTTGGTACCCCTGGCAAACTACGAGGATCTTTGACCTTAAATCGCAGCACATGGGACCTGGGCACCTCGTGTTAAAGTCTGCTTCACTAGTTGCGGTTGAAATTGAACTCTGAAGACGGAGTGTGGACATACTAGGCCAATAAGAAAGAAAAAAACTTGTGTGGCACGTGATGATTGTACTTCCACATGAAGTCAACGACGTTATCTCCTCACCTTCCTTCGATCTAAGATGTCCTAGTTCCTTTAAGCTTGATGGTATTGTAATATGGAATTGTTCGACTTTTCCGTCATTGGCTAAAAACAGGATCTGATCTCGGAATGGACAGAAGTTAAAGTACCCCTCACTCATATAAAACGATCTGCCCAATCTGTCTTTTTCAATGACTTGCAGAAGTGTGTTATTGTTTCCATACACACAAAACTGCCAAGTCTGAGATCCTATAAACTGATACATGAATCCAGATAAATGGCAGGACACAACTAATCTTTGTCCTCCGTATTCAACCCCAAAACACTTGCCCCTGGTTTTTATGATGCCCCTTTTTTTCTGTGTATAACCAGAAGTAGTAGTAATGATAAGAATTTGCCATAAATCTGGTTGTGACACACAGAGACCTTGGTCATTTTCTGCGATATCAAACGGAGGACTGTCTACCTTAACTTGGTCTTTAAACAAACCATTTGCTGCGAATAGTTTAATAGAAGCGTTTCGCATGTCAACAATTGCAATGACACCGTCCTTGAGTATAGTACAACCTGAAATATATGCCTTCTTCTCAGAAGGTAGTCTGGGGTCCAGTGTTCGTGTGAGCTTAAGTTTAGGACGAACTTCCGGCGGGTAAATGCTGTCGATCAGCTGACTGCTCAGTATTGCCTGTTGGATCGTGACAATCCGGTCCGGGTCAAACAATCGAGCGAGGTTTACTGTTAGCAAATAGTTTAAGTCACATTGATCGAGTTCCTTTATTTTCGCGTCTATAACTTCCTTGTACTCCTCCGTTAGACGATAAATGTGCGTAATATCTTGTGTGTTCTCGCAAAGCGCTTTCATGTGCTTTCCAACTTCTGTTAAAACATTACCAGAATCAGATTGTATGGAGGCATATTTCCTCATACAATTTGTTTTAGTTTCATCAATGCATTTTTCTGTTTCTTCTTGTAAAATATTCACTTTCGATTTAAACTCCTTGAAGAGTGTATCCAGACTGTCTCTCTGGTGTACTGGTGACTTTTGCTGTAGATCACAGCATTTGATTTGAAGATGGCGGGCGCTCCTATAATTTTCAATACACCGATCGTAACAGTTTCCTCTTTCGGTACCCGGTGCTGGAAACTCGTCCGTTATTTCTAGAGTGTCCGTTGGACAAGATGAATGCTCTTCAACAAATCTACACTTTGGACATATTGGCTCTTTGTGGTACAAACACAGATAGTCTGCTGGAGTTCCATGAACACATTTTCGTTCAGCCGACATCGTGCCGTTGTAATTAAACACAATGAACGTTTTGGAATCTAAAAATAAACCTTTCTAAAGAAATCATTTGGAATTCATCTGTACATATCTAGAAACATATAATAACCGTAACGGCTCCGATATAGCCAAGTCTTTTAAAACTCCAATATAACCAAATGAAAAAAATCATAACGTTTTGCCATATTCTATTAAAAAGAATCGTAGGGGAGAAAATACAAAGTTCGTTTGCTTCAGGAAGGGACACCGTTTACCCACCACCACCTCTCCATAAATAGGAGCTTATTGAATTAAAAAGAAGATACCAACCCCGACTTATGTTGTTACGGGTGTTAATTGCACAAACGCAGATACAGTTCTTTGATAGTAATACATGTATAAAGGCTTTTCTAGAATTTAGCGACTCATTCGAACAAATTTCTTGTTTGACAAACAAAATATAAGAGTGAATTAAAATGCACATTTTTATATACGGATAGATATCTGACCTTCTTTGATAGATAAACTGTACCTTGTGTAGGTTTCAATGGCGAGATTTTTAAAAGGTGACTTTGGAGAAAACTAAAAGTATATTAAAAAGGAATTCAAGAACGCGCAATTTGTTTAAGATGTCTGTAGAAACTTAGCATTTAGTATTCAGATAGAAATGTTGTTGCGAGAAATATCTGTTGACCTTTGGCCTGGAAAAGTCCTTCGTTCCATTTATCATCCAGAGACTATCAGGCATCGACATATTGTTATTCATGCGCTAAAACTAAAACTTTGTATTTGATTATGACAAGTATTCATCTCTTTACGGAAACATCTCGTTTAAGTACAAAAACTACTTCTCATTTGATTGATTGTGAAAGTACTTTATTTATGTGCGGAAATTTTTCAATTTTTTGTAAACGTTTTCCATTCCTAATAACATTGTCATTTGTACGCTAATACTTATCATTTGATTAACGATTCAGTTTGCGAATGCAAGCTTTCATTGACTTGGAAGTCATCTGGGATGTTTTAGACCAATTGCTAGACTGTTCTGTACATACTGACTAGGGATTGTTCCGTTTACCTGATCAAGATATTGGGCTCACGGCGGGTGTGAGAAGTCAACAGGGAATGCTAACTCCTTCTAGGCATCTCATCCCACCTCTGGTATTTCCAGAAGACCTGTTTGTCCTGCTCTAAATTTTGCAAATTTGATGGGATTTACGAGATTAATAACAGTTTATCTTTACCTTTTCACTATTAAAATTCAATACTTTAAGTGGGTAATTATACATGTCGTCAAAATTGTCAAGTTCATCTGATGGAATAGTATATTCCACGTACTCTTTAACTTAACAAGATCAATGATAACGGTGTTGATTATGAAGGGCACTACTACATGTATATACATGTATAAAAGTATGTCAAGTCCTCGGTCTGACCGATATATTAAAAACTGATTACTAACTAAAAGGTATAAGTAGTAAAAAATATTGATCTTCTTGATAAGTGAAGTGTGTATTTTGGACACGTCCCAACTGATGATTCAAGAATTGATATCCCCACACTTATATCTTCCGAGTTATCTACTAGTTTTCTCAGCACTGAAATATTTGCAATTTTACATAGGACACTGTTTTAAAAAATGCATGGATTTAAATTCTGTAATTAGATATGGTATCTTCTTACGAAAATAAGGATTTAATATCCTTATTTTCGTATTTTAAAAAAATGTCACAATATTGTACCAATGTTGATATTTGTATTATAAATTTGTCGACTACTTCGATTTGTACAAGTTGTCATTTTTTCTTATTTTTATGAGAAATCTGTCTAATCACTGAGTTGTTTTTAATTCTATATTTAGCTATAGAACATGTAAAACCTGTTTGGTCAATTTGGCAAGGTTTATATATTCTGCGTGTTGGCTGCAGACGTTAAATTTCCATATTGAGTGATCTTGGAAGATGCTAGCTATATTATTATATTTCATGCTAGCTTACTATACGATGTTGAAGAATATTTTAAATAGGTGACCGTGAGTTAGTGCTTGTATCTTACTGACAACCGATAGTGTTATTTATCTTGGCTGGGAGTGGGAAAGCATTGATGCAACACGTCTACGGGACACACGTTAAGGAACTTCCTTGTGTAATGTCTTTAATATCTTTCTGATGCCTCCATCTGTTGTAGCGGATCCAAATTTCAATCAATTGTTTTTGTGGTAGGTTTTCGTGTTGTCCTTCACTGAGAAAATTCATTTATTTACTGAATTGAAGATAAGGTTTACAAAAAGCCCAACACAATTAGGGGACAATTGTGATAATATGACAAAATATTCCCCTATATTGTTAGTAAATTAATTTAAACTTTTATAAGAATAGGTGCTCTGTTTGGAAAAAAAATATCAAGCAAATGAATTCATTAAAATATTTGAAATAAAAGGGTGAGGATAACGAACAGTGATCACTCTTATAACTCCTAAAAGGAATAGAAATTAAGAGTTGAACAAGCATGGACCAGAGGTGAGATTACGTGTCTAGGAAAGTAAGCATCCCCTTTCAACCGATCACGCCCGCTGTGAGCCCTATATCTTGATCAGGTAAACGAGTAATCTTTAGTCAAATTCAATGAATAAAGAAAGGACCAGCAATTGGTATGAAACACGTCGGGCAGCATTTGACCCAATGGCATTGTATTGGAAAACGACCATAAAATTTGCGAAATGTTGACTTTAAACGAGACTGTCAAAACCCTTGTATTCATGGGTAAGAGGATAATTTTTATCGAAGGATTTATTTCTCGCGTTAAAACATTTACAAGCACGGTGTGTCAAAATCATGCTTCGAGAATTAACGGAAACAGTTCTTTTGTATTAAGGATCATCTCCAAACCAAATTGATAGAAAGAGCGAATGAGATGTATAGAACATTTATTATTTTTTATTTAAACATATTTTATTGAGAAACTCAACAGGATTGGGCAACAGGCATAGCCTATGTAGGCCCTCTCCCAAATACAAAGGTCAAATACAAAGGTATGATTGATAGAAAAGGATTTTTGGAAGATTTAACAATATTGTAATGAGGTTTACATGAAAATATTTAATAAAAGTTTTGTTGAATTTTGCTATGAATTGATATTTTATAGATCAACATGTTCTAACATCTATTATTTCGTCATTTGATATCTAACATAAAATCACACAATATAGATATCTTCTACAGATTAACTTTTACTTCAACAAGAAGCATGATATTCACTGCAATCTCTTGGTTCGTAGAAATTGCAGCATGATAGGCTAAAATAATACTGTAATTGATTGTGTTACTCAAATATATGTCTGCATGCTTAAAATTAATGTTAGCTGACTCAATATTTAAAATACAGTTAACTTGTATTAGCCATTATTTTTGTTTTGTTACAGTGTATTCATATATCAGAGGAACATACCTGCAAACAAATTTGATGTTTCTTAACTTCAGAACTTCATGTGATGATGACTGGCTAATTAGGTACACCTTTAATTCTAATGATGATGGCTGTCTAAGCAAACGGACAATGTCAACATCGAAATTCAATTACATGAAGAATAGCTCATGATATATTATGTTCAACTTTAGACATCGCATGAGGTTATGACAGTACTTGTGACAAAGGACACTGCTATATGCACCCAGATACGTCAAGCACTTGGTCTAACCTATATTTCACAAACTGATAACGAAATATTGTGGAGCGATGAGTGTATTTTTGACGCGTCCCATGTAACAAGCCATATCCCCAACACGCTAAGCTATCTATAAAGTATATGAATACGGACACTTCTACAAGTGGGAAAAAACTGTATACTTAAAAGGTAAATAAAAATATTACAAGTACTCTTTGATGAAAGGTGAAAACAAGGAATAGTGATCAATCTCATAACTCCCACAAGAAATACAAAACAAAAAGTCGGGCAAACACTGACCCTTGGACATATCATAGGTGCCTAGGGTACCCTGTCGACCAGTCACACACGAAGTGAGCCTTATGTCTTGATAAGGTAAACAGAGGAATCCGTGGTCAAACCAGTGCCAAGAACGGCCTAACAACCATTTTGCAACACTGCAGACACCATCTGACCCAATGATAGGTGGTATTGACAAACCATATCATTATAACGACCACAGAATTTGTGAAATGCTGACTTTAAACGAGACTGGTGAAACTCCTGTAACATCAACTTGTTTGATTCTCGATTTAAAACCCGATCATACACAAAATAAGCTCTTACGTGTCAAAGCAGTTAAGATATATAAATACCGTAGGAAGGTTTTTCTAATTAAATTTTATAAAAACATTATATTCCCATGGGCACGAACTGTGCTGCTTTGTTATCTGACCTGTTTTTATATTCTTATGAAACAGAGTTTATTCAAAAGCTTCTACTTGAGAAGAAATCTCTTACTTGACATTCAGATATATCGACGACGTTTTATCTTTTAACAATGATCATTTTCATTCATATGTCCATTCGATATATCCCTGTAAACTCGAAATAAAAGACACAACAGAGTGTTCCACATCTGCTTCGTAGTTAGATATTTTATTGAAAATAAATATAAACTGCAAACTAACAATTCAATTCTATGAAGAACGGGGTGATTTCAGCTTCTCCATCATCAACTTCTCATATCTATATAGCAACATTCCATTATCACATTCAAAATCTTCTCTATACCTCAAAGTTTATACAAACCATTGCCCAGTAAGTAATTAGCACCTAAACAAAAATTGTTAAAGGGCCTATGCAATGAAATTGTATTTAATTGTGTTTAAAAAGAATTTTCTTTACTGAGTTGAGCGTAACAAAAACCGCATCAAAATCGGTGCAGAAATAACAGAGTTATCGATCTTATAAAGTGGCTATTTTTAACCTGCTTTCAAAATGCAATCAAGCAAAAATAGAAACGACCGAAAACGAGGCTATTCAGCTGTGACGTCACAACGGAATCGTACATGGAATATTGTATGAAAGATATAGAGACCAACAGAAATTTATGTAGTGATTCAAGCGTAATTTCATCGGATTCAGAAATAATTAAATGTTATGATGTCGAATTAGAGACGCAACCATACCTTTTTGAGCCGAAGGATGACCTAGACGAAAATCGTTCGCCTCAAAACAGCGCTATGTACAACCAAGGAAGAACGAGTTGGAAATAATAAATTATTGAATAACTGGTTAGTTCACTATAATCGATCGAAGTGTTTTTGCTATCAAATAAAGAAGTAAAAAAATTTCGATTGTTTGTTAGCATATAAATAAAATAATAATAAAAAAGACATGACAAATAACAATTTTTCTAAAAATGAAACACGATAATGGCTTTGAAGTTTGCACTCCTGATGGTGCGAAGTGAATACTGAGCTCCTAACATATTATTGATAACTGATATTTACGAAATGAGGGAATTAGTTTGTCAGTAAATGGAATTTCAAATATTATAGACCTTGCATGTTTTGATTTAACCAGGTGCACTTGCGGCCATAACTGAAGACTGTTAGAAATTCAACAAGCCATGACAGTGATAGAAAAACCAGAGAAAGCCTTATATAACGAAACACAATGGATTTCATCCATCTGTGTTATGATTATATACAGCATCATGAGTTGCCAGAAACAAATGAGTATGCTGCATGATTATTTCCTAGTTAAAATTGGAGACACATGCGCGGATCTAAAGAGGTGGGGGACCGGAATTTACAAAGTATATCATGTTCTAGTGACATATGGGGATCAATGAATTATTATATTTGTGCACCAAGAAATGAGGTCAGAACCTACATGTAAAGTATTCTCAAAGTACTATATAATGGAATGATTGATATTCATTTACATTTTCATATGAATTGGTGGCTGATGAAACAAGTTCATTCATACTTCATTAACAATAGGTTGTCATTACAAATTTATCTGTACACCATTGAAACAGAAGGTTTTGAAATTAGCAATATCACTCTGCTGTGTACTCCAGATGCTCTGAAAAATGATTAATAACAATAACAGTAATTTATTTCAATAAAGTGACCTGATTAGTGCACGCACTATTCTTCCCAAGGGCCTTCTACTTGATACATACAAATATATACAAGAATAATTGCTTGAATCAGATTATCAAAATCATGAACATAGGGTTATGTACAAGATTCAGTCTATATCACTTAATATAATGGAATATCCATTATATTTCATTCCAGATTGCACTGAAAAGACAAACGTTCGTAAATGGATAGACTTTATAGACGGGAAAAAAAAACATGTTTAGATAATGGTACGGCAACTGATAATGTATTTTTCTACGTAATTTTTCAAAGTATATTGAGACTGAGAGAGCCCTATGTGTTGTGGTAGTTTGTTTCACAGGTTCACACCTGGGTATTGTAAATAGATCTTGAATAATTGCGTGTTAAACTTGATCGAAGATCGTGATTTGATTCAGAATGCAGATGATAAGAAGCAGAGGACTGAAATTCAAATAACTCACTGAGGTATTCGAGACCATTCTAAGTAATAAAATATATTTGTGTGAAGTAACTAATTCAAAAACTGTCAGCCAACCAAGTTTCTCAAATAATGAATTAGAAGAGGAATCTGGACTTGCATCCAGAATTATCCTTGCAGCTCTTTTTTCTAACTTAAATATTCTTTCCATACCAAGTTTTGATGTATTACAAAAAATATTCAAGCAGTAGTTCATAGACGGTAGAATATATGCTTTGTAATAGAGCTTTCTGGTATATAAAGGTAAAAAAATTATGTTGCATAGTGTAAATAATTTGCAGTTACGTTTTTGCATACTGAATCAATATGATTGGTGTAAAGTAGTACTTTGTCAGCAGTTTGTACACCACGAAGCTTCTCAGTCTGAACTTTTTCAATTGAATTATTTCAAGCATCAAGTTTTAAATTTCGGTCTTTCAATTTTGATTTTCTTTGTTGTGTACCCATAAGCATCCATTTTATTTCGTATCTACAATTTTGAATACCTCCATGCATCCAAAATGTAAACAGTTTTCATTCCGGTGATTTCGAAGCTAATGTCGCCAAAATTGAATAAAAAGAAACGGGAAATAAAAAAAAAAGAACTTAGGTTAACAAATGGAAATGATGACATAAGTTGTCATGATGTAAAATAAGAGGATTTGTGTATTCTTTCTCGAGATGAAAACTTACTTCGTCCGCCATTTTGAAATTGCGCAATATCATACAGCAAATCAACCGGTACTTGACCTCAATGTGGAGAGTGCGCGACCGGAATTTTAGGAAGGATGACCAGAATAGCTGCGAAGGGAAATCATTTTTCTTCGATAAAATAAATTAATCGGGTTATAAATGTATGGGAAATTGTTAGTTACCCGGATTCTCCACCATCTATGATAACAAGCCTTTGATCCTAGCTTGACTGGTAAAATTTTTAGAATGGGATGGGCGACAAATGCGAGAGGTACCACACAGTTCCTTACATATGTCCCAGAGCTAGTACTATCACAGACTCCAACCTTGGTTACAAGTGGACCTTAAATATCGGGGATATCTGAGTATGTTGGAATTGTGATATTCTAAGCCTATTATGCAAAATACACTCCTCAGGACCGATTGAATTCCTTTGTTTTTCTAGAACCGTCTATACCATCGTGGACCCTTTTTATTAAGCGTAGCTATTCTGCTTAATGATGTCTCCTGGCCTCCATGATTTTATCCAGGTATGGGGGAGTGGCGAAAACCCCACCTAAATGAAATATAACATCAATGCGAGTTGTGAGTTAGCCAGGTACAAATACCACCGACGGTTTATAATTAAACATTCCAGTATGAATTATTTCGTAATGCAATTAATAAAATACAATTCACAATCAAATATAGTAAACATTTTTACAACACTTATTATGCTCAAAATGATAAACCTGAACGCGCTCAACTTACTAAATGAAAATTAAGATGCGGTTATGAGTTAGCCAGGCTCAAATACCACTGACTAATAACTTTCCGCAAAACAGGGTTCTATATACACAATTGCATCTCTGATCTGTTTTCAAAATTCCTTATCTGTAACTTCTCAGAAATATCCACCATTGGCATAACTTGTTAATTTGAAATTAAAAGCAATTTTAGAATTACTTCATTTCAAATTTTCAATTCTGTCATTGCACATTCAAATTTATCTTACAGTTCTTGCATATTGTTACATTTCATTTTTAGATTACTGATGTATTCCAACAATTGACCTGGTCTGGCATTCGCTCTCAACTGTCCGTGCCCATATGAAACGTGAAGATAACGAACAGGGATCAATCTCATAACTCCTATAAGCAATACAAAATAGATAGTTGGGCAAACACGGACCCCTTGACACACTAGAGGTGGGATCAGGTGCCTAGGAGGAGTAAGCATCCCCTGTCGAAGAGTCACACCCGCCGTGAGCCCTATATCTTGATCAGGTAAACGGAGTTATCCGCAGTCAAAATCAATGTGCCAAGAACGGCCTAACAATCAGTATGAAACATGTCAGACAGCATTTGACCCAATGATAGGTTGTATTGACGAACTAGATCGTTATAACGACCATAGAATTTGCGAAATGCTTACTCCAATCAAGACTGTTGAAACCCCTGTACCATCAGTAGCTTACCTCGATTTAAAAACTGTCTATACGCAGAACAAGTTCTTGCGTATCCAATTAGTGGAGGGATATAAATACCATATGCAAGTGATAATGGAATATTGCTACATAAATATGGGAAGTTGACGATGGAGAAGCTGAAATCATCCCGTTTGTCATACAGTTGAGTTGTCAATTTGCCGTTAATGTCTACTTTCATTAAAATCTCTAAGTATGAAACAGAAGAGGACGAATCTGTGGTGTCCTTTATTTCGAGCTCACAGGGATACATAGAATCGACATATGATTGAAAGTTATCATTGCTATATGGCAAAACGTCGTCGATATATCTAAATGTTGAATTGAAGGCCACAGTAAGAGATTTCTTCTTCTCTCAAAGTTTTTGAATAAATTCTGCTTCATATGAATATAGAAACAGGTCAGCTAACAAAGGAGCACAATTCGTGCCCATGGGAATTCCAACAGACCGTTGGAAGACCTGATCACCAAAGACCACGAAGATATTGTCAATGAGAAACTCTAGCATATCTTTTTATTTCAACTTCAGAGTACTTATGCGTGGAATCAGAGTTGTTTTTGGATGACTGATCACCAGATATGAATATCTCCTTTTTCCATTTTTGTTGAAGAAGCAGCTGTCTATGATGTCAAAAAGTCTAGTCTTTAATTTATCGTGAGGAATGGTCGTGTATAGTGTCGAAAAGTCATAGGTTTTAATGTTAATTTAGGAAAAGTTTTGCGATTTCAAGTTTACTAAAAGTTCTTTAGAATTTTTTAGAATCCACATTTGATTAACACCACTTCTGGCAAATGTAGTCGCACAGTAAGTTTGAACTTTCTCCTTCACAGCTGTTAATATTTTCGTGAGGAGCAAAGATAGGGGCTTGGTAGAGCAGTTACTAGATCCAGCAATGTATCTTTGTAAGGGTTTTATGTAGTTCAGGAATCCAGTATAGGTACGGTAACTCATATTCATTCGACACATTGACTGGGATATTAGATGTGTCTAAAACCGAAGCATGGTTTTGAAGAATTTCCTGTTTTGAAAGGACAGTTGGAGTATAAGTACGATTAGTAAAAGTGTAATTAATGCCAAGTTCGATTAAAATACATTTGTAATAATGAGCCTTACAAACAAAGACAATGTTGTTACTAGCTTTGTCAGATGGAACCAAAACATTTTCCTTATGTAACCTATTTAATTCCTTTATCACTTCTGTTTTACTAAACACAGAAGGATATATGGAACGTACTTTCGTTTTGATGTGTCTAATGCGGGATTTTGATAATCCTCTTATACTTTTAATCCTCTCTGACAATGTATCAATTTGTTTTTCATATTTAGCCCACCGTCTGGCATAATCGTCGACAGAATTCATAATAGAGATGAAGTTCTTTAGGACCTTTTTAAAACAAGTGATTGAAGGTCCCCATTTTCAACATCACCAGTAATGACATGTCTATAATTGAAAGAAGACGAAGAACAGGAACGAACACGTCTGTGGATTAAATATAAGATGGTCTATATCTAGGTACTGCAAAGTTTGTTTATATATTAAAAAGTTTGATTGCAATAGTAGAAGTATATTTGTAGGCAACACAGGGCTTAGATTTGAATTTGAAATATGTTGGAATACAAGACTGAACTCTTTTATGACGAAGAATGTTGCTTATGTTGACGACATCTATTCCTTTGTAACTGGCAGCGTTGTTCGGAAGGAATACCACACTTGAGCTGCGATGGTTTAAAGAGCCTGTTATATGCTACATCTAAAATCACAGAGTTCAATCTATATTCTGGTGTTGAAAAATCCAAGTATAGACTAGCTTTAACTTCTTCAAATAACGTATGTAAACCTCTCAATAGAACAGAGTAGAGGTTTATGCGAATATGATGTGGACCTAATTGTCTGTTGACGTAAGGTAAAAGTAAATCAAGCATAACATTATGTATACTTGGTATTTTTTATGAATGATGTCCATGACTGCGTGTCCGTCTTTGAGTATTTGGAAAGAGTCTCATCACATTCACAAGCCCTGATTTGTCAAAATATCTACATCATATAAATTATCATTGCATCCATATGGAAATGCAGTACCTAGAGTTCTGATCCAGTGATCTTCTCGTTGTCTATGAAAAGGGGTACTTAATGTTGGATGGTTTGTTTCATTATTTTTTTTTCTAGAATCCTGACTCTCTTGGACAAGATGGGGTGGTCAATGGAATTAAAAAGTTGATAGAGCAGTTGGTTACCACAATTATTCATTTGAAATGTGTGCCCCAATATTCTTTTACTTAGTAAACCTTTAGTTTCCCCGACATAAATCAAACCACAGTGGTTACACCCAATAGAGTAGACAACGTTTGCCGCTTTACAGGTCAAATTCTCAAAGGTTTTGGTACAGAAACTAGGGGTGGTGAGATTACTAATAAATGAATTACTAGGGCAATATTTAAGAAGTTTTACAATTTTTACAGAATATTTTGAGCACACGAGATTCTAAAAGGAAACATCAAAAATATTTTTCAATGGAACATGACAATCTTTAATTTGGGTATACGAATTTTCATTTTTGTACAAAAGCTGACTATTTCATGACTGTACATATGACAAATATTTCATATATCGAAAGATAATCCGAGGGACACCAACCATTCTGTTAGAGCCTTGTCCCTTATAGACTCCAGAGAGTGACACCTTTTATACTGGGCGAGGTGTCAGCCAGTATTTTCTCGTTAATGTTCATATTCATGGAAGAACATATATATTGAGCAACAAGTATCCTCCATGGCAGAGTGTCCACCAGCAGAGATACAGGCTCAATAGTTAAATGAAAGGTAAAGATAACAAACAGTGATCAATCTCATAACTCCTATAAAGATTTCTTTTTGAATTGGACAAACACGGACCCCTGGACATACCAGAGGTGGGACCAGATCCCTAGGAGGAGTAAGCAATCTCTATCGACCGGTCACACCCGCCGTGAGTACTGTCTTGATATGATAAACGGAGTAATCCGTAGTCAAATCAATGTGCTAAGAACGGCCTAACAATCGGAATGAAACACGTCAGACAGCATTTGACCCAATGATAGGTTGTATTAGCAAACTAGATCATTATAACGATCATTGAATTTGTGAAATGCTGTCGCTAAACTACACTGTTGAATCGAATCAGTTGAACGATATAAACACCATATACAGGTGATAATGGAATATTGGTACATATATATGGGAAGTTGACGATGGAGAAGCTAAAATCATCCCGTTTGTCATAAAATTGAGTTGTTAGTTTGACGTTAATATCTATTTTCAATAAAATATCCAAGTACGAAGCAGATGTGGAGGTTTCTGTATCTTCATCTCGAATTCACAGGAATACTGTAAACGTATTATATTTGGCGTGTACGATATTTGGCGGAAATCGTTTTTTCAACAAGTTAGCGTAGATTTGATTTAGCGCATTCCTGAATTACTTTAAACATCTAGATTTACGGATGGCATTTAGCGATGTACTTGATTTAACGGAAGCTGCGTTCCGCCAAAGGCGCTAAATAGAATATACAGCCAAATGTAATACATTTACAGTATATCGAATCGACATATGAAAGAAATTAATTATTGCCAATAGATAGAACGTCGTCGGTATATCTAAATGTGGAGTTGAAGCCACAGCAGTAGACTTTTCTTTCTCATGTAGAAGCTTTTGAATTAACTATGTTTTAATGAAGTACCCGGAACATTCATGAAAGACACAGATATGTAATCAGAGTTCCGTCACCTTTCTACTGAGGTGATAAACATCGACACACATCGAATGTCCAGAACAATCTATGTCACAGGTGACAATTAAGTACAAGTATTTCACAACAATAGCAATTACTTTCATCCATTCATTCATTATTTCCTCCCATGGAAAATTACATGAACAATAGAGAAATCAGATTAT
This sequence comes from Ostrea edulis, assembly GCF_947568905.1. NCBI lineage: Eukaryota > Metazoa > Mollusca > Bivalvia > Ostreida > Ostreidae > Ostrea > Ostrea edulis. Next base: position 22,980,794 of record NC_079167.1, on the reverse strand, counting down.
TAGAAAATCATTCAAGTGAATATGAAAAGACATATTATAATCAGAAATTAACAAAGTAAAAATGAGATAACATGTATATATTAATTACAGATTATGATACCAAGGTTGACTAAAACATTGTGCAGCTGATATGTAACTAATTAGAATTAAACATCGGAAAAAAGACGTAGTTTATTATGGTTATTTATGACGCAACTGTCTGTTGTACCATGCTGCAACATCCCTTACAAAGCGAAAGTTAAGAATATACAAGCTGGATCCGTCATAACGAGAGATAATATTTGTGAGCGTTCTAGTACATATTAGAAAAAGATAAAGGTCCTGTGGACAGAGACCGCAAAGTTCGGCGCTAAGCAGAATATCATGGTGAATCACGATATTCGGATAGTGATTGTTCTTAAACAAGTGATTGGAATATGCTTAAAAATGTTTGTGAAATTTTTCCCATATATGAGACAGGATTTCGGAGGAGAGTAAGAAAAAGTCCATAGTTTGGTAATAAATTACTAATTTCTATTTCATGGAGGTTAGAGGGAATTTTCCAGAAAGTCTGCGGAGGTCGTCCTGCTGTAAAAATATTTAATTGGAGGAAGGAAAAATCTGAGAGCATCCGTTGAAGTCATGAATGTAGATGAAAATATGTGATTGCTACTTTAATACTATTTTTCCATAGGCACTTTGGAGGAAAGTAACCATCTTGTAGATAGAGTAAGAGGTGTTGGTGGAGGTTATACTTGAGGAGTAAAGCGGTAACATCATGGATAAAACCGAAATGTTTGAGTTCGGGAAACTGCATGTAAGAAAAAAGTCGGTATGGAAATATCTTCTTGGTAAGGGTTTTGGTGTCAAATTTGCATACCCCGCCAAAAGATTGGAGTCTTCTTTTGTCTATTTCAGATGGAATTGGTAAAAGTCCAAGTAAGGTTTTACAAATATCGGATGTCGCGTCTTTTGGCAGGCCCATTACATGTTTGCAAATAAAGTGTTGAAGAGTACTAAGACCTTGGGAATTTCGTTGACGTAAATCCATCAGAGTTCACGTCCGTATAGGGTGGAAAGGAGGACAATTATGTTGCATAACCGCGATACAGTATCTGGGTTAAGGTGTTCTTGTATTTTGAGAGCAAAGTAAGCTTGTTGACCTTTCCTGCACGCATTGGCAGTTTTCTCAGTATGAACAAGTTTTGATTGAGGAAGAATTCCTAGATGGTTACCGTATATGTTTTAGATAAATAGACAGGTCCAGTGCTTAGAAACCATAAGGAAGAACCGTCATTTTTAACAGAAACGGAGAGAATCGAAGAACACTAGATTTGTCTGCGTTGAATTTAAATCTCCAGTTTGTGGAATAGACGAATGCTGTAGTGAGAATCTTCTGGATAGAAGAAGGAGATAACGCAATGCAGGAAATGTCGTCCGCGAGAGCAGGATTAGAACTAGCAATATTGTAAATACCCATATTGGGACACTGATTTTGAATTTTGTGAAGCAAGTCATTGACAACACCATATAAAAGAATGTTGAAAACCCTTGCGAAACAGTAGACCAATCAGAATTTGTGTGGTTTACTGCGACGGAACGTCCCGTGGTGATCCGGATTAGAATAGGTTCTCAGTACCCCTTGCTTATCGTAAGAGGCGACTAAATGGGTCCATCGGATGATACTGCAAAACCCGAGGCTCCGTGTCACAGCAGGTGTGCCACGATAAAGACCCCTCCCTGCTCAAGACCGTAAGCGCCGAGCATAGGCTTAAAATTTTCAACCCATATGACGCCGACATATGAGTGAAAATTATCGAGAGGGACGTTAAACAAAATACAGCCAAACTGAACAAGAGGTATTAGTATGATAGCCGTCAATAAGGGTCCATAGACGACCAGAAACTTTCTCATCCGAAGGACCGCCCCATTTAGTCGCCTCTTACGACAAGCAAGGGGTACTGAGGACCTATTGTAACCCGGACCCGTGTCACAGATGTAAGAAAAATGGACACTTTAAGAAGATGTGTCGACAGAAACAACAAAAATCGGTGAGAACTGTGACATTGAATGTAAACAACACAGAGGATAATAGTAGTGACTGATCTTGGATATTGTTATGGCGTCCAACTTGTAGGCGATGTGAGATGCCCGTATGTCACTGTACACCTCAATGATGTTGCAACGAAACTTTTAGAAGACAGTGGAACATCAGTAAACATTTTTGATGAGGATGACTACACAAGGATCGGGAATCCCTAATTGATTCTTTTCGGATGCATGGGAATGAATCTCTTTGTTAGATAATTAATGTCCAGTTTGATATTGGGGGTAATGATTCATTAATGCCACTTCAGAAAGTCTCTCCTTGCCCATTGTGGAACCGAAGTATACATCTTTACAAGTACGTGTTGAAATGAAAAGGACCTTTCTGCTTTGCAGTTGGTAACGGGTAAGGTGCAGCCGAGGTAGAATTATAATTTCTGCGGGTTAGAAAATATCTTTATTGAATTCCGACAGGCATTCCACTTGGCATCAACTCAATCTACGACTGACCACTTCTGTTTCCAAGCACTGACCTCTTGTTGGAGAGACATGGGCGATTGAGAGTCGTTTTCCCGCGTAAATAAACAAATATCTCTCTCTCTCTCTCTCTCTCTCTCTCTCTCTCAAACTCTCTCAAACTCTCCCTCTCCCTCTCCAAAATCAAAAGGGGGAATGCAACCCGCAACCCCCTTCCCCCGTTCAGATCTGCCAATGAAATTAATCACCTTTACTGATTTGCAGTTTTTATTTAAAACAGTCTGTATAAACAGATAAAGTTCTTAATATGTCACAGGTTTGTTGTTCTGTCATAGATTCGTTGTTTTTCAACTCATGGTATGAAATTTCCTATGAGAAGAGACCCACCCACCCCACCCCCTCTAAAAAAGGAAGGTATAATGAATAAATAGAATAATAATAAAATATGAAAGTGAATAAATATAAAAGGGGGAAATAGACACACGAGATACGGTTCCTTTAATATGATATTCAATCCCATTTCAGGTCATGCAGTGCACACACTGCGCACTTTGAATGGTCTTTTAATATTTTTCATTCCCAATTACATTTTTACTGATTTTGTTTCCAGTAATTCATCATTTTCATATTCAGAAGAATAATATAAGTCCATTCCCAGAAATGAAGGGCAATGCGTATGATAAAAAATAAACTGAAAGATTTTTGTGCGATTTACTAGTAGCTAGCCATTTCATCCCTTTTGGGCCTCTAGGTGTTTTACAAAATGAAGTGACGCATGCACTGAAGACATTGTTTATCATGGAGGCGAATTTGATAGCGAAAGGATGTAGTGTTTGAAACGACGACGATTATCGTTGCTTTAGTGTGGAATTGGATGGTTTCAATTGTATTCCCTTGCGGCAAAATCATTCATGAATTGATTTATGTAAGTTTTCGAACGATTCACATCAAATGTTGCGCGACTGATTTCCCACATACTTTATGAAGGCTTGGACAGAAACGAGGGGGATAGGAAAGACTGATATAAATAACCCCCTCATTTCCACAGAAACTACTTCTGCATATACATGTGTATATAGAAAACATGAACGATGTGTATTGGATTTGAGACTGCTTCCATCTTACGCAGCAGCTTTGATATGCAATTTCTTGACTATGGTTGTAAATTTTATAGAAACAATTCGCGTCATGTTGAGTATGTGTCGCACTTATTCAGCATTACACGGAGTTTGCCATTATTTTCAACAAAGACGCCAAAACACCTGTTTATGGTAATGTTTACTCTCTCGCTAAAGAGGAATAATCGCGTATTAGCGAGAATATCTCGCTAGGGGAAGTGTTCCCAATCTGTTAAAGTATAACCACGTTTTATTTAGCACAAAACATCAATGCATTTAAGTGGATAAATCCCACCCCCCAAAACACACCGTAAAACAGGGAGGGATCTTTATCGTGCAACACCTCTATGGAACGCCAAATTAACATAACTTAAATAATTGAAGATATCTTCAATTATTTGAAGATATCATCAATTCAATTATTGCTCTCTTTAATTGAATTAATGCGCGCATTAAATCAATTATTGCTCTCATCAAATGAATTAATGCGCGCTTCAATTCAATTATTGCTCTCATCAATTGAGTTAATGCGCGCATCAATTGAATTAATGAGAGCAATAATTGATTTAATGCGCGCATTAATTCAATTATTGCTCTCTTCAATTCAATTGATGCACGCAATAATTCAATTAATGAGAGCAATATTAGATTTGATGCGCGCATTAATTCCATTATTGCTCTCTTCAATTCATTTGATGAGAGCATCAATTTAGTAGAAATATTGCTCGCAATTATTAATTTAGAACTCGGTATAAATAATTTGATGATCTCTTTAATTCAATTGAAGATATCTTTAAATCAATTACAATGCTTTTATATAAAGAATTAATGCGCGCATCAATTCTTTTAAAGAGAGCAACAATTCAATTAAAGATATCATTAATTCAATTGTGGATATGTTGAATAGAAGATATCTTTAATTATATAGTTGCTCTCTCTCTAAAAGAATTATTGCTCTCTTCAAATGAATTAAAGATATCATTAATTCAATTGAAGAAAGCAATAATTGAATTAATGCGCGCATTAAATCAATTATTGCTCTCATCAAATGAAGTAATGTGCGCATCAATTCAATTATTGCTCTCATCAATTGATTTAATGCGCGCATTATATCAATTATTGCTCTCCTCAATTGAATTGTAGCGCGCATCAATTCAATTATTGATATCATTAATTCATTTGAAGAGATCATTAATTCAATTAAAGCGCGCATCAAATCAGCTGAAGAATTAATGCTCTCATCAATTCAATTAATGCGCGCAATAATTCAGAATTGAAGATATCGTTCATTATTTGAAGAGAACTTTAATTCAATTGTTACGCGCATCAAATGAATTGATGATATCTTCAAATAATTGAAGATATCTTCAATTATTTGAGTTTATGTTAATTTGGCGCTCCATACACCTCCTGTGACACGGGGCCTCGATTTCTGCGGTCTATCCAAAGGACCACCCCATTACATGTACTGCATTTGGTGAAATTGCAGTGGATGGATATATATATATATATATATATATATATATATAAGTTAGAATCATAATGTACATATGTATTCATAAATTCGCATTTTTCTTGCGGTATTCCACATATTCATATGAAGTCAGCAGTTTGTTTATATACGGAAACTCGTTTTTGTCACACATACATTTATACATAGACGAAGATAACGAACAGTGATCAATCTCATAACTCCCACAAGCAATACAGAATAGAGAGTTGGGCAAACACGGACCCCTGGATACACCGGAGGTGAGATCAGGTGCCTAGGAGGAGTAACCATCCCCTGTCGACCGGTCACACCCGCCGTGAGCCCTATATCTTGATAAGGTAAACGGAGTTATCCCGTAATCAAAATCAGTGTGCCAAGAATGGCCTAACAATCGTATGAAACAAGTCAGACAGCATTTGACCCAATGATAGGTTGTATTGGCAAATTAGATCGTTATAACGACCATAGAATTTGCAAACTGTTGACTTTAAACGAGACTGTTTGTCAGTAGCCTGCCTAGATTTAAAAACCGACCATACACAGAACAAGCTCTTCTGTATCGAATCAGTTGAGAGATAAACACCATATGCAAGTGATAATGGAATATTGCTACATAAATATGGGAAATTGACGATGGACAAGCTGAAATCATCCCGTTTCTCATAAAGTTGAGTTGTTAGTTTGCCGTTGATATCTACTTTCAATGAAATATCTAAATAAGAATAATCTAAGAATATCTGATCCGAGAGAAAGAGAGAACCACTCTCCGGCATTACGGGAAGTAGTTTGCAGTTTTTGCCCTGTCCCTAAGGTCCCAGGGGTGCAAACGTCCTTGAAATTTGTAATGTATGCCCCCCCCCTTGTCCCAAAGGTGATTTAACCAACTTTGAAAAGAGTTGGAATGGTACGAGGTTATCAAGAAGTTAAAAATGTTCAATTGTTAACACACGACGGAAGATGAAGGACGCAGGCCAAATGCAATAAAAAAAAAAAGCATATGAAGTGTAATGTGGACAATGTATATATATATGTGTGTCTTAGAACTCCATCATGGACATATTCGCTGTAATGAAGTCTTCTATAGTTATACACGGAGTAGTCTCCTCCGTCCAGGTCCCAGGGTGGGGCTTAGTGGATCATGTATTGAAAATGCAATATATTTTAGAAAATCTTTACTTCTGGACGTCAAGCATGCAATCTGTTTGCATAATTACGTATACTGAGCACTCTGAATACTAAGAATTCATTTGCCCTTTTAGAATCGCATATTTCGTTGATGTGATAAAACTTGCACACCTGTGAAATAATTCTAAATTAGCAATTGTATAAAATTCATACCAATATACGAAAAGCACATAGATAAAGCAATGCCTTCCAAAGGCCAAACTATGTGCATATTCAGGTGGCCGTGAAAGCCCATGGTCCTCTAAGCAGTGTATATCTGCATAGTTTCATTGGCTCTAAATGTCTTATATTTAGTCCTTTAACACAATCTAAATTTAAATCAAAGTTTACTCGCATTTTCATCTGAATTCTGGATCAAAGGAAATTCCATTTAAAAAAGAATTATGTATCTCAGTCTTGATAATAATGAAAATGACAACTAAGAGAATTATTGTAACAATTTTTTTATCGAGTTCATCAAAACATACATGTAGACTGATTTTTTAAAAAGTCTTTTTCAGCAGGTCATTTTTTCTGCCGACACTACTTTTTCTTTGGTTGGAACCGTTCGTTGTTGGGATTCAGCTGGTTGCCGTGGTTATTTAAGTCTGTCCTAGTTCCGGTTCCGGAGTATTTGCTAGTGTGCCCTCCATATTTTGGATTGTTGGGGTTACACTGATCAGACTTGTTGTTGTTGGCTTGACTTTGTCCCCGTCCCGACATTGTGTTGTCTGTAGGAAAAGTAACACGATATATATTCAACACAGCCAAGCAGTTATTCCATATTCTTCAACAATCAGAAACATTAAATGACCCCATTCAGCCCACGGATATACTCCACAGCAGACGTCAACCACCAACTTTGAAGAAAATTCTCACTAAAACCATCAAACCCCGAAAAACCAGCAGTCTCCACGATGCGGTACTTGCCTATTTATACAAACCGGCCACTTCATAACTTTCAAAAACGGAATGAACTTCAATGTAAATTCAACTATGACGTGTAAATCTAAAAATCTACTTTGTTGTATGACGTGCCCTACATGTGGAGAAAACTATATAGGACAAACAGGAACCAAATTGGCTGACCGTGTTCGCGTACATAAACAACAGATCAGAGATCCTACAATAAGAAACACACCGTGTAGTGGACATTTTGATTCGTGCGGGGAAGTCAGTTTTTATATTTTCCCATTTTACAAAGTAAAAGAGGAAAATGAACAATTACGCAAAGCCAAGGAAAACTATTTCATAAAGCTGTTTCAGCAGAAACTAAACTGTTAATATTTTTACTTCATGTTACTTAACATGTACATTTTACATAGAATGTCTCCTTTAATGTACAGGAATTTAGAGGCGCTTAAAACTTATAGACTGAACTGTTTAAAATATGTCTGTATTTTTAAAAAGTGCCTAACATTAACATCGTATAATGTTTTGACGTCACAATCATGACTATGAGGTGCCGTTTTAATATTTTTGAGGTATTTTCGGATATAAAAAAAAATTCTTGATATCAAAATATCATTTTCTGATATCAAGAATTCGAATTCCTGATATCAAAAAATCAAATTCTTGATATCAGAAAATAAGGTTGATTTTTTTTATATAAAAAAATCGAATTCTTGTCTCAAGAAATCATTTTCTGATATCAAAAAAATCGAATTTTTGATATCAAAAAATTTAATTTTTGATATAAAAAAAGAACTTGGAATTTTTTATATCAAAAAATCAGATTTCTGATATCAAAAATTCAAATTCTTGATACCAATAACACATTTTGGAAAAATTGTTATCACAAAAAAAAATTCAGAAAGGGGGGTAGTTTTATCTATATATCAGGTGTCTGTGAAAAAATTGGGGGGGGGGGGGGGGCGGGGGGGGGGGGTGGATCCCCCTTTATTTTTCGTAGCATTTCCCCCCTAACATTAGTGATTAAATAATATAAAATAAGATCAATTGTGATCAATGTTCACCATTAAAACCATCCTTTTGTCTGTTATTTTTAATTCATCTTGGACTATTTGTCTTTCTATAAATTAAACGTAATTTTAGAAGAGCATGTTAGCCAGTCAAAATCGCGCACTTATTCTGCGCGGTATCAGTACAAAGCACTTCGTGGTATGAAACGAAAAATCGAGCCGTAGACCCATGTTTTGTTGCAGTTTTCGGGGGTATTAATAGGCAATAAATGCAGTCATGCCATACATGGTTTTTTAGTTGAATGATTGTACAAGAGAACGGTAGTAAGTACATTTACATAGTATATTCCCTGGAAGCTCAAAAGGCCGACATTCTCAGGGGGTGCCATTCTGTGTCATTTGAAGCTAGGTACCTTGTGTTAGTATTAGTATACAGAGGTCGTAAGTTATTTACAGAAACAAGTGCCTGTGCAAAGAGGCCCTATATGTGAACAAAAGTTCAGGTTCATGCGGGTAACCAGCTGAGTTTTTAGTAATATACTCAGAAATAAATAAAAATCCTTAACATGAAAAGTGTTGGGAGCAAATGTATACTCCAACTATACATGCTATAAGTTATCAACATGTCCACATTTCTATGTATATCATACTGTTAATATACAATACAGAAATTGCTCCCCGCACTTTTCAAATGCATAAATATATCTAGATTATATTTCAGAAAAATTCATATTGTTTTTTATAGCAAATGAACCTGAACTTTGCCACTGTTTCTGTTGTATGAGATTATTTATGTACATGAGGGAATTTTTAAACGCATCAGTCATTCAGATTAGGGGCGATTTCAAGGTCACAATATGATATGAATATCGCCTTCGTGGATACTATGTATTAAAAATGGAGAATGATTTGATATCATAAAGGAATTATATATATAATCATTTGGCAAGAAATGTTTTCACGTATACAGCTTATCACTTGATAACAATAGTAAATAACGACAAAATATTATAATTCCAATGTTATTTATTACAAGTGTTTTGATTGGACAAAAATAAAGCTGAACAAGAGTTTATACATCAATAAATCCGAAAACTCGATGTATTCATACACGCCTGAAAACAAATAACATAGTGCGGGGAAACTATTCAAATCTTTGCAATTGTTAATGAAGTGAATGAATTGGAATTATAAGAATCAAACATTCTTTTTGAAGAATTTATCGATGTGTAAACTCCGGCCATTTTACTCACAAACTTAACATGAAAGTGCTTCGCACTTTTATTCAGTTTGTGAGTAAAATGTCCGGAGTTTACACATCGATAAATTCTTCAAAAAGAATGTTTAATCCTATAATGACGCTTTCCCCGCGATACATCTATCAGAACATGTACGATGCACCAGACGTACTTTTTCATTTTGACGTCATGTGGTGCGAAGTGCACAGAGGTACATTTATAACTGCACTGTGATTTGCGTTTGAATGAACAGGTGAAGGAAACAAACTGATAAATCATCCTATAGATTCTATAAAGAATACAAGAGAAGGGCAAATATTGACCCCGGACCTTAATGGTCACCTGAGTCTAAGATAATCTGCAAAGCTAAATATAATATAGCTTAGATTTTTAGCTTAGATATGCAACCAGGAAAATGACTATCGATTGCATAGCCTTTAGAGGTGGCTACCGATATAGCCTGAGCTCCTCTTGTTAAATTACAAATTTGAAATAACAATTTATTGATTTGCTATCACAAATTGATGATTTACAATAACAAACTGATAATTTGAAATATGAAATAACAAATCATTAATTCGTTATATCAATTTGTTTTAACGAATTCATAAATTTGGTGTAAGAAATTAATGATTTGAAATCAGTATTCCTTACTTTGAAATAACAAATTATCAATTTGTTTCAACAGATTGACAATTTGAAATAAAAATTTATTAATTTGAAAGAACAAATTAATAATTTGTTAAAACAGATTAATAATTTGTTATAACAAATTTGTAATTTGACAATTGATAATCTGTTATAACAATTTAGGAATTTAAAATCACAAATTAGTAACTTGTTATAACAGATTGATACGGGTGCGTCTTTTTACCACAAGGAACCACAAGGATACCACAAGGAACCACAAGGATACATCATTGACATCCCATTCAATCTTAATGAATCTAGATATGGCTTATATGCATTTTTAGGTCATCTGAGTCACTCAGGTGACCTATTTCTATCTGTTTTGTCCAGCGTTGTGTCTTAAGTTTGTGTCATAATTTTTTTAACTTTCTCAACTTTTTCTCCAGAACTGCTTAATCAGTTTCAAACAATTTTGGTTTTGAATTACCCATATTATCATCTATTGGTGAAGTGACACAAAAATTGTGAATTTCAGGATCTCTGTCTCCTGGGGTCTGAGGGGTGGGACTTCAAAAGAAATTGAAGTAAACTTTGAAAATCTTTTCCCATACTCCTGGAAATCAAACAGTAAAGATGTTGGCTTGACTGTAAAGAGCATAGAGCTTTCCATCGAAGTTATGAAATTTATGGCCTAAGGATCAGGGTTTCTGGAGTTAGGGACTGGGACTCTATTGACCATATAGTGAAAGTGCATAAATTCTTTAAAAACCTGCTCTCCTTCATTAAATTTAGCAGATGAACAAAGTGCATGATTATGATGAGCAAGGGTGCTTCTTCCAAAATTGTGATATTCATGGTCCAAACCCCTTGGGTCAGGGGTTCTGAAGTTAGGGTGGGGCTCCATTAATATATTGAAAATGCATTAATTCTTTAAAAGTATTCTCTGCTCCTTGGTATTTAGCCGACAAACTTAGTGTTATATTATGATGAGCAAAGGAGCCTCTTTCTAAATTGTGAAGTTCGTGGCCCCTGGGTCAGGAGTTCCAAAGAAGGATGGGGCTCTATTAATTCTATATTTAAAATGCATTAATTCAATCTTTTAGAATCTTCTTCTCTCTAGTCGGTTTTTGACAAACGAACTAAATGCACAGTCAAGTATAATAAGCAAAGGTGTTTCATCTTAAAATTAAAAATTCATGGTGCCTGGGTCTGAAATAAGCCAGGGCTTTATTGTTCGTATTTGGTGAAAATGCATCAATTCTTTGAAACCTCCCTACTTCTTGAAATTTAGCAAACAAACAAACTAGGTTCATAGTTGTTGAAATTTTACTCTGCCTTAAGAGTTTTACCTCTTTGTCATTCATTATGATGATCAATCAATGTGATAATGTTAATGATAGATAAATTAGATTGAAGAATTATACTGGGTTGTTGCTGATTATAACTGCATTAAGTACTTTGTTGCTCCCTGATCATCTTCCTCTTGTTTTTGTTTTTTTAGCAATATATCTTCATCAATCACTTTATTTTGTTTCATTATATAATTATTAGATTGGCCCTTCCGTGGCTTCTTTATATGCAATGACTATTGCAGAATTCTGATTAGCTAATAATGGTTATTCTAATGGCTGCAACTATTCACTGAAATACTCCGAAATGCAGAGTTATTCATTATACCTCTACTGACTTTTTCCTATGTAAAATTAAATTGTTAGATGTGAATAAATCCCCAGAAATTGCAGTGAATGGACTTATCCTCATTTCGCATGTTCGTCAAGTGAGCTTATATACCTGCTTCTGTCTAATGTCTGTTTATGTATAATCCTCTAGATTTTCAACAGAATGAATTATCTCTATATTCAGTTATGAATATAAATATATGTTAATGAAATGCAAAAATTTGAATGGGTATAATGAAACAGTTAAAAAGTATATCATTGAGGGAGTTAGAAAATTTCCAGTTCCCCTCAACCAGACTATTTCCCTTACCTCAGGAAGTATTCGAGGTAGCCTTCCTGCTAGTGGGGAGTAGGGGCTATATTAAGCCAGTCCCCCCCCCCCCCCCCCTAAACAAAAAACAAAAAACATAGTGGTGCTCCCCTCTTATGTGTTTGATTTGGATTTAATTGATATCGTAGATACATTACATTTTCATCATTTCCTGAAATTGAAGGTTAAGTTTGTCTAACATAAAAGTATCAAGGAACTCTCAGAAAAATTGTGTTACAAACTGATAGTTTGCATAGAAAGTCACATCTTTGTTCGATAAATATAATCTTAGCCAATTATTTATTACATTAATTCATATCCCAGATGTAAAATACGAAAAAAACTTTATCAATTTAAAAAGCAGTTTCCAGATAAGTGCTATTTAAATAAACTATTGTACCTCTTACTACCCCACTAGTACTGTTACAAAAAGTTCAAATTATTCATGATAGATTTGCTATTAATTTATTTAACATAATGATTTCAGAATGCTGTCATCATTTGTTTTGCAAATTAGGTTACAGTGCTACATTTGCTATATTGTATCCAAATATCGGACCAAATTATTATGTTAGGGATTAAAAATTAATATCTTTCATCAAAAGTTGACAAATAGAAAATATCTCTTTATTATTAGGTATGAAATGACATTTTTAAATGGTCATTGGCACACCTTCACTGAATCTGGGCAATAAGTACCTTTACAATTTAAAAAGGGTAAATGGGGGGAGGGGCACTAGCCCTTAAGCAAACAGTTTAATTTAAAGCTTTTTTCTTCGGTTAAAATGTAAGTCTGAATGTAGGAAATAACTCATAATAGTTAATTTCTTATAGTCCATTGAATGATAGAAATAATTCTAATCTAATATGCTATAATTTGGATCTATGTATTGGCTTCTATATGTATTGACAAGATATGGGAAATGGAGGAAATTCGGGTTAAAATTATGATCATAGCAATGTGGTGTTAGGAATGAATTAATCATGCAACACTTCTAAATTGGTTAAATTAAAGGAATCTGTGGATGCTTAGATCATTTGAAACCTCCACTAATCTTTTGAACTTAATTTATAATACATATGGTCCTGAATCCAGAAGTTTTTCACTTACAGGATCCCCCATTTCACTGTTAAATGAACAATATGGTCCAGTGACTCTCACATACACTGCATGAAGATACTTTACATACACTGCAGTATCAATAGGATACTTTGGTGTGTCATTAGGTCACATTAGGATGTCATTTGGGGTGTTAATAGGGTTCCTTGTGGTACCATGTGGTGTTAATGGAGTTACTTGGGGTGTCAATAAGGTTGTAAGGGGTGCCTTGGGTGTCATTAGGGTTCCATGGGGTATCTTAAGGTGACACTGGTGTCCCTTGAGGTACCCTGTGGTATCCTTGTGGTACCTTGTGGTTCCTTGTGGTAAAAAGACGTGCCGGATTGATACTTTGTTTTAAAAAATTGAACAGGATGATTGAAAAACATGTCTAAGATCAAATCAACTATGTGACCGGTCAACTGGGGATGTTTACTCTTCAGACACCTAATCCCACCTCAGGTATGTCTAGGGTTAGGGTTAGGCTTACTCTCCAGACACCTAATCCCACCTCAGGTATGTCTAGGGGTCCATGTTTGCCTTGTTGTCAATTCATTATCTTTATTCAAAAGGATTTATGAAATAATTGACCACTGTTCATTTATCTCAAGAATTTCAAAGACATCAATTTTTTTCTCTCACAGAAATCGTCCGCGATTTAAAAAAAATGTGATTAGAAAATTAGAGTTCGAAAAATGGATATTTTTTGTCAGGTTTTATTATTGATATTTAAAGATAATTTATTGCACCTTGAATCTCATTCGAGAACTTCATAATACGTCATAGTTGCTGTACCATTTCCGAAAGCAGACTTTCATAAATAACGTAATATGAGGAGAGAAAAAAATCTTACTACATGTATATATGTAGCAATCACTTTCATGGAAAAGTTTTAAAATATATTTTGATTAAATATGAATTTGAATTTAAAGTAGGTCAGCAGCCAACTACTAAGTAAAGTTCAAAATGGAGGCAATTATTTCAGATAAATATGACGGTTTGGTACATGTACAAACCTTGAAATTCAAGACGTCATATCTTATTACAAATAATTTTTTAACAGTAAATATTTATGATGACCAGTAGCAAGGCTTCTGCAGAATAATCAGGGCAGTTTCCTTAGACATATACATTTTACAAGATGTTATTTTCCTTTTCGACTTTTTTTTTAAATTCGTGTATTAGATGGCTTACTATATATTGTCTGTTTAGATCGACATGCGTTTAATCTTTTTAAAAAAAATTATAAGAAAAGAAAACTTGCATGATAATTTTTACTCCTTTTTTATGCAACGAGTTGAAAAATCGTTCACCATGACAACTCTACTAAATTGCAAAATTAGATTGAATTATAAGTAATTTAAAACTACCTTGTGCTTGATTCTGTGCAGCGATGTATCAATCTGGATTATATGATCCTCCGAATAGTTTTGAGTAGAGAGACAAACTGTTTCTATTGGTTGGAATTCTGGGTCATTTTTCTTGGAAGGAAAACAGAAAGTTTATTGCATTAAATGTTTTCAGAAATTTATATCCTTCAACTTGCACCAAGTCATTTTAAACTTTTTAATGGACGATATTTCGACTAGGTACCATTGGTGTGTTTAATAGATATGTCGACAATATCATGCCTACGGAATAAATGTCACTGAACACAGAACCGAAATTTTAGGTTTTGTTTATAATTAAGCATTAATTGATTATTTATACACTTATTGTTTTTATAACACGAACAGGACTGCAAACAAATGGAATGTGTTATTAGCACAATGAATACCATATATATATATGGGTCAATAAAGGCTATATTTACAAATTTTCGGCTTACTCCATATATATTCTAAAGGTCTACTCTATACCGGTTTTAACTGGTTCGATAACTATTGACTTTTTATAATCATGCTATTTATTCCATTTATAAAAGCAAAAAACATTCATTCAGATTTACGGAATAAATGCTATATTTAAGTATGTAGAATTAATGCGAATTCGCTCTGCGGAGCGAATAACATGATGGTGCCAAGATGCGTAGAATTATGCATTTTATACTAGTAACTGGTAGATCTATTGTTTTTCCTAACACTGGCATTTATTTTGCAGAGCATATACATGTTCCTGAAGAATTCTGGGAATTGCGAAATCCTATTGAACTGTGCTCGTCTTGATTCACAGAAATAAGTATTTTCCAATAACCATACAGCCGTTTATACACTATTATAGGCCTACGTATGTGTGTCTGTCTGTCTTTGTATGTCTCTCTCTCTCTCTCTCTCTCTGTGTGTGTGTGTGTGTGTGTGTGTGTGTGTGTGTGTGTGTGTGTGTGTGTGAAGGGGTCAAACTGTCTCTCATAAAAAAGATAATCCTCTTTCCACGAAAATATTTCGTCGTCCAACAAGATTTATTAAACCCATACAATTAAAGATAGAATACTAGGGTGGTCCCCCCCCCCCCCCCCCCCAAGTTTAGACTTTTCTCGATTTTCTATTGGTTATATTGGTTTTCCCACATCATTTAAAGTTGAAAATAGTGACACGTCAGAAAACATCAGTGTACTATTTATAAGTTTTGTTATGACATTTTAAAATTATTTTTTAATGAACTTATTTATAGCGAAAGACCTACTTTTATTACCTTGAAGAACGCTACATGTAAATGCGTATATTCAGGAACGTGGATTTTACAACAACAAAAATCAACAAACCTGAGAAGATCGATGTTATTTCCCGTGGGCTGTAATTGTTTTTAACCCAAATTAAAGAGCAGTAAAATTAGTTGATATAGTTATAATGAAATCAAAAGAATTTTTACTGCTTCATTGTACTATATTTTGTATTTTCTTATAATCCGTTTTTTCCCCGTTTTTTAAATAATTTTTTTTATGGTCTGCCTTCAGTGTTTTATGGGCAAGAAGTTGTTTATGTAATCACAATCTGAAATAAAATAATCTAAATTAAGAACACTTGATTGTCAAAAAAGCAATTGAAAGCATGAGTTGATATTGTGACATTGGTCTAGTTTGGTTGTAATAAGTATAGATATGAAATTCCTAGATAGTAAGGGGCTTGTAAATGTTCGCTGCTTTTATAGGCACTCGCTATGTACAAGCAAATTTTTGTAAATTCTTTTGAAGAGTTCCAATTTTCATAGTTTGTAACAATATTCGGTCAAAAATATTGTATTCCATGACAACAAAAAGTGACAAGAAACGGGAGGGGGGGGGGAGGTGAATAGTAGTTAATTATGAAAATGAATATTCATTAAGGTGTGTCGTTGTTGGTCACGTTATGAAATCCAATATAAATAAATAGAGATTGATGATATCTTACACAACTTATAGTTTACGTGTGTGACTGGTGTCGAGTGATACCTAGTATCTAAAATGTGCATTTATTATATGAAACTGACAATATACAGTGTGTAACTTGATGTGAAGCAGAGTATAAAAATATCTGCACCAGTTAAGTTCAGTTTATTCACTCGAACCTTGAATAAGTTATAACACAGTAAAATACTTTGCTCTTAAATTCATTCCTTATAATTCAATGCAAGGTGAAGACAACGAACAGTGATCAATCTCATAACTCCTACAAGCAATACAAAATAGATAGTTGGACAAACACGGACCCCTTGACACACCAGAGGTGGGATCAGGTGCCTAGGAGGAGTAAGCATCCCCTGTTGACCGGTCACACCCGCCGTGAGCCCCATATCCTGATCAGGTAAACGGAGTTATCCGCAGTCAAAATCAGTGTGCCAAGAACTGCTTAACAATCGGTATGAAACACGTCAGACAGCATTTGACCCAATGCGAGGTTGTATTGACGAACTAGATCGTTATAACGACCATAGATTTTGCAAAATGCTGACTTCAATCGAGACTGTTGAGATCCCTGTACCATCAACTTGTTTGTCAGTAGCTTACCTCGATTTAAAAACTGACTATACCCAGAACAAGCTCTTGCATATCGAATCAGTTGAGATATATAAACACCATATGCAGGTGATAATGGAATATTGCTACATAAATGTGGGAAGTTGACGATGGAGAAGCTGAAATCCTTCCGTTTGTCATACAGTTGAGTTGTCAGTTTGCCGTTAATGTCTACTTTCAATAAAAATCTAAGTATGGAGCAGAAGTGGACGACTCTGTGGTGTCCTTTATTTCGAGCTCACATGGATATATCAAATCTATCACTTGACGAATATGCTTTTATATCTAAAGAATTAATTTCAAACAAGTGTTGATGACGCGACGTCTTAATGCTGTATGAAAATGATTTATTGTCCTTATGTCTGTCTGCCTCCTCCCCATCTAATTAAAATTAGACCTTTCATCTCGCTCTTTGTGTACAGAAACAAAGAGCGAGATGAAAGGTCTAATTTTAATTAGATTGGCCTCCCCCCTAAAAAGAACAACTCCTCCATGGAGATAAATAGGTCATTTATTAAAATTATGAGTGACGAAAACGAACAGAATAACATATACATGTACTACAATATTGTCTGTTGCATTAAAGGGAAAGGCAACCCAAAAGATTTTCACATGATAAATGATACTATCCTATTAGGATTAATCATATGATAAAGATTTGTCATACAATTTTGTTGATATATGCCTAGATAAGATTCAGTACTAATTTGAAAACGTCAAAAATTGAAATTCCCGCGATCTATAGAGGCTACCATGATGTGTGACTCTTTTGTATTCAAGACCACAAAAATCAAAACGTCTGTTCCGGTTTTGATGAGATTCTAAGATCATCCACAGGTGCTTGGGTTCAGGGACCCCCCCCCCCCCCCCCCCTACGAATAAGCTACATGAGTTGATTTAATTATTTTTTTTCTTGAAAATATTTCTAATACATGTCAACAACGTCTTGCATACCCATAAAGTCCAAAATAATTCAAAATAAGCCCTTTGAAAAAAAATACCCTCACTGGTTATTATAACAGAACTTATAATAACCAGTGAGGGTATTATTTTTTAAAAGGGCTTATTTTGAATTACATGTATTTTGGACTTTATGGGTATGCAAGGCGATGACATGCATTAGAAATATTTCCAACAAAAAGATTAATTAAATCAACTCATGTAGCTTATTCGGTCCTGAACCCAAGCACCTGTGAGATCATCAAAGTTGTGCAAATGGTAGATTTTACGAATAAATAGGTTGATGCATTCCTGACAAGCAGTTAATTACACTAATGCGTAGGGGATTCGAAATTCCCGACTCAACCAAGTCATTTGAAAAGAAAAGACTACGTAAACTGTGGATCCGTCATTTGCGTAATGACAAGCTGAGGTTCAAGACATATGTATGAAGAACGTTTACCGTCTGCATTGTCTTCGACTCGACCGAACGTCTTCTTTTCTCAATTTCTTTTTGCGAAAGAACGAGCTCAAATCTATACGGCTCCAAACTTAACTGTTCGTGACTTGTCATGTTTACAGTGCTGCTGATGAAATAAACTGGAATAGACGGTGTGACGTCATAAATTAAACTTCAAAGGCCACTCTCTTAGCGGCGGGTAATTTAAAATACATGATAGATTAATATTGATTTAATTGTTAATCAAGGATTTTTGTTGTTAAAGACTGTCAATTACGATATCAGCAAGTAATACTTTATTCATAAAGGCAAATATATGGTTAGGGTTGCCTTTCCCTTTAAAACCATATGAAATGCAAATAAAAAGTATGCTACCCGGCTTACTGTCCATATAATAAAATGTGCATAACAGCATGTCATACATTAACGACACAATACTACATGTATATACGACATGTAAACATTTGTGCTTTCCCCCCAAAACTAATTGGGTCTAGTTCATTGAAGAGACTAGAAAATAAATAAAGACTCCATCCGATAAGATATGTTGTGGGGCGTTATGTACATCGCCGCCGTAACAAGATAGACATATTTGTCCTGTAGTTTGTAGGATAGCTTATAATGGACTGTTGGCAAATTAATGTGTACCAATCAACATACCTCCATACCAATCAGCATATAAATCAATCAATCAAATATTAATGTACCAATCAACATATAAATGTACAAATCAACATCGAGATACACCAATCAACATACAATCAACATCGAGATACACCAATCAACATACAATCAACATAAATCAACATATAAATGAACCAATCAACATATAAATGAACCAATCAACATATTAATGGAGCAATCAACATGGTAATGCACCAATCAACATATTAATGGAGCAATCAACATGGTAATGCACAAATCAACATATAAATGAACCAATCAACATGGTAATGAACCAATCAACATATTAATGGAGCAATCAACATATAAATGTACCAGTTTGTTTTGTTTTATAAAGTAGTGATGCTATTACTACCCTATGGCTGTGCAATTTGGGGGTACGAAAATGTGGATGTTATAGAAAGAGTACATTTAAATTTTCTGAAATATATTTTATGTATGAAAAGTATCCATCAAATGGTTGTATGATGCGCACAGTGCAGTGTGTTGTAGTGTTTGTGCTTGTCGCTCTCGCTTTCAGCCCTGCCATTGACTAGCGACAGTGGGAGCAGATTATGTCAGCCTCCCATGTCAATTACAGCCTCTCGTACAGCAAGACCTATTTGGCCAGATATGGACTCCTCCTCGAGGTGACGGATGGTAAACTGGGTACCTCACGGCCCCAGGCTGAACCACAGGGTCTCAGAGGTGACTAGGCCCCCAGATGTACGACATGCATGGCCCACCGGTGTGTGAATATGCCCTAGTTTCTGCAAACCTAGTCCCCAGCTATGGGTAAATAGTCGGCTATATGAGGACCGGTAACCTTGGATTGGTAACCCATCTACACTGGTAAAATTGCAACATATGTTTAACATATGTTAAACATATGATTAACATATGTTTTCAAACATATGTTAATCATATAAAAGGAGCACTTAAAGGTCAACGTATGTTTTCAAACATATGATTAACATATGTTAAACATATGAATAACATATGTTTGTATTATTTTATGATAAACATATAATTTGTTCATATGATATTCACATGTTTTTCTTATTATTGTAACATCAAGTTTATATTAAACATATGTTTAACATATATCAGACATATGTTTAACATATATCAAACATATGTTTAACATATATCAAACATATGTTTAACATATGCTTAATATATGTTCAACATATGTTTAACATATATTAAACATATGTTTAACATGTATTAAACATATAATTAAGATGTTTAGGATATGTTAAACAAATGTTCAACATCTTTTGAAACACGATAATCTTGAAGGGACACACAGCATAATATGTTTTCGAATTTTTGTTTAGCATATTTGTTGATAATATAAAGTAGATAAATGTTAGTATTACTCCGTGATAAATAAATTTGTATTTTGTTTACATAATTTTCCTGTTGTTGATATACATGCCATCAACGTTTACGTTTACCATCTTTTGGTCATACATGTGATTTCGAAGTACCTCTCCAGAAAAAAAGGAAACAATTCATGTCGGAAGGAATCAGCATTTATTTATTTCTCTGAGTACATAGTTATTATTCGGTTTGCGCTGCACCTGAAATGAAAGGAGGAACAATCAATACTTATTTTAGACACATACAGCTGTACATTTATTCGTGATAATATTATGTTAATATTAAGCATGCAAAAATATCACATAAAATATAAATACATTCGTGTGTGTATACCTGCACAAAATACCAGACAATTTACATATACATGTAAAATCAATTCATTGAAATTCAATTCATTGCAATACCTACTGAAATATTTTTTTACTAAATAGAAAGGAAAGGTAGTACTTGGTGAACATAAAAATTAAATTACCAGCATTATTGTCGGATGCTCTTTTTTCTGGCAGTAACTGTTGTAGGGACAATTATATTGTGAGTAACTTTAATCCACATCCCGTAGTAGTGGCTGCTTGATTGCAATGCCCTATGACATGTATCAACTTTCTTGCTGTCTACTTATTTCTGAAAGAAGAAACTAAAATACTTGTTTACATACATTAATACCTGCATCCACTTATGGGGCTTCCCCCAATCAAATATGAAATATTCTAGATACATTTACACCACATCATTCTATTTTGATTCTCACAATGTTTGACCTTGATATTTAATAATGATTTTCATTTCACTACAACATTTCTTAAACCAATCCTGGGCCCATAAAGCATTTAAATTAAGTAAGAAACATGACATTTTTTTTCTTCAAAAGACGGGAAAAAGCCTACAGACTAGGTCTTGGGGGGGGGGGGGGGGGTCCTGGACGTTGGACACAAATATGCATTTTGTGTGGTTGCATTGATTAATGTCATTAACATTGCACCATTTCAAATATAGTATGTCTATATATACATATTTTGTTTATCTAATGTAGTAAGTGTAAAATTAAGGGTGTTGTTTGGGGAGGGGGGGGGGTTCTAAAATATGTCTAATATCTTGATCTAGTAATTGTTCCTGTGGACTTTTTTCAACAATAAATGAGAATTTTATATGAACTGAACTTACACATTGTTGAGAATCTTCCACGACTTTTGTCCTGAGGTTCTAGTGATGTTTCGGGTAAGCAGCTGTATCTTCACGGCCACAAGCAGCTTCCCCGTTAGTTGTTGCGATTATTGATTGCTCTAAATATCAATATAAAGAATATACTTGTAAATACTAAATTAGCTATGCCCAATATGCAAATGTTTAGGCTGAATATAGAAACTTTCCTGATATTAACAAAACGTTTACAAAAATTACATCGTCGTTTGTGGTTACTCTTCTCTCCTTATTTTGTCCTGATATGTATGCCTACACTGCTTATAACCTGATTTTATATACAAAAAGCGTACTTTTGAATGTAAGCCTATACTTGGCATTCATTTCATTTTTCTACTTACTGTTGGAAAGCCCTTCTCATCGATTGTCTGCCAATACACACACGTGCTCTGAATCTTCTTAGTTACATCGATGCTTTAATTGCACGGATTTTATAAACAGCGAGTGTCAAGCGTGTAAATTACGTCGACGGATATAATGACAAAGCTGTTTTGCAAGATTGTCTCCGCGAGCGAGAAACGTAATTCAAAATAATTTTACGTCATATTTGGTATATTTGTTACAGATTAGGGCCACGTCATACCATAGAACCTACGACTATAAAGTCCAAAGAGTCTCTATACTATAAAACCGGTTTGCTCAGACTGTGTCAAAACCTTGTGATTTATTTATAAAGGTGACGAGATTTTTAAACTCTGTTCTGTGACATTTTTAGTCTTAGTTGCAAGTTCTTTTGTAAAACAGGGTCTAGGCCCAATGCAGCGATTTTGAGGTGGGGGGGGGGGTATTCCAACAAGCAAAACTCTGTATAAAACATATACCCCAACCCCCTTTTTGATCATACTTTAATCATATGTTCAAAATTTCATATGTTTATCATATGTTAAACAGATGTTTAACATATGAATATCCAAACATATGTTAAACATATGTTGCAATTTTACCTGTGTACGAGAGAAAACTCTACACAAATCCGGGCAGATATCGACTCGTGAGCCCTGAAAAGCAATATATCTATAGGAAGGAAACCTAGACGAAAAACCCTGGTCCTCCTAGGTGGGGGTTGGGCATGAGGCTAATAACATCATCTCATAAAAACAGCCTTATTACAGAAATCAATACAAGAAATCAAAACACAAAAGGAATCCTTGAGGAAACAAGTTGTTTAGGTCTAAACAACAGTATGAATGTTCAAGGAGAAAGCCCACAGAGGGAGTCCTTATGCAGGAATTGTAGCCTCATGGATCCTCCCCAAAAAACCATCAAGCGTGGCACGTGGAACGTAAGGACCATGTACCAAGTATCAAAAACAGCCCAGAGCATCAAAGAAATGGAAAGATATCAAGTTTCTATCATGGGAGTTAGTGAATGTAGATGGACTGGACCAGGAAAGACTGTCTCAAACGGCCATACCATCATTTATTCAGGAAGATCAGACAATCAACATATGGAAGGAGTTGCAATTATCATGAATAAAAAAGTTCGAGAAGCTTGATAGAGTGGGAGCCTGTAAACGGAAGACTTGTAAGAGCTCGCTTCAATTCCGTCTATGCAAAGATCACGGTAATCCAGTGTTATGCTCCAACAAATGATGCAGAAGACGACATCAAAGATGCTTATTATGAAGCTCTTTTAGCACAGATTAACAAAACACCTCAGCATGATGTATTACTAGTTATAGGAGACCAAAATGCAAAAGTAGGCAGCGACAACAGCCAACATGAAAGATCTATGGGTAAAGAAGAATTTGGCAAAATGAATGAGAATGGAGAAAGACTGGAAAATATGTGCTCATCAAATGGGCTTGTAATAGGTGGAACTTTATTCAAACATAGAGATATCCACAAGATAACGTGGTACTCACCAAACAACCGTGACAAAAATCAGGTCGACCATGTAATTATAAATGGAAAATGGAGAAAATCACTCCTCGATACAAGATCCTACAGAGGAGCATATGTAAATAGCGATCACTGTCTTGTAATTGCCAGACTGAGACTCAAACTTAAGGAAACATCAGATGCAAACAAAACTAGCAGAAAGATCATGGATATTAAACATCTTAATGATTATGAGGTACAAAAGATATTCTGCATAGAGTTGAGGAATATATACAGAGCATTAGAAAATCTTGAACCAGATGAAGATCAATCTTTGGAAAGTAGTTGGAAGAACATCAAACAAGTCTACCAGCAGACTGCAGAAAAAACAATTGGATACCGAAAAAAGAGCGACAAGAAATGGCTGTCTTAACACACTTGGAACACTATTGAAGAAAGAGCAAAACTGAAAGAGAAAGCCCTAAACACAAAGTCACCAAGACTCAGAGAAAACTTACAGAAGGCTTACAGCGAGAAAGACAACGAAGTTAGAAAATCAGCAAGAAAAGATAAACGCACCTACATTGATAAGTTGGCAGACGAAGCAGAGAAAGCAGCTTCTAAAGGTGACCTAAACACCGTATTTAAAATAACTAAAGAACTATGTGGAAAGTCCACCCAAATTCAACCTGTGAAAAGTACTAATGGCAAAGTGATAACAACAGAGAGAGAACAATCAGAACGATGGCTCCGACATTTTAAAGATGTTCTTAATAGATCAGAACCAACTACAGTATTTGAGGGAATATAACAACAAAATGACCTTAATATAAACACTAGACCACCTTCAAAAGAAGAAATAGCCAAAGTCATCAAATCAATGAAATATGGTAAAGCTTCAAGCATAGATGGAATTCAAGCTGAACTACTTAAAGCTGATATTACAACATCCACAGACATAATTTACAAACTTTTCAATACCATCTGGATAAGAAATGAGATCCCAAAAGACTGGTCAAAAGGCTTAATTGTAAAGCTTGCCAAAAAGGGAGACTTGGGAAATTGTGACAACTCGAGAGGCATCACCTTGCTCTAATTCCCAAGCAAAGTTTTCTGCAAAGTACTCCTCAATAGGATAGATGAAGAACTGGATATTATCCAACGACAAGAGCAAGCAGGGTTTAGAAAAGGGAAAGGTTGCATAGATCAAATTTTTGCACTGAGAAACATTATTGAGCAGTCAGTTGAATGTAAAACACCTCTCTATATAAATTTCATTGACTTTAAAAAGGCCTTTGATAGTATCCATCGGGACACTCTTTGGAAAATAGTAAGAGCTTATGGTGTGCCAGAAAAGATAGTGACCCTCATGGATTTTTTTTACAAAAAATGTGAATGTGCAGTTCTACTCAACAACAAAGAAACTGACTGGTTTGCCGTGAACTCAGGAGTAAGACAGGGTTGTATTATCTCGCCTATATTATTCCTTATTGCCATCGATTGGGTCATGAAGAAAACAACAGGTGACTCAGAAAGGGGGATTACATGGTCCATTTTCTCCACCTTAGAGGACCTTGATTTTGCTGATGACATTGCCTTACTGTCATCTCAGCATGGTCATATGCAAAGACACAAAAACTCAGCCATTTTGCAAGCCAAGTAGTACTTCAACTGAACGCAAATAAAACTGAAGAAATGAGATTTAATGTGACATTTTCAAGTAGACTGAAAGTCAATGGTAACGAGATCAAGCAAGTAGACGCTGACCTAGGATCAGTGGTAAGCATCGAAGATTCTACACAAAAGGACATCAAAAACAGACTATCAAAAGCAAGAACAGCCTTCAACAAGTTACGACCTATCTGGAAATCAAATCAATATAGCAGGAAAACTAAAGTTAAATTATACAACAGCAATGTAAAGTCAGTACTAATGTATGGAAGTGAATACTGGAGAGTGAACAAAACAGAAATGAGATCATTATCAAGTTTCCACCACAACTGCCTGAGACAAATATGCAGAATATTTTGGCCAAATACCATCTCAAATACAAACCTCATGAAATTGACAGATTCCTCCTGCATTATCAAAGAGATACGACAAAAACGACTCCGATGGCTTGGACACGTCTTGAAAATGGACGGAACAACAATGCAAAAAGGGGCTCTACGTTGGACACCACCAGGCAAAAGACCAAGGGGAAGACCAAAAACAACCTGGCAAAAGACGGTCTAAAATGAGCCAAAGAGTCTTAACTTAACTTGGGGAGAAGCAGAGGCAAAAGCAAAAAACAGAGCTGAGTTGCGAAGTCTTGTATTGACCCTATGCTCCGACTGGAGCGAAGAGGATAGGTAGGTATGAAAAGTAGTTCGCCAGCATTTATGGTCTATGGTGAATCAGGTCGATTTCCTCTGTCTGACACTAAATATACAAGGATTATCTCGTATTGAGCAAAAATGCTGTGTGTGTATGTATATATATATATATATATATATATATATATATATAATTCAATAAAAAAAGCAGGAAAATATACAGTTCCAAAATATATTTAAATCACTAGCGCTTTCTGGATTTTAACATCCATCCTCAGGTGAATACAAATTAATAATGAATACAAAGTTGTTTATCTTAGAGACGTCTATTGTGACGTCATGACGTCATGATAGTCTTTGCGAGGAGGGAATAGATACATGACGTCATAATACAAAAGTTCGGGAAAGGTGACTTGGAAAAACTTCAAAAACTACAGAATGACTCTGAAATTATCCTCAAAGAGGCAGACAAAGGAGGAGCAATAGTCTGTATGGATAAAGCATTTTACAAATCCCTCGTGCTTCAACATATAGAGGATAAGAACTTTTATGTAAAACTACCAGAAAATCCCGATAAAAATATTTTGAGGAATTTAAAACAGATGTGCCAAAAACACGGACACTTGTTAAAAGAAAAAGAATTTGACTATTTAACAAACCTTGAAATGAAAACTAGTAATTTCTATGGGCTACCGTAAATACACAAAAGCAACCACATCAAGACCGCTATTGAAGAACAAAATCAAACATACATAACTACTAGTGAACCTATGGATCTAAAACTACGACCAATTGTGGCTGGAGCTGCATGTCCAACACAGAGACTCAGTAATTTTATAGATATTTATGTTCCCCAAACAAAGTTTGGGAACATATTGTTTTTACTCTGTTTCTTATTATTATTATTATTATTATTATTCTTTTTCTCCGGTACTTTTTTGTCCGGTAGTGTTCTCAGGAACTACAAAAGGGATCGATATGAAACTTTCCAGGATGATAGTATAGCGTTTGTAGATGTGCATAGTGATAGTCATTTTGTTTGCACATGCATGCACGCGCGCGCACGTGCATTGCAATTTTGGTACAAAAAATGGAAAATCAGAATATTGAAGGAAGCGATATAAAACCTAAATAGGATGATAGTATATCATTTGTACATATGAAAAATAATAGTTATTTTGCCAGCACGCGCACGCATGCGCGTGCACGCGCATTACAAAATTTGTACGCTAACTTTGGAATCAGTCTAACTTTTTTGTTGTTCATTGAAATGGCTTGAAATTCATATCATAGGTAGATATTGAGACCCTTAACTGATTTACATGGTCAAAATTACCAATTTGCACGCGCATGCACGTGTTTTTCATTTTGATTGGATAATGCTAAAACGTTTGTAACTATCTTATTTATGAAGTGAATGAGATGATATTCACAGCATATGTAGACAATATGTGTATCTATATGTTGGTGTAACAAAAAATGCCCACGCGCATGCGCGTGCAACGTTTTTTAAATGTTCCATTTTTAAAGGACGATAACGTTTTTGTTTTTCATCAAATTCTATTCATATTAGGGGTTTAGATGTATCTTGGTACTCCTTACAAATTGCTGTGGTTAGAATTACTGCTCAGCACGTGCATGCACGTGTGCTGATTTCTGATTGGACGATTTTAAAATCGCTATAACTTCCTTATATTTGGTGGAAACGTTATGAAATTCATACTGTGGGTATATGATACAAATGCCTGTTGAACGACATCAACAAAAAATCGGAATCATACACGCGTGCGCGTGTATGCACGTGCAACGCTTTCTTTCATTTCTTGGTACTGAAATGACCATATTGAACGTACTACATGTAATTAAAGGCTAAAATAAAATGATTTTTTCCTATAGATTCACAAGGACACCACTTTTTAATTGGGGGAGGTTTGGGGAACATCTGTAACGGTCCCCGTTACAATTAGAACTAGTTTGTTAAAGGATCTATGCCAAAAAGTTCCTAGCTACATTCGGGATAGTATGGATTTTCTTAACAAACTCCCAGAAATTGTAGACCAGAATACCTAACTTCTAACGTTTGATGTAACGAGTTTATATACAAATATCCCACATGACTTTGGAATAGAGGCTATAACTTTTTGGATAGAAAAACACCCGGAACTTATCCCAAGAATTTTCTCAATGGAATTTATTATAGATTCCATAAAATTCATTTTGGAAAACAACACATTTCATTTTGATGGCGAATTCTACAAACAAATCAAAGGAACAGCTATGGGAACTAAAATGGCCCCTGCATACAGCATTTTAGTAATGGGATATTTCGAAGAATTGTTATATCGAAAAGTCGATGAGGAAATGAGTCAAGAGCATGGACAAAATCTGAGGAATTCATGGAAAAGATATCTAGATGACTCTTTTATATTTTGGGAAAAATCCAAAAAAGACCTGATCAAGTTTCACAATTTGTTGAATACGCTCAATCCAAATATCCAGTTTACCATGGAATACAGTGATACTTCGATTCCCTTTTTGGACATCAAGGTGATAAAACATGAAGCCAACATCCTAACTGATATATTTTACAAAAAGACGGACACACACCAATATTTGAATTTCAAATCATGTCATCCTACACACACTAAAAGGAATATCCCGTACAATTTGGCCAGAAGGATTTGCACTATTGTTAAAGATGAAAATACTAAAGACCAAAGACTGGCAGAATTGAAAATATTTCTTACTGCGCAGAATTATCCGGAAACACTCATTCTTTCAGACATAAATGAAGCAAAGAAAACTCCGCAGCATACACTTAGAACAACAAGAGAAAAAGAACACGATCCTTTCCTAATACCATTTATGACAACTTACAACCCAAAACATATAAATATCTTTCAGGAAGCTAAGAAGAATTTTACAGTTATCGAGCGTGATTTAGAACTTCAAAAAATTATTCCCAAATCCGACCTACTTCACAGCCAAAGACAACCATCCAACTTGAAAAAATTATTAACAAAAGCCAAATTCAATTCAACGCCTGAAAAATACGCAGTTTCTACATGTGGTGACTCAAGGTGTGGTACATGTCCCTTCCTAAAAACAGGACCTTCTATTACTTTTAAATGCGGAAAATATTTTACTGTAAATGATAACATGTCATGCAAGTCGAAAAACTTACTATACTGCATTATTTGCAACGGGTGTGGCGAGGAATATATTGGACAAACCGGAACACAACTAACAGCGAGGATGCGTGTCCATCGCCAACAAATTAACGATCCCAGTACAAGAAATACCCCATGCAGCGAACACTTTGACACCTGTGCTAGAGGCAACTACAGCGTATTTCCATTTTATAAACTTAAAACAGAATCAACGTCCATGGACTTGCTAAAGAAAATTATTTCATTAAACTGTTTTCTCATAACTAAACAAACTTTAATCAATGCATATATGAAAAATTCTGATTGTTAAACCTCTTAATTCATCAACTTTTATCATGTAAATGTTCATGCTTATTTTGTCCAAGTCACCTTTCCCGAACTTTTGTATTATGACTGTGTGATATCAACTCTTTCTATTTGGATTATATATATATATATATATATACATGTATATATATATATATATATATATATATATATATATATACGTATGTATGTATGTGTATATATATATATATATATATAGGTAACTCTCGAATTATCGCCACTCAATTCATCGCCATTTTCGTTATAACGCCGCATTTTTCTAGGAACATTTTTCCTGTTACTTAAAACTCTCGTTAAAACGCCACAGTGTTTTCATTACAAAAGTCTATTTCATCATGTTAATTATCTCGATAAACCGCCATAGGTGCACATGGTCAGTGAATCAGTAAATTGGTCATTATCGATCTCCGGCGTACACCTGGACAGAAGGATCCCAGTAATTGCTGTACATATTGAATAAACAAGAAAATTACTCGAGATGAACTGTAGTCAAGTTGTTTATACATCATAGAAACACATTTCAATTTAGCTATGGCTTCGCCACGAAAGAGGGTCCTGTTAAATTTCGATGAGAAAAAATCATTACGTACCAA
This sequence comes from Ostrea edulis, assembly GCF_947568905.1. Taxonomy (NCBI): domain Eukaryota; kingdom Metazoa; phylum Mollusca; class Bivalvia; order Ostreida; family Ostreidae; genus Ostrea; species Ostrea edulis. The sequence goes on along the minus strand of NC_079167.1, from coordinate 22,950,839 downwards.
GGGCATCATCCAAAATGTACCCATCAGGATATTGCAAATCATTTTTTTTTTTGTTTTATGGGAAAAGTCTATAAAAAGAAGGACAGTGGGCGACATCTTAGCAGCAAAGGATGCAATTCTTGCAGACCCTGACCCAATCTCTGAAGGCTCGCCTGCCAGGAAACGGCACCGCAGTGCACTTAATACTGACTTAGAAAAGGCGTTGTTTATGTGGTTTACGCAAGTCAGGACAAAAGATAACTCTTACATATAAAAGAACGGTAACTCTATTTCTTCAAGATGGCAGTAATTCAATTCATCGCCAAATTCGTTATAATGCCATGATTTCATAAGAACAAAAGGTGGCGGTTTATCGAGAGTTGACTGTATACATGTATAATAGTGAGAGTGTGAACTTGTGGGTCATTTTTATAAGAAATATTATAGATTCCTACATGTGTGAATTTTCTAACATTTGGACAGGACAATGCTCTGTAATGTTGAATGTCAAATGGATTACTACTATAATTAAACAAAGACTAAAAGACCAGTTTATACAGAAGTGGACAAATTATATGAATAAGTCATCAAAGGGCCAAATCTATAAAAAAAAAAAAAAAAAGAAAAAAAAATTAAGCTGAACTTTGGCTTCGCGAGAAATACTTATACCTTCTTTCAAAAACAAATTTGGAAACTTCTTGTTAAATTCAGAACAACAAACTACCATTTACCCATAGAGGTAGGCAGGTGATCTGGAATTCCAGCAACTGATAGAAATGGCACACTCTGTAATACTGGTAAATTAGTCGACGAATATCACTTTATCTCAGATGTAAATCCCTATCCACTTTACGGAAAGAATGTTTGGCTTCTAGATATTATCAAGTACCAAATACACTGAAATTTAGAGAATTAATGACAACATCAAACTTTAGAACATTAAAAAACCACTACGTATATTTATTTCTAAAATCCAGGAGTTAGTCTGCTGTCCTCCCTAACATGTATACATGTATTTATCAAATTCCCGAAACTCTGTGTGCATTATGCCCCCACCTCTATTTTGTGTTAATGAACATACATGTGCATGTATCATTTAGATAAGCTTGTATCCTTAAATATGATTGCAAAATTATATTGTGAATGGTTTGAGTGTACTAGTTAATTAAGGTACGGGTATACCTATTCACAGATAAGTGTACCATTTAACGAACAGGTGAACCAATTAACATATCATACTACTTCTATAAATTCTAGAATTAACTCATAAAAATCCCCACTTCTTGATCAAAAATATCTTTGGAAGGTATTAATTGAGATTTATATTTTCACATGATTAAATGCCATTATTTATCCAAAAATACACCTTATTGTCTGTAGAGAAAAAGGGGTTTTATTTACGTGTCATCTTTTATTAGCATAAATAAAATGTTTGATTCTAAGCCAAACCATGCAACCGGAGATTGTTTGAGTTGGGGCTAGACAGTAGGGCGTACAAAACGCACTCGTTTCGTACAGGTGCAGCCTCTAACGCATGGGCTTCCGGAGCTAGTGAGCAGTATACTGCTACAGAAGGTAGGTGGAAATCTCAATGTTTGCGTATTAGCTCATCCAGATAAATTAGTTGGTTTTTTTTTAATGTTAATTTGTTTATTAATCATTTTAGAGCATAGAAGAATCTGGATCGTCGGGTCATCCATTATTAAACATGCTTTTCGTCATGCATAAAAGTCTCTCTTTGGTACCAACCTGCAGTTAGATAGACTCAATGCATCCATTTTCTGGCAAAGGCAAGGGGGCATGAGGTGGAGGAAAATTTAAAAAAGTTGAATTATTGCTTCGGCTGTGAGACCCACCCGAAATTTTACTTTTACATTGTGGGGGCAATAATATCCCAATGCAAGGGGGCGGGGGGGGGGAGTCTATTGAACTTTGGTTTAAGATATTAAAAACGCTGAAGCATCTTTCAAACATTTTGATATCCACTACATTAGTTTGGTCTCAGATTTTGCCTCGGGTGAATGGAGGGGTGAGAGGAATCATGTGGCTTTAGAGAGAGAGAGTCAGGAATCGGACAAATAGGTCTGTGGCATCCTTTTTAAAGAGGTCGGGTGGAAAATACATTAGATACCCTGAGCTACGTTCATATTGTCCTGATCTGTTCTCGTCAGACAAAGTTCATCTTTCCAATCTCGGGAATGACTTGTTTTTGTACAGATTACAGCAAGCTTTGCAAACATTTTTGTCTGATCAAACTGTGTTTGCATCTCCTAAAACCGGAGAAGAAGGGCCATGGCTTCGCTATGACTTATTGGGTCATAGTCTGTCATACTTGACAATGACTCGGATATATGATTTTCTTTTCACCTAGTCCAGTCTACCAGATATCTAATATATCCAGTATGACGAATGTAGATTATCTTGTTTGTTCCATTTTGACTATTATAGGCGGGATTAAACCGTCAGTTTTATGTTTATCCAAGTAGAATAGGCAGTACCTGTTCTGATTTATTGAGTTTTGCCTTAGGTCATTTATAATTAAACATTTGTAATAAAGGTTTGAAAGTGTTCGAAGTTTCTATTGGTTTTAGTGTTGTTAGCTGGTGTTTTATTGGTCAGTTCTTTTTCCCTCCAAAAGTTATTGGTGGTTTTCAGTCATTCTTTGTCTAGTAAGGTTCTAGAGAAGTTGGTGAAAATTGATAATAGACATTTGACTGTTAACTGATCATTTCTTTCACAAGGTAAACTTGTTTTCTAACTTTAATATTATTTCTAATTAGCAGTAAACTTAAATATGCTTGGGGGGTGTCGCTGGAGGTAGTTAAAGTATAACCACAATTTTTTGCACAAAACATAAATGCATTTCATTGATATATCTCTCAACAATAGCATCAATAAATGTTTCTCTTCTAGAAACAATGAAAGTATTGCAACACTTCTCTGAAATGTCAGGAATAAAAGTTAATTTTTCAAAAATCAATACAGTATGGATTGGATCAAAAAAAATATTGTCAGGATACACTTTCTAAATTCTGTCAGATATAGAAGAAGAAACAAATAAACATTTGTTTTGGGAATGTGATAGTGTTCAACATTTCTTAAGAGAATTTGACGTCTGTTTTGAACATAAGACCAATCTTCAAATATCAATAACAAAAAATAATTTTATTTTTGGATTTTTAGATGAAAAGAAAACTATACAAAATAACCTTGTTCTTTGGCTGAAATATTATATCTACATTATGAGATGTAAAGGGAAGACACTGAATGTAAACGTTGCGATATCGCTAATATATATATATAAAACAGCAGGAAAATATACAGTTGCAAAATATATTTAAATCACTAGCGCTTTCTGGATTTTAACATTAACCCTCAGGTGAATATAAATTAATAATAATAATAATTTATTAATTTGTATTCACCTGAGGATGGATGTTAAAATCCAGAAAGCGCTAGTGATTTAAATATATTTTGGAACTGTATATTTTCCTGCTTTTTATTGAATTATTTTGACTGTGTGATATCAACTCTTTCTATTTGGAATATATATATATATATATATATATATATATATATATATATATATATATATGTATGTATGTATGTATGTATGTATATGTAATATATACATATAAGTTAGAATCATAATATACATATATACACATAAATTCGTATTTTTCTTGCGGTATTCAACATATTCACATTCTTAGAAAGTCAGCAGTTTGTTTACATACGGAAACTCGTTTTTGTCACATATACATTTATTATGATTCTGTATCACAATCAGTGTTGATTTTGTTACTTTCAGCTATTTACCTTACACAGTTACTCGCTCGCTAAGTGATTTATGGAACCTGATAGTGGACATTCTTTGGTCAACTCTAGCTGTTCAGACAAGCACAGTCAGTAAGTTTTGCTTCGCCAAGATAGGTATCATAACCGTTACAAAACATATTTAATGCAAAATAGTCTTTTGCATACCTGGTTACACTCGAGTTTATCTGTGGGGCACTCTCGATGGTATTTGATTTAGACCACAAATATGTTCTGTAATCAATGATGAAGTGTTCATTGATATTTGTAAGCTCTAAAGTTTTTCCACATAAAGTTCCTTTTGGTAGGTTTTGTAAATCTGAGTCCAGTGCTAAATCAACATTTCGATCAAAAGTACAGGGAGCATTGCGATCATCCGAGTCAGTGTGTAGATCATGAACGCTTAAGATTGGGAAGAGAGTGCTTGATCGTACTTCCTTCCTGTATGATAAAATTGTGAGATTTCGGATGACGACAGTGAAACACTTACCGTGCATAGCGCTGTATAAGTCGGTGTTTGCTCTTCATTTCGTAATATGAAAGGCGAAGATAACGAACAGTGATCAATCTCACAACTCCCACAAGCAATACAAAATAGAGAGTTGGGCAAATACGGACCCCTGGACACACCAGAGGTGGGATCAGGTGCCTAGGCGGAGTAAGCATCCCCCTACCAACCGGTCACATCCGCCGTGAGCGCTATATCTTGATCAGGTAAACGGAGTTATCTGTAGTCAAAGTCAATGTGCCAAGAGCGGTCTAACAATCGGTATCAAACAAGTCAGACAGCATTTGACCCAATGATAGGTTGCATGGGCAAATTAGATCGTTAGAACGACCATAGAATTGGCAAAATAATGATTTTTATTGAAACGAGACTGTTGAAACCCCTGCACCATCAACTTGTTTGTCAGTAGCCTGCCTCGATTTAAAAACTGACCATACGCAAACCTCTTGCGTATCGAATCAGTTGAGAGATATAAACACCACATGCAGGTGATAATGGAATATTGCTATATAAATATGGGGAGTTGACGATGGAGAAGCTGAAATCATCCCGTTTCTCATAAAGTTGAGTTGTTAGTTTGCCTTTAGTTACTTTACTTTACTTTCAATGAAATATCTAAGTATGAAGAATCTAAGAATATTTGATTCGCGAGAAAGAGAGAACCACTCTCCGCCATTACCGAAAGTATGTGACAGTTTTTGCCCTACCCCTAAGGCCCCAGGGGTGCAAAAGTCCTGAAATTTACGATTTATGCCCCCCTTGTCCCAAAGACGATTTAACCAAATTTGAAAAGAATTGGACTGGTAGTTATCAGGAAGTTAAAAATGTTCACTTGTTAACGCACGATGGAAGATGAAGGACGTAGACCAAATGCAATAAAAAATCATATGAAGTCTAATGTGGACAATATATATATATATATATATATATATATATATATATATAAAAGCACTAAAGTTCCAACAACACCCGATACCTCAAAGTGTCGGATCCACAACATGGATACAAGGTCAAATACAAAAAATTATACAAAGCACTAAAATGACCAACGACACGAACAATCAGATTGTCAAATTTTCGGGACGACCCGTCCCTACTTCAGGACAAACGAAAAGAATTACATAATGTGATCAATATCAACAGAGCATAATAACAAAAACTACATATAAATACATCTAGCACTACAACTACACTAATCTACAAACGTATTTACAACGCAGACTACATGTTTTTGGTCTTTAGGCTTGCCAATCAATGTTAAAAGTGGAGCGAATTAGGACATACCTTATTCGTCCAAAGAGCTGATCCAAAATGTCCGAAAAGAAAAATAAACTTAATTAATCTCAAGTGGAACGAGTTAACCCAATTACGTTGACAAATAGTAAAGCTAACTCGTACCCAGAGAGATTCTATTTTAACCATGCATAATCTATAAAAGATAATAATAAGTAACAAATACAAAAAAATAAATAAATAAATGAAAATAAGCTATGTAAACGAATTAAGAAATGAACAAAGTTTGAGAGAAAGATAATGTAAACAACAAGTTTGAATCAGTTAACAAACAAAAACAAAGAATAGACAGCCCAGGAAATTGAATCAACATCAGACATTCCCGTACTGATCATGTCTAGGGTAGATGTGTAAAAAACATAGAATCACGGAAACTGATATATGGGTTTTACATGTAAGCAATCGGTTATGAAGTTAAAAAAAATATTTAAAAAAAAGATGGGCTGATTGTAAACAGAATTGAAAAGAAAAAAGAAATGTGTTCAAAAATGGTCATAGTACCACTGTTAGGGACATGATCAGACGAGTAGGTCTAGATGAAGCTTAAAATCTAGTAAGGGTTTAGCCCGTATTCATCCTGGTGAAGTCAGTAGGTTTGTTGATACCATGCGGTTCAAATGACTTCAACCTGTGCATCCAGAATTTTTCCTTCTGCTTTCTTTCGGTATCTGACCAACTAGGGTCATGATCAATAACCACTACTGTCATGTCCTCCCATCGGTGGTTATTGTCATTGAAATGTGTTGCTACTGGCAAATCTTTTTTGGTTCTGATGGAGGACCGGTGGTTGTTGACCCGTCTGCGAAGGTCTGTTTTTCTCCTATGTACTGCTTCTGGCAGACATCGCAACTGATGAGATAGATGCAGTTATTGGTTTTGCAGGAAAAGTTTCCCAATATTTTATAACTGCGACCCGTGACAGGACTGCTAAAACACTCAGTGTCTGAGCTATATTTGCATAATTGACATATATATATATATATATATATATATATATATATATATATATATAGACACACACACACACACACACACACACACACATATATATATATATATATATATATATATATGTGTGTGTGTGTGTGTGTGTGTGTGTGTGTTAGAACTCCACCATGGACATGTTTGCTGTAATGAAGTTTTCTATAGTTATACACGGAATAGTCTCTTCCGTTCAGGTCCCAGGATGGGGCTTAATGGATCACGTGTTGAAAATGCAATATATTTTAGAAAATATTTACTCATGGACGTCAAACATTCAATCTGTTTGCATAATTACCTATAATGAGCAATGAACCCTCTGAAAACTAAAAATTGATTTGCCCTTTTAGAATCGCATTTCGATATGATGTGATAAAACTTACACACCTATGAAATAATTCTAAATTAGCAATTGTATGATAGACATACCAATATATTTATCATTTAGTAAGTATAAAAATCAATAAAACGCATCAAAGATGCGTATGGCCGAGTTGCAGTTTGGAAAATGATGCACGCTTGCATTCACGAAGAAAAACATGCACGTATTTAATATAGTTTATAAGTATGAAGCTTTGAATGGGCGCAATAGGTATTTAGTGTGATAATGACCTTGACCTTTGGAAAGCAACATGAATCTTGAATGTCATCAGGATTTGAAGTCTGATAAACATGCACCAGCAAGTACATGTATAAAAGTTAGAGGCAAGCTCAAATCTACAGTGTATAGTGAAAAACAGTGGCGGATTTAGAGGGGGCGTACCCCGCCCCCTAAAATTTTCAAATTTAAGGTAGATCGCGGTATCTTGTTTCGGAAAATGTACTAAACGATAAAAGAAGCAATAATTTCTTCCACTCCAGGAGAAATAAATAACAAAATCTTTTGATTTCTTGAATTACTTTATTGGGAGAACTTAATTTTTTCCAAAAAATCCTTAACATTCGGGTCATTTTATTAATTTCACCTTATTAAAATGATAGAAAATAGTACAAATGACTAAATAGGAGAAATATTTCAAGCCCCATATAATCTGTAAAATCCAGGAGCTTCTGGGGTCTTTGCCCCCTGGACTCCCACCAGGGCTTCGCCCTGGACCCACTGCCTCATAAAGTGGCGCCCCCCGTAACCACAATTCCTGGATCCGCCCCTGAAAAAGAGACTTTGACATTTGACCTCAAAATAAATAGGAACCTTCCTCTTTTGGATGTGATCATGTTATATAAGTCTCACAAAGATGCACCAAAAAGTATGAAAGTTAGAGACCAGAAAAGCTAATTGTGGACGCCACCCGCCCGACTGGACACCCATCCTTCGCAAATTTAAAAGCCGAGATTTGTTACGCAACTCGGCTAAAAATAGAGCAGTACGAAAAGCACACAGATAAAGCAATGACTTCCAAAGGTCAAATAATGTGCATACTCAGATGACCGTGAAGGCACATGGGCCTCTTAAGCAGCAGTATCTGCATATTTTCATTGGCTCTAAATGTCTTATATTTAGTCCTTTAACACAGTCTAAATTTAAATCAAACTTTACTCGCATTTTCATCTGAATTCTGGGTCAAATGAAATTCCATCTAAAAATATATGTATCTCAGTCTTAATGATAATAATGAAAATGACAACTAAGAGAATTATTGTAACATTTTTTTTATCGAGTTCATCAAAACATAGACTGATGTTTTAAAAAGTCTTTTTCAACAGGCCATGTTTTTCTGCCGCCACTACGTTTTCTTCGGTTGGAACCGTTCGTTGTTGGGATTCAGCTGGTTGCCATGGTTATCTAGGTCTGGCTTAGTTGCGGTTCCGGAGTAACTGCTAGTGTGACCCTCATATTTTGGATTGTTGGGGTTACACTGGTCAGACTTGTTGTCGTTGTTGGCTTGACTTTGTCCCCGTCCCGACATTGTGTTGTCTACAGGAAAAGTAACACGATATATATACATTGATAACACGATATGGTAAAACACACACACACACACACACACACACACACACACACACACACACACACACATATATATATATATTGTAAGAGTCAAGAAACCAAGAAACACGTCGTTAAACCAACCACAGATTTTCAGATAACTGAGCAAATAAAGCTTTGAATGAAGGAAATAAACTGATAAATCATCCTATAGCTTCTATAAAGAATATAAAACTAAGAGAAGGGCAAATATGGACCCCGGGCCTTAACTGGCACCTGAGTGTAAGATAATCTACAAAACTAAATATAATATAAATAGAATTAGCTTAGATATGCAACCAGGAAAATTACTATCCATTTCATAGCCTTTAGGGGTGGCTACCGATATATAGCCTGTGGTCCTCTTGTTAAATTACTCATTTGAAATAACAATTTATTGATTTGTAATAACAAATTGATTATTTAAAATAACAAGCTGATAATTTGAAATATGAAATAACAAACCATTAATTTGTTATATTAATATTTTTTAACGAATTCATTTTCCTATAAGAAATTAATAATTTGAAATAATTTGTTTATTTGAAATAACAAATCAATTTGTTTCAACAGATTAACAATTTGAAATAAAAATTTATTAGTTTGTTGAACAAATTAATAATTTGTTAAAATAGATTAATTATTTGTTATAACAAATTAGTAATTTGAAATAACAAATTGATAATCTGCTATAACAATTTAGGAATTTAAAATCACAAATTAGTAACTTGTTATAGCAGATTGATACTTTGTTTTAATATACTGCTGCGGTCCTAATATGCTTCCGTAACAATCATTAATGTTTTAGATGCAACGATTTTTATGTATTTGCCAGATTTTTTTGGGGAGGGGGGGTGTTGTTTTGTTCATTATTATTTTTTTTTCTTTAGATATTATCATAAAGTTCAGCTTTTAATCTTGCGAAGTGAAATATTAAATTTAAACAGGGTGATTGAAAAACATGTCTAAGATCAAATCAGCTATCAGTATGGGACCCGTCAACAAGGGATGCTTACTCTTCAGACGCCTAATCCCACCTCTGGTATGTCTAGGAGTCCATGTTTGCCTTATTCTAAATTTATTATCTTTATTCAAAAGGATTTATGAAATTGATCACTGTTCATTTATTTCATGACTTTCAAATACATCAAACTTTTTCACAGAAATCTTCAGCGATTTAAAAAAAATGTGATTAGAAAATTAGAGTTCGAAAAATGGATATTTTTGGTCAGGTTTTGTTATTGATAATTTATTGTACCTTGAATCTCATTCGAGAACTTCATAATACGTCATAGTTGCTGTACCATTTCCGAAAGCAGACTTTCATAAATAACGTAATATGAAGGGCAAAAATATCTTACTATATATGTAGCAATCACTTTCATGGAAAAGTTTTAAAATATATTTTAATTAAATATGAATTTGAAAGAAAAGTAGATCAGCAGCCAAAGTTTATTTCTAATTTGATTTGCCTCGTTTTCAGCACCCAACTACTAAGTTTTTAGTTCAAAATGGAGGCAATTATTTCAAATAAATATGACGGTTGGTACATGTACTTGAAATTCAAGGTTTGTACATGTACATGAAAGGCATATCTAATTACAAATATTTTTTTTTTACACTAAATATTTATGATGACCAGTAGCAAGGCTTCTGCAGAATAATCAGGGCAGTTTCCTAAGACATATAAATTTTACAAGGTTTTTTTCCTTTTCGATTTTTATTAAATTAATCAATAAACTCGTGTATTGGATGGCTTGCAATTCTATTGTCTGTTTAGATCGACATGTGTTTAATCCTTTTTTTTAAAAAAAAATATAAAAAAAAGAAAACTTGCATGCAAAATTTTATTCCCAAGTGCCTTTTTTATGCAATGAGCACAGGGGCTCGTCACGAAATTTTGTCTTATCAAAATTTGACATCACCTATAAGACAACAATGTCGTGATGAGCCCCTGTGCAATGAGTTGAAAAATCGTACACCATGACAACTCTACTAAATTGCAAAATTAGATTGAATTATAAGTAATTTCAAAATACCTTATGCTTGATTCTGTGCAGCGGTGTATCAATCCGGATTATATGATCCCCCGAATAGCTTTGAGTAGAGAGACAAACTACTTTATTTAAATACCCCCACAAACGGCTTTTCTATTGGTTGCAATTCTGAGTCATTTTCAAAAAAAACCAAACATTATTCTTGGAAGGAAAACAGAAAGTTCATTGCATTAAATGTTTTCAGAAATTTATATTCTTCAACTTGGACCAAGTCATTTTGAAACTTTTTAATGGACGATATTTCGACTAGGTACCATTGGTGTGCTTCAAATTTTATTTCGTTTAGATATGTTGATAATATCATGCCTACGGAATAAATGTCACTGCACACAGAACCGAAATTCTAGGTTTTGTTTATAATTAAACATTAATTGATTATTTATACACTTATTGTTTTTATAACATGAACAGGACTGCAAACAAATGGAAAGTGTTATTAGCACAATGAATACCATATATATATATATATATATATATATATATATATATATATATGGGGTCAATAAAGGCTATATTTACAAATTTTCGGCTTACTCCATATATTTACGTCTACTTTATACCGGTTTTAACTGGTTCGATATCTATCATTGGAATGACGGGGCGGGACGGGTGCAAGAATGCCGTGGAATAAAGCTCGTAATGGGAGGGGGAATCACAGCGGAATGTAAATATATAACAAACATATATAACAAACATTAACTCAGATTGTCTTCCCTTATCATACAAACGTGTATAAAACAGATACAACTCCCTCTCTCTCTCTCTCTGGACGATGAAACCTGGTAAGTGAGGACGTCCTTACAATGTGTAGAAGAGAATGCACAGATATGTTATTGTAAAGGCAAAAATGTACTGTGTCATATACATGTATAGCTATAGGGACACCTATAAAAGTGTATCTAATACTCTCTTTCCAATTGTGAAAAAAAAGGTTTTTGAGAGAGAATATTAATGAGAACTTGTTCCCACACCATTTGTCCTTACTAATCTAATATTTTGTATCTACATCTTTCACATGCCTCTCTCTCTCTCTCTCTCTCTCTCTCTCTCTAGTCGACCAAACCTACTAAGTGAGGATGTCCTCACAATGTGAAGAAGAGAATACACACATATATTATTCTAAAGGCAAAAAAGTACTATGTTAGGTATAGCTATAGAAATATCTATAAAACTTTATCTAATAATCTAATACTCTCTTTCGAATTATTGAAAAAAGAAGGTTTTTGAGAGATAATATTAGTAAGGACATGTCCTCACATCACTTGCCCTCACTAAGCTAATATTTTGTATCAACATCTTTCACATGCTGTAGGTTACATTTATAGGACGTGGTTTTTTTTTTAATCCTCATAGTGCAATTCTGTCCTCACAACTTCTGTCCATTGGTTGAAATTTGTCCTCACTTTACAATGTTTATTGAATCTCTCTTCTCTCTCTCTCAAAGATGCGTAGAATTATGAATTTATACATGAAACATCTATACAAGTAACTGTTAGATTGTAAATTTATTATTTTTCCTAACACTGGCATTTATTTTGCAGAGCATACATGTTCCTGAAGAATTTTGGGAATTGTTAAATCCTATTGAGCTGTGCTTATCTTGATTCACAGAAATAAGTATTTTCCACTAATCATACAGCCTTTTCTACACTATAAGTGTGTGTGTGTGTGTGTGTGTGTGTGTGTGTGTGTGTGTGTGCGTGCTTGTGTGTGTGAAGGGGTTGTCTCTCATCAAAAAGATAATAACGTATAAAATCCTCTTTCCACGAAAATGTTTCGTCGTCCAACAAGATTTATTAAACCCATAAAATTAAAGATAAAATACTAAGTTTTTTTTTCTTCCAAAGTTCTGACTCTTCTCGATTTTCTAAAAACTAATTGGTTATATTGGTTTTCCCACATCATTTAAAGTTTAAAATAGTGACACGTCAGAAAACATCAGTGTACTATTTATAAGTTTTGTTAAGAACTGTTTTAAATCCCTGTAGTTTTTCTAATATTTGAACAGGACAGTGCTCTGTAATGTTGAATGTCAAATGGATTACTACTATAATTAAACAATGTAAATGTAAAATGTAAATCCCTATCCACTTTACGGAAAGGATGTTTGGCTTCTAGATATTGTCAAGTACCAAATACACTGAAATTTAGAGAATTAATGACAACATCAAACTTTAAAACATTAAAAAAAACCACTACGCATATTTATTTCTAAAATCCAAGAGTTAGTCTGCTGTCCTCCCTAACATGTATATTTATTAAATTCCCGAAACTCTTTGTGTGCATTATGCCCCCACCTCTATTTTTGTTCTACTCTGGATACCGACTTTGTGTATTGTATACTGTAATATTTGTATTTCTCTATACCTTTGTACATTATTTATGAGAATAAATCATCATAGATTCGTAGATTCTATTTTGTGTTATTGAGTATATATGTGCATGCATTATTTATATGCTTGTATTCTTGGCAATATTGTTTATATAATTATAAAATTATGTTTATGTACCTCATGTACCATTGTGAATGGTTTGAAAGTATAAATGAAATGAATTGCTTGCATACGGGTGTATCAATTAACGTCCAACTGTACCATGCAATTAACATACATGTGTACTAGTAATTAAGGTACGGGTATACCTATTCACAGATAAGTGTACCATTTAACGAACAGGTGAACCAATTAACATATCATACTAATTCTATAACTTCTAGAATTAGCTCATAAAAATCCCCACTTCTTGATCAAAAATATCTTTCGAAGGTATTATTGAGATTTATTTTTTCACATTATTAAATGTCATTATTTATCTAAATATACACCTTATTGTCTGTAGAGAAATAGGGGTTTTATTTACGTGTAGTCTTTTATTAGCATAAATAAAATGTTTGATTCTAAGCCAACCCATGCAACTGGAAATTGTCTGATTCGAAGCCAAACCATGCAACCGAAGATTGTTTGATCATTGTACAGTATGAGTAAGAATTTGTTATTGCAAATATGTTATATCAGTGCCATTTTAAGATCACCTGGTCTGAAAGCTCAAATGAACTTGTTCTGATCGCCTTTTCTCTGTCCTTCGTCTGTCCGTAAACTTTTCATATTTTCATAATCTCAAGAACCATTGGGCCAGTTTCAATCAAACTTAATACAAATCAATATGGGTGAAGGGGATTTAAATTGTTCAAATGAAGGGCCACGCCCCTTCCAAACGGGAGATAATCAAAATGAGGCAAATATAGGGTGGGCTCATTTAAAAATCTCAAGAACCACTGGCCCAGAAAAGTTGAAATTTACATGAAATATTCCTGACATATTCAAGTTTGTTAAATTCATGACCCCCAGGGGTAGGGTTGGGCCACAATAGAAGATCAAAATTTTACATGCGAATATATATAGAAGAAATCTTTTAAAACCTTCTTAAGAACCACTGTAAAATTTACATGAAAGCTTCTTGATATAGGGGACACCATGGGGGATCAAAGTTTTACATGCAGACATATAGGAAAATATTTTAGAATCTTCTTCTAAAAAACAACAGGACCTTGGTTTGTCATGTTATATTCATATGCAAGCATTCCTGGGCAGTGCAGATTCAAGTTTGTTCAAATTGTTCATACATTTTCTACCAATCACAAACGAGAGGAAGTGTATTGTCCGAAGACTGTAAAATACTTCAACTACAGTCAACTCTCGATAAACCGCCACCTTTTGTTCTTATGAAATTATGGCATTATAACGAATTTGGCGATGAATTGAATTACTGCCATCTTGAAGAAATAGAGTTACCGTTCTTTTATATGTAAGAGTTATCTTTCCTCTATTTACAATACTTATGTAATGCAATTTTCTAACATGGTTTTTTCCCAAACAGTAAAATAGTTTTATTATAAAATAGTTTTATTATAACAAGGTTTCAATTTAAAACAATACACACAAACACAATCATTTAAATCACATACAGAACACATTATGTTCAAGTTATTTAAAAAACGTGTCCAGTGTCGATTGTTTTGATTTACTTGCAGTAGACTTCGAAATAAAATCTTGTATATAAATACATTTTTCAATCACGTCTTTGTCGTTAAAAGTTTCACAAAATCGAAGAACTTTTTCTAAGGCAGATTTGGCTTCATTTGTTGTCGGGACTTTTGATTCAAAATCATCATCGTATTCGGACTCGTCGCCGTCGATACTCGGAGCGTCGTCTGATCTTGTGATTGAATCCATTATCATATCGTCAGTTAGTGTGTCGCAGTTAACAGAATTTTTGTCGAGACCAACAAACTCTGCGACAGACAACTGCATATCATCATCGATTTCTAATCTCCGATATGCCTCGGCCAACAGATCAGAAAAGTCTTCTTCCCCGGAATCGGTAGATGTTGATATATCGTGATCATTGTGGGCATTCACGGTCAATCCGCTGTGGCGCCAACAGTTTTGAATTGTTGTCGGGCTTACTTCATCCCAAGCTCGTTTCACAAAACGAATATCTTTATCAAGTGGAACGATTGGCGGTTGCTTGTCATCAATACAGTGAATGAGGTGTTTCAACTGTTTTTGACGGTAGTAACTTTTAAAGCATTGAATAATTCCAGCATCAAGGGGTTGGAGATGGCTTGTAGTTGTGGGAGGGAGATAGTGGATCCGGACATTGGACAAGAGGGGCTCGGCGTGACTCGGCGCGTTATCCATGATGAGAAGGACTTTTCTGTTTTCTCGTCGCATCCGTGCATTAAATTTTCTAAAAAATTCACAAAATATTAAAGATGTCATCCAGGCCTTTTTATTTGCAGTATAGTCTACATAAAGATGAGCATTGAAATCTTTAAAACTTCTTGGATTTAATGCCTTTCCTATAACGAACGGTTTCAACTTGTCCGACCCATCAGCATTACACACAAGGGCGATCGTTATGCGGTCCTTCATCTTTTTAGTACCCTTCACATGGTCACTAGTACTAAGTGAGCGATCGGGTAACATTCGGTAAAACAATCCTGTCTCGTCTATGTTATAAATATCTTTCAAATCATAATTTTTCATTACTTCTATTGCCTCTTTCCGGCCATCAGTAATCAAACTCACATCAATTCCGGTACTTTCACCGCTTATAATTCTGGAAGAAATTCCATGACGTTGTTTGAAACGAGTTAGCCACCCTTCAGAATATTTGAAATTGGATATTCCTAGCTCTGTACCATACTGTTTTCCTTTTTCAATTATCATATCCCCGGTAACAGGAATGTTTTTTGTCCTGACTTGCGTAAACCAGATAAACAACGCCTTTTCTAAGTCAGTATTATGTGCACTGCGGTGCCGTTTCCTGGCAGGCAAGCCTTCAGAGATTGGGTCAGGGTCGGCAAGAATTGCATCCTTGGCTGCTAAGATGTCACCCACTGTCCTTCTTTTTATAGACTTTTCCCATAAAACAGAAAAATGATTTGTAATATCCTGATGGGTACATTTTGGATGATTTCCTTGGTACGTAATGATTTGCTTTTTCTCATCGAAATTTAACAGAACCCTCTTTCGTGACGAAGCCATAGCTAAATTCAAATGCATTTCTATGATGTATAAACAACTTGACTACAGTTCATCTAGAGTAATTTTCTTGTTTATTCAATACAGCAATTACTGGGATCCTTCTGTCCAGGTGTACGCCGGAGATCGATAATGACCAATTTACTGCTTCACTGACCACGTGCACCCATGGCGGTTTATCGAGATAATTAACACGTTGAAATAGACTTTTGTAATGAAAACACTGTGGCAAATGGCGATAGTGAATTTGGCGTTTTAACGAGAGTTTTAAGTAACGGGAAAAATGTTCCTAGAAAAATGCGGCGTTATAACGAAAATGGCGATGAATTGAGTGGCGATAATTCGAGAGTTAACTGTATATAATACCGTCTTCCAAGGAAGACGGAAATCATGTTTGTCATCTCGTGGTTTCAAATCAAATCAAATCAAACAAAACAAAACAAATTATTAATGCAAGCATCAAATTCGGCCGCAACTGCAAGGGGAAGAACTGGAAAAAAGAAACTGTAATAAATCTCTTAAATACCACAATGAATATGAAATTGAGAGTAGGGCAAACACGAATACAAAAAAATATCAAAGGTGGGATAAGGTTTCCAGGAGTAAGTATCCCCTGTTAACTATAACTAAGCAAAAAATTTAGAAACCTTCATGTTTTTTTTTTAGATCGAAGCTTATTTCATCCTGCATTAGTTCTTCAATATAGTTCATTCTGGAAAGCTAAGGGTGTTGTACACGCTTTAACTAATATTCCATTGTATTAAGTAGCTTTCAAAATACTCATACGTAGAATGTATTTAACTATATATAAAATATAGCTATTTCAAATTTTAAAGTAAGTTATGAATGTAGAAAAAAAAATTAACAAATTAAACCGTACAACAAAGAGAAAGTAAGTACTATTTAAAAATTTAATTACATGAAAGAAAGCCATAAAGGTAATTGCCACTTTCAATGCGAAAATAATAGTACGTGTTAACAGATCCCGGGCACCAAACATTATTATTGTTATTTATAAAAAAAAATCATGATTAAATATATGTAAAAATCCTTATTCAATTCAATAGAATAATCAAAAGATAAGAGAATATATGTGATTGAACTCCATCTGATCATCAATTTATATATATACATATATATATATATATATATATATATATATACGCATTATACAGTGTATATATATAATTAAGTTTATTATTTTCATTAGGTTTATTATTTTATAGTGTAGACTTGCAGTAAATCACAGTCGTTTTTCTAAAACCATAACATATTAACCCGCCTCCTGGTGGCCGATAACAGAGTTTCTTTATTTTTTTCAACATGACCAGTCGGACTTGTAAACTGACATTTTACTCGACCGGACCTATTATCTAGTAGACTCGGTCAGTCGTACGTGCCTTAGTGTCAAACCCTGTATTCTTATGTGTTAATTGACTAATGAAATAGAGCGCATGTAACGGGTGATGAAGACATTGGTACGATTTTTACATGGAAAAACCACAGACACCTATTTCCAGTTTACCAGGATTTTCATTGCCTAATGTTTAGCGTAGTGCCATAAATCAAGCGGCTTTCGTGTTGTACGCTATATAGCTATATAATTCATTAAAATGTATCTTGAAAAATCGGTCTGAACTCATCTGTGGTCTAATCATTATGAAATCTAAAGCATTTATTATAAAACACATGGACATAATTCAAATCATGATTTATAAAACTTTGACCAAAGTATGTCTACTGAAAGTTTTAACTCTTTTCAACTTTTAGCACTACGTTTCCCTATATAATCCTTTGTAACCTTGAGTGTAATGTTCTTACCGTCACACACACTGTAATATCTATGGCTGTTCAGAAAGAAAAAAATAAGACACTCCAAAGTTCCAATGATCCAGTATTTATGCCAATGGTCCACCATAAAAATAATCCTCATAGACGTGTAACAGGGTGTTGATTGCGAATGGTAATGATGACCAACTCCTGTTGAGGTTCGGAACAAGGCGTTTATTCAGCAAAGTATATATTTAAAACAATAATCAAACATATGTATGCAAGGTGAAGATAACGAACAGTGATCAATCTCATAACTCCTACAAGCAATACAAAATAGATATGTATACATCATAAAATACAATATTACTTTTACAGACTAATTGCTATACAATTAATGGTAGCAATACTTACATACTTCAGGGGAGATAACTTTGTCTTACACAAAGTGTTATACATGTAACATTAAATACATGTAACATTAAATACACAAATGCATCTCCCAATATTTACTTTTGCCTATGGATAAAATGTTTACTGTACACTTATGCGTATCTTATTATAAACATTACAGTTATTACTTTGATATAAAATATACACTATGAGAAATATTTAAGTCAGTAACTCAAAATACTCAAACATACCATTCTATGGGAATAGGCCAATATATACAATGGTGAACTGTCAATGTGATAAATAAATGTCACCATATAAAGTTCGAACGTGCAAGTTAATCAAATAACTTACATCTTGCTCCTAATGCAATTATCATTAAAAAAAATATGGCCATTAATTAAGACACATCATAGTGAGACAATTGAACTACATGTATTTACACTTTATAGTTAAAATACATGATTCTCTCTCACTATATACTTTTACTCAGGCTGAAGTGCATAATCTTGATGCAAAATTATAGGATTTACCATTTTAGATATATATTAGAAGTATATGATCATTAGTAATAAACTTAGTGAATTACCGATTAAGAGGAAAAGTCTGTCTCAGGTAGTACTATCAGGTATATGTAAAGTCAAAATTAATATACTGATCTATGAATTGGTCACTTCAAATTTCAGACAAAGAATGAACTGACACAAAGAACTTTTGGAGGGAAAAAATCCCCAAACCAATAAAACTCAAGACACAAAACTAAAATACCAATGAAATTAAAAGACTTATGGACAACTTGGCCAAGACATAATTAGGCACCTCAGGCACTCTATACCAAAGAACTCACTAAGTGTTATGATTGACCGGATATTGAATTGCAGGTCCTTTGAAGGGTTATATAATTCAATACACATAACATTGACGTTAAATTGAAATAAAATGAAATAATAACAATGCACACATGCATATATGAATGCATTCTATGCATATTAGATAAGAAATGACTCTGCCACACTCTCCCTCCGATTGAAGAATGGCGTCCGCGCCATTCCAGGAACCAGAATGTGACTGACCGTAGAGTTATAAACTGGAAAATATGGACATAAAAATGATAAATGTACAATTAAAACATCACTTACCAGAAACTATACTTACAAGCGCCTGATTTGCCAACTGTCTGTCTTGTAAAGTTCCAGTATCAATTAGTTTCTGTAAGTAAGTGGCTCTCTACATCTAGTCTGGTGAGGTCAACTGCTGTGACATAACATAATCTTTGGTCCACTTTGGTTTTACTCGAACTCTTGTGGATGTTTTGGGAGGAGGTTGTGGTATACTTGGAGGAGTAGGATCAGGCTGGTTTTCGTCATCCTCAGGATCAGGTTCCTCAACGGATAATTCTGACATTGCTTCTGACTCTGGACTAGGTTCCTCATGCTATATGACTATGACGTCATCAGGAGCGTCCTCCTTCTGGTCATCTGGAGTATCTCTGTTAGTGGTGGTACCGGTACCTAAAGCAAACTCAAATTCAGAAAACGAATCTTCAATGTTGATATCCTCTTTATCACTGGATACACTGGATTCAGTAAATTCTTTTATCTTCGTAATCCTACATCTGGGTTTTATAATTGGCACTGGTAATCTTGAACCTATAGGAAGTAATAAATTCCTATGTAAAATCCTACACCTGCCCTGTCCATCCTCTCTCTTCACTTTAAACACAGGCATATCTCTGCTAGGCTGTTACATTATGATGTAGGGGGTGATCTTCCCATCGGTCAGCAATCTTATGCTTCTCATCAAATGAAACAACTTTAGCCAATACCCGGTCTCCAACCTGTAAATTCACTCCCTTTGTCTTCATGTCGTAGTTGTACTTCTGAAGACTCTAGTTATTCTTTATGGCTGTGTTTGCTACTTCATAAGCATTCTCCAGCCGTTGCTTCAGGTCGTTGATGTTCTTGGATGTACTTGTAGATTTGTTTCCTTGGTCCAAAACAAATACCAAATCTACGGGTCTCTGCCGAACATCAAGTAAAACGGAGAGAATCCTGTCGTTTCAGCTTTGTGCTGTTGTAAGCATGCACTAACGGTCCTATATGGGCTTTCCAGTTTGCCTTTTCGTCCTGTTGTAGTGTGCATAGCATAGAAAAAAGTGTTCGGTGAAACCTCTCAGTGATGCCGTTTCCCATTGGATGATAAGGAGTGGCACAGGATTTGAAATTCCTGTCAAACTGCAAAGCTCCTGAAGTAGCTTGCTCATGAAGTTTGCTCCTTGGTCTGAGTGGATCTTCGTTGAAAGTCCATAGGGAATGACGAAGTTGTTAAAAAAGGCATCAGCAGTGGTCTTGGCAGTCCGGTTCCTAGTAGGGACAGCTACTGCAAACTTGGTAAAGTAATCAGTCATGACTAGGATGTTTTGGACTCCATCATCTTTACATGCCTTTATGGTTAGATAATCCATGCATACCAGTTCAAGGGGAATGCCGTTTGGATGTTTACTAGTGCAGCCTTCTGGTTCGTGAGAGTCTTGAACTTCATACATCGGTCGCACTCCTCTATCAATCTCTGGATGTCATTCCTCATCCTTGGTCAGTAGAAACGGTCAGTGATAAGTGAAGTCGTTCGGTCTCTACCTGGATGTCCCATTTTGCTGTGGAGTAAATCCATAACTAATGGAACAACATCTCTAGTGATGATAATCTGTTGTTTCTTAGAACCAACGTTTAAAGTAACTTCTCTAATCAGCAAGTTGTCAACTACTCTCAGCTTCTTTTAAAACTCTTGTACAGAGGTTTTTCAAAATCACAGCTCAAAGAATCCATCTTGGGTCTAATTCCTCTCTGGACATGGTTGAACCAGCTAGAAATAAGTGGGTCCTGATGCTGTAACTTGCGTACATCAGCTCTTGACAATGGATCATACTCTGTCTGGATCTGTTGGAGTGACTGTACTGGAAGTGTCTCAATCAAGGGATGTCCTTGGTCTAAGTCACATATGGCTTTAACCGAGTCGACATCTAAAGTCCCTGGTAGCCTGGATAAACCATCTGCATAGGCATTTGTCTTCCCTAGTTTGTACGTGATAGTAAAGTGGTAGGCAGACAATACAGCAATCCATTGGTGACTTGTAGCGTCCAGTTTAGCAGAAATAAGAATGTACGTTAATGGTTTATTATCAGTGTAAATGGCAAATGTCTGACCCATTAAATAATCCGAATACTTTTCCGTAATAGCCCACTTAAGAGCTAAAAACTCAAGTTTCTGAGTGGGGTATTTCTTTCCAGATCTTGATAATCCTCTGCTAGCATAAGCTATGACTCTATTTTGTTCATCCTGATTCGGATACAGAACTGCTCCTAGACCTGTTCCACGCGCATCAGAATGCAGCTCGAAAGGTTGCGAGAAATCAGGGTAACCTAAGATGGGAGGCGAGGTTAATTTTTCCTTCAAGATCTGAAAGGCTTTCTCCTGATCAGTAGTCCATTTCCATTTGGAAGATGGTTTCCTAGTGTGTGACTTCTTGCCTGTCGCCATCACATCTATAAGAGGTCGGGCAATCTTGGCAAAGTTCTTGATGAATTTTCGATAATAACCTACAAAACATCTTCCCCATTCTTAGGCGTAGGCCACTGTGTGACTTTTGACACTTTGTCAGAGTCAGCTTCAACCCCTTGTTCAGACACAATATGTCCAATGTATTTCACTCGGTTCATTAAAAATGAACACTTCTTCGGTGATAGCTTAAGTCCAAAGTTCCTGATCCTGTCAAAAACCGGTCTAAGTCTGTCTACATGTTCATCAAAGGTCTTGGAGAAAACAATAAGGTCATCCAAGTAAATAAAGCATATGTTGCGATGTAAGTCATCAAGACAACGTTCCAGCAGTCGTTGGTAAGTATCTGGCGCATTGGCTAGTCAAAAACTCATCTTGTTGAACTCTTAAAATCCCAATGGCCCTACAGTAAACGCTGACCACTCCTTATGCTTCTCTTCGATCTCTATCTGGTGGTATCCGGACTACAAGTCTAATACTGTAAAGTATCTGTTTCCGGAGAGCGAGTCTGGAATGTCGTCAATCCGGGGCAACGCATAGTTGTCCTTAATGATTCTCGTGTTCAGTTGACGATAATTTATGCAGAGTACAAGAGATTCGTCCTGCTTCCTGACTAGTACTACGTTCGATGAAAATGGCGAATGGGAGGGTCGAATAATACCGCAAGTAAGAAGTTCCTGAATATTATTCCTAACTTCCTTTACCATTGCAGGAGGTATCCTTCTATATTTATGTTTGAAAGGAGTGGGATCCACCAATTCTATCTGCTGTCGGACTTTGTAAGTTGTTCTGATGTCGACGGAACTCTTGGAAAAATATCCAAATACTCCTTAATGAGATTTCTGCACCTCTGATTTTCTTCAGTCTTGACATCAGTGGAAATTGTGACCTTGGAAAGAACTGAATCTATATCACTGCGGGTTACACACTCTGGCAGCACTATTTGGCCTACAACAGTGACAGGTTGCAACTCGCATAGAATGTCTCTAAGAGATACTGATACAGTCCTTTTCGTCACATTACTGATCTCTATTGGTATGTCTCCTATGTCGTTGTAACTGTACAAATGTAGGGAATGTGTCACATCTAAATCAGTCGGAATACTTGATTTTTCTGTTGCTTTTGGCATGGCAACAACTGTATGAAATGGTATCTTCCTATCCAAGTATCCCTTGATGGTAACTCTTCCATTAGGTGGGATGGTAATTCTGTCAATCTCAGCAGATTTCACAATTCCCAATCTATTTCTATTCCTTCTAGGTTCTTTTTCCCTTAAAGCTGTATGACCCGATGTTCATGTATTATTTTTGTACATAATTACTTTAAACCAGATTAATTACTTTATAAAGTTATTAACTTTTCCTTAATTACATGCTTGAAAACATCTGCATGTAAAAGAAAACAGTGCGAATATTATTTAGAAAGTAAATATAGTGGCTACATATATAAATCATCCCATAATAGACGTCTATAAATAGACCCATGCGCGTCAGGGGAATCCCAACATGATGTATTAACTCATACGCAACTGTCTAGTTTTAAAGCTGAAAGAGCGTAAAACAACGAATTACTAAGAGGTATCTGATATTTTTATTTCTATTAAACTTATGTTACGGTACTGTTATAACAAAATACACAGCTTTACACAGATAAGACCACCGATGATCTGAAAGTTTAAACTGGTCACGTGACTGTCACTTGAAATGGCAGAGTGACGTGGTTATTTGTAAACATCGATTTAAAATCAAATTATTTAGGTTCAAACAGGTGAAATAATTTATGATATGTCATACAGTCTAATGACAATATACGTGCGATGATTTAATACCGTTTTTACGAGATGGAAAAAAAATATTGTAATTCGGACCATACAGCTTTAAGGTGATGCAGCGAATAGCAAGATACCAAGATGTATGCATGTCTGCATCCTGCAAGAATCTTGATCCGTATTCTTCTCGAGTATGATCTATAAGACGAGAAACTATATTTGTGCCAATCAATACTGGTACTCGTGAACTATAGTTGCTAGTAGGTACTACAAAAAATAGACAGTCATGCAGAATATTAACAGGCAACCCATGGAGAGTAATAGAAATACAAATATATCCCAGATAAGGCATCTCCTGCCCATCTGCATATTCGATATGCAGTACATCTAACACAGGATGCATGTCGATATGAGGCAAATGCTGTTTATAAAAATCCCCTCTGATGGTGGAAACTGTGGCTCCTGTATCTAAAAGAGCTAAGCATTCCTGATTGTCTATTCCTATGGTGATCTCATTTGGCATGCCTACAAGCTGATCTTTTCCTATGGGCCGTTCTTTGTATAAGCCGGACCCTTGGCCTCAGGGTTTGGCCTGTTATAGTATCATGACCAGAAATTATCATGGCAACAGTTTAAAAAAGGTGTCCAAGTGTATGTCTTTTTCCCTGTGCGGAAAGCTGGGTTATCTCCAAAGTTTACTAGTTACTGGCGTGGTCCATATGAGATAATGGACAGAATGACAGACGTTGCCTACAAGGTGAACTGTGGGACGCATGTTCTTAAGGGGAGGGAAGTGAAATGGTTAGAGGAGTTACCTCCCGTTACTTGTGTATGTATTAATACTTGATAATTTCAAATATTGTAATTAATTGGTCAATTGACAATAGAAATTAGCAAGTAACATTAATAAATGATATCAAGTTAGATGATAAGCATTTTTTGTCTAAAGAGGGCCAGTTTGCCGTAATTTTATCATACAATAGTTGGAAACTTTACTATATTAAAGAAAGTGGAGTATATGGGACGTTACAACCAAAGGGTTGAGACATATGTTAAGTGCCATAGTCTTTGACTGAGAATCCTGTGCACCCTGTTGTTGGTTGTAGAATCGTCACTTTAGTTTCTAGAAGTAGACTGTGTAAGTATATCTAGGTAATATACTGTGGTAGTATAGCCACTTGGTAAGGGTAAAGTTGCAAGAGATAGGCAAATGGTTGAAAGGCAACTGGCTAACAGTAAGACACCAGGCAGGTGTCGCATAGGCAACTGGTTGAAAGGCAACTGGCTAACAGTAAGACACCAGGCAGGTGTCGCTATTATTGAATGCTTATTGTCAACAGATGCCAGGCAGGCGTCGGCTGACTGTATATAGACAGTTGTCACTGGGTAATTGCATAAGGCACCAGGCAGGTGCCATCATTAAAGCATTTAGGTCACTTGATTCAAAGACACCAGGCAGGTGTCGCACTATCTGTATATTTTGCTTAATCAAACTGTCAGTAAACTCAGTAATCTGAGCACGGACCTACTGACCGCTAAGGTCCGACACGTTACAAAATGTTCAATGTCAGCGGCTCCTGGTTCGAAACGCGTGTGCACAACTAACTAATAGGACTTATAGCTACGTAACTCACCAAACTTGGTTTATGGTTATATATGTATAAATCATACAATACAATATTACTTTTACAGACTAATTGATATACAATTAATGGTAGCAATATTTACATACTTCAAGGGAGATAACTTTGTCTTACACAAAGTGCTATACATGTAACATTAAATACACAAATGCATCTCCCAATATTTACTCTTGTCTATGGATAAAATCTTTACTGTACACTTATGCGTATCTTATTATAAACATTACAGTAGTTATTACTTTGATATGAAATATACGCTATGAGAAATATTTAAGTCAGTAACTCAAAATACTCAAACATACCATTCTATGGGAATAGGCCAATATATACAAGGGTGAACTGTCAATGTGATAAATAAATGTCACCATATAAAGTTCGAACGTGCAAGTTAATCAAAAAACTTACAACTTGCTGCTAATGCAATTGTCATAAAAATATGGCCATTAATTAAGACACATCATAGTGAGACAATTGAACTACATGTATTTACACTTTATAGTTAAAATACATGATTCTCTCTCACTATATACTTTTACTCAGGCTGAAGTTCATAGGAAATTAATCTTAATGCAAAATTATAGGATTTACTATTTTAGATATATATTAGAAGTATATTATCATTAGTAATAAACTTCCCAATTAAGAGGGAAAGTCAGTCTCAGGTAGTACTATCAGGTATATGTAAAGTCAAAACTAATATACTGATCTATGAATTGGTCACTTCAAATTTCAGACAAAGAATGAACTGACATAAAGAACTTTTGGAGAGAAAAAATCCCAAAACCAATAAAAACGCAAGACACAAAACTAAAACACCAATGAAATTAAAAGACTTATGGACAACTTGGCCAAGACATAATAAGGCACCTCAGGCACTCTATACCAAAGAACTCACTAAGTGTTATGCTTGACCGGATATTGAATTGCAGGTCCATTAAAGGATTATATAATTCAATACACATAACATTGACGTTAAATTGAAATAAAATGAAATAATAATAATGTTTACATGCACATATGAATGCATTCTATGCATATTAGATAAGAAATTACTCTGTCACAGACGTGTTCACATGCAACCAGTAGCGGCCACTTTCCGTCTCATTCCCTTGTTTGTCCGGATGGCCATGAACAGCGTCACTTTATTGTGACGATTTTGAGCTACACATGTTTCACTCCTTGTGGTTTTATTAGTGGTGGTATGGTATAGACTCCTACAACTATAAACTGGTTTCTCGCTGATTGGTGCTATACACAAACACAAGAGAAGCGAGGTTAACATGGTAACAGTTTACTACAACTATTACTATAGAAATGCGAGTTAACGCATATAACGAGATCTCGAAAGAAATATTAAAACCGTGACGGAATCGGAGACGAAATAATGGTTTCAATATTCCTTATTAAAGTTAATTTCATAATTTGTACTGAAAGTATGAAGTCCTTTAAGTGTTAGCTAAATTTAGGTTCCAATTGGAATATTGTATCCATAGTTATCGATGTTAGTTAAACGGTTCACCTCAACTCAGTATGAATGAAAAATATTACCCACAATTTCAAATGAACTAAAGGTAACCCTATACCAATCTATCTGGATTCGAAAGTAAATCCCCATATTTAGTAATTAACAACCTAGCTTAAGATACAAATCAAAGTAAGCTGGAACCTTTACATTAAAATTCAACTATATCTCGCTTTATATCAAAGTTAAACAACTACTGTCGTTCCAATAGCAACATCTCACTTTGTTTTATGGAGCATGCCAATTTGTTTGGCGAGGCTTCTCATAGATTTCAATGAAACATGTATTACTGTTATTCACAATGACCAATCACATGATCGAAAGTATGGCATACCATGGTCATCCAAACTCACTTTTATTGAAACCTTAAAGCCAATCGGTGAGTGATATGAGATTTACGAGTGTTATTTGCGCACGGTTCTCCACGCGAACAGACACACTTCGTCTGGAATGATAGCATCTGTAAGATGATTCTCAGTTTGGCTGTACCATTAGTTAAGTGTGAGTTATCTGTGTTACTCTATATATACACGAGTTAACTGTCAGTTATCTGTGTTACTCTATACATACACGAGTTAACTGTCAGTTATCTGTGTTACTCCATACATACACGAGTTAACCGTTAGTTATCTGTGTTACTCTATATATACACGAGTAAACTGTCAGTTACCTGTGTTACTCTATATATACACGAGTTAACTGTTAGTTATCTGTGTTCCTCTATACATACAGGAGTTAATTGTTAGTTATCTGTGTTACTCTATATATACACGAGTTAACTGTTAGTTATCTGTGTTACTCCATACAAACACGAGTGAACTGTTAGTTATCTGTGTTACTCCATACAAACACGAGTTAACTGTTAGTTATCTGTGTTACTCCATACAAACATGAGTTAACTGTCAGTTATCTGTGTTACTCCATACATACACGAGTTAACTGTTAGTTATTTGTGTTACTCCATACAAACATGAGTTAACTGTCAGTTATCTGTGTTACTCCATACATACACGAGTTAACTGTTAGTTATTTGTGTTACTCTATACATACACGAGTTAACTGTTAGTTATCTGTGTTACTCCATACACACACAAGTTAATTGTTAGTTATCTGTTTTACTCCATACAAACACAAGTTAACTGTTAGTTATCTGTGTTACTTCATACAAACACGCGTTAACTGTTAGTTATCTGTGTTACTCTATACATACACGAGTTAGCTGTTAGTTGTTTGTGTTACTCTATAGATACACAAGTTAACTGTTAGTTATTTGTGTTACTCCATACAAACACGAGTTAACTGTCAGTTATCTGTGTTACTCTATACATACACGAGTTAACTGTTAGTTATCTGTGTTACTCCATACAAACACGCGTTAACTGTTAGTTATATGTGTTACTCTATACACACACGAGTTAATTGTTAGTTATCTGTGTTATTCCATACATACACGAGTTAACTGTTAGTTATCTGTGTTACTCTATAGATACACGAGTTAACTGTTAGTTATCTGTGTTACTCAATACATACACGAGTGAACTGTCAGTTATCTGTGTTACTCCATACATACACGAGTTAACTGTTAGTTATCTGAGTTACACCATACATACACGAGTTAACTGTTAGTTATCTGTGTTACACCATACAAACATGAGTTAACTGTCAGTTATCTGTGTTACTCCATACATACACGAGTTAACTGTTAGTTATCTGTGTTACTCTATACATACACGAGTTAACTGTTAGTTATCTGTGTTATTCCATACAAACACGAGTCGAGTTAACTGTTAGTTATCTGTGTTACTCCATACATACACGAGTTAACTGTTACTTATCTGTGTTACTCTATACATACACGAGTTAACTGTTAGTTATCTGTGTTACTCTATACATGCACGAGTTAATTATTAGTTATTTGTGTTACCCCATACTTAATTTGAAAAGTTAAACAGAATTGTTCGCTTCATTGAGTCTCGTCTTGAAAGCATGGTTGCCATGTCTAGTTTGGGCGGCAGGTATACAACATTTAAGAAAATTTAGACAAATTTCTTTTAATTCGAGAGCCAAGAAAATTATTATAGCATTTTTTTTATCGAGTTGATCAAAACATTGACATACAAATTAAAGAAATGTCTTTTTCAGCCAGTCATGTGTTTCAATTGCCACCACTTTGCTTTGGTTGGTGACTGTCGTTGCTTGGTGGTGTATGGTGTTTGTTAGTTTCATGAAGGTCCTTTTTATTTTCGGTTCCAGAATGACCGGTGATCTGTCCCCGGTTTTCCGGGTTGTTTAAGTTACACTGGCCGGATTTGGTTTTATTGCTGTCATGGCTTCCGTGTCCCGACATTGTATTTTATATACAGCAAAGTAACACGGTGTGTATTGACCTGTAATAAAAAATATAATCCCTGGTAACATTACAACATACAATTCCTGATGACATATAGAAACTTTAATCAGATTGACAGCTGATGCACAAACACACGAAATCCATTACAAGTATCCAATTATTGTACAAATGATCAGGTAGCCATTTTTGTTTTCAGGTTGTTCTCTCGTTGTGTGTTTTCTATCTTTGTAGCATCGAATATAATTACTTATCGCTAGTATATGTACTATGTTTCTTACTGCTCTAGACGTTCTTTTTATTGGTAACTTCTCTAATGAATATCTTCAAACATTAAACAACTCGACACACCTTGCTTTTTAGACTTTGTATCAACCTACGCAGCACAAAGTTAAGGTGACTCGTTACACCCTGTCATAGTTTCTCAAATCAGTACGAATTGATTTAATCATAAAAGATATGATGATATATAATACGTACGCCAAAAAATGATGAAATTCTTTTCTTATCGCACCGTTCTTTGTACTCGGAATATAAACCAAAACTTTTTAATACACTGGGTGTAACTACTGCATTTGACCATAAGTGAGTCAACATTTAATTTTTTCACTATATTTTTCATTGAAAAAACATTTTTATAAAAATTTATGAAGCCAATTTTCATGGGGTTTTTTTTCACATGTAAAACTTATACGGTACCAATTTTGATGCACCAGATGCGCATTTCGACAAATAATGTCTCTTCAGTGATGCTCAACCGAAATGTTTGAAATCCGAAATAACTATGAAGTTTTAGATCTAAATATAGCCAAAAACAGCGTGCCAAACAAGTGAAGCCAAATTCGTCCAAGGATAAGAGCTATGCATGAGGGAGATAATCCTTAATTTTGAAATGAATTTCTAAATTTTATAACAGCAATTAAATATACATCCGTATTTTCAAGCTAGTAACGAAGTACTTAGCTACTGGGCTGTAGAGACCCTCGGGGACTAACAGTCCACCAGCAGAGGCCTCGACCCAGGGGTCATAATGTAAATATAATGCAAAATTGTTCAAATTCTCTTTTCCTATGATGCTGAGCAAATTATGATACCATATGATCATTGAGAATAGTTGATGAAATCATCAAGGCAAATTTTTTAACCTCAAAATACAATTTCTTAACAAGTTTGTGCCGTAAAATTTCAATTTTTCATTTGACGTTTTTTTTTTTTACTGCAACACCTACAGATAAAATTATATTGAAATTATGTGAAGAAACTACAAATAATTCTGTATTTTAAAAAAAATTTCAATAATATCCATAAAAATGATCTACGAGTAACGCTGCAATAAGTTTTTTTTCTCTCTCTCTAAAGGGCATTTTTCAATGAACTGTATAATGAAAACATAAAATGATGACTCACGTATGTCCAGGTACAGTAAATGTTAGTATGGTCAGATATGAATGTATTGTGTATGCTTATTTCAAACTATCCTCGTCAGGTAGCGAAATATTTGCTGTTTATTTTTCGAAAAAAGATAACTCTATTTTTTCAGCGTGATAGATTGGAGTGTGTTCCAGTCCATCGTCATCTAGGCTTATTATTGTCACATAACCTCATTTGGTCTTTATACATTGATTCCATAGCTTATAAATCTTTTTAAAAATTAGGGCTTTTAAAAAAGCTTAAGTTCAAAATTGGTTGAAAACATCTGTCAAAATTGTACATAGCTTTTATTAGACCTACTCTTGGATGTGCTTCAATTGTTTGGGATGGCTGTTCTGTTCACGATACTGATAAGCTGGAAAAAGTACAATGATGAGCAGCTAGAATTGTTAATGGTCTTTCTATTTTTGCATCTAGAGAATCTCTTTATTTAGAAACAGGCTGGCAAACTTTACAAAGTAAACGTTATATTGCAAAAATGACTACCATGTTTAAAATTTGCAATGGTAGCGCCCCTGATTATCTAAATGAAATTATTCCACATAAACATGAAAATATATCCCTTTATAATACTAGAAACAGAGATCAGTTTTACATTCCAAAATGCAGATTAGAGTTATTCAAAAAATCATTTGTACCTGACTCTGTAAAACAGTGAAATTTATTAAATGTAGAAGCCAGGGAAACCATCTCAATCAATTCATTCCGCAAAAATATAACAGACATGCCTGTTAACATAATGTTTGAGAACATACACATGACGCTATAGATAATCGCTTTATTTGTACATTTCACCGCACGTAAAAATCTTTTCACCAAAATAACGATGGACCAAGGTGAAATAGGTTTACAAAATTCTGTAACAATATGCTTAGGTATCCTATGTGTCTTAAAAACCGAAAAATCCACATCGCATGACAAATTATTTTCGTAGTACTTACCGTTTTACAAACAATCGGTTGAAAAGTCGTTCGCCATAACAAACTTTATTGAATTCGTAAAATCAAAATGAATCAAGTAAATACCTGATAGTGGAGTCTGTGACGCTGTATCTCTCTGTATTGAATGCTTCCCTGTACACTGAGCACTTCATTGAAATACAAATACAAGTCGTCATTTTATTGGTTGGTTATTTACATTTTTTTTAATTATTTCACAAGCTGTCATTTTATTTTTTGGTTATTTCACAAGCTGCCGTTTTATTGGTTGATTATTGCGCAAGATCACAATCTGTTGGTTTGATTATTCCAGGCTGAACATCCATAAAGAGCAGTGGCGAAATTCATGAACGTAAGTTATACCTTCATTGATTTTATACCCTAATAAAAACAAACACGACATCTATTCCTTTTATTTATATACAAGGAAAGTGATTCACACGTAATTGCGTCAGGTGATTCACGTAAGTCACATGGATTATATGCAAAATTTTCTGCAAGAGAAAATTTCTAATTCTATTTCAAGTTTTTAAAATACCATAATTTACTTTATCATACATGAAATCACAAGAAATATTCTTTTATAGACATATGCATCAATAAATAATTTTTATATTCTTGCATAATAACTTTAATGTCCTCTTGTCGTTTTGATGATAAGAAAACCCAAAATATGACTGCAAACTGTGATATTAATGAATTCTTCTTGCTTCTTGTTTTGTGACATGTATATACGAATGCATGGTTATCACGTGTAAACAAGGCAAAAGGAAAA
This sequence comes from Ostrea edulis, assembly GCF_947568905.1. Lineage (NCBI taxonomy): Eukaryota > Metazoa > Mollusca > Bivalvia > Ostreida > Ostreidae > Ostrea > Ostrea edulis. The sequence goes on along the minus strand of NC_079167.1, from coordinate 22,918,552 downwards.
AGGTTTGGATGAAAATCGTACATGTATGACTCTCATGTGCGATTCGTCCTATGATTATCGCACGATGTTCGCCTGTTCGCTTGATTTTTACCGCCGAAAAATGGCTGAAATATTGCCAAAACGGCGTAAAACCCCAATCAATCAATCAATCGCTCGATTTTAAACGAAAATGAAAATCATGCAATCCACTTTTCCCTATGTAAAACTAAACATTTTGGTTCTCGGGTTGAATAAATCACATATCGCCCTCGACCTCAGTCAATAAATGTATAATGTTACCATGTGCTATTTGATGACATCATCTGAGCGGTTGTCAGTAGTATAACGTCCCTTTTATGGCTGGGTCAAAGGTCATTTGATCTGAGTCGCGTTGTTCTGCACTCACTTGACCCAGCTATAGGGACCAGAGTTATCAATCGGATTATGCTCGTCCCTTTGCGTAACCGGTTATTAGCGGTTACGGAAATAGCCGAGTAGTTACGATTGCGGAGTTATTTGACCTGGCTATCGGGGTGCACTCAGTTGACCCGACTATCGGTCACCACTGTTATTCGACTGGGATTGATTACTCAGCTACTGTTCTCTGTGCATTGGTTATCGGACCTGCTTACTCATTTCATCTATCCCATATATGTGACTTGCTTATTCAGCTATCGGGTTGCACTCATTTAATCCACCCATTGGAGACGGGTCATTTCTCGGACAAGCGGTTGAAAACCATCACCGTTATTAAAACACAACACAATTAATAATAATATTTTAGATATACAACTTAACAATGATTATTTTAACAAAACATATTTATATATAACATGTATGTTTTAATCCATATTTGGATTGCAAAACCAGACAAACAGAAATACTATGAACCAACTTTTATTCGCGTGTGATAATTTTTTACGAGGTTCATGAGAACCTCTACATCGCGAATATTTCTCGCCACGAACAAGCCCTTTACTGTTTCTTGTATAATAAAGATAATCTCGGTCGCGAAATTAGTCGTCGGTGGTAAATCGCAAAATGAAGTTGTCGCGAATAAAATTTGGTTTACAGTACAATGCATGATCCAGTAAATATTCTACCAAACTCCTATATTAGCTCCTCACGAAAATTGAAGTCCTGTGAAGAAGAAATTTCAGACGTATTATGCCATAACAAATGCATAAAGTGGCGTAAATAAAATATTGATTCTAAAAAATTCCATAGAACTTTCAGTAAATTCGAAATCACAAAACTTTTCCTAAATTAACACCATCTAAACTTTTCAACACTTTACACGACTATTCCTCCCGATAAATAAAAAACTAGGCTTTGACAGCTACTTCAATAAAATGAAACAAGGAAATACTCATATCTTGTGTTCAGTCATACATAGAGTTACTTTGTTAAACACTACTCTGATATTACGCACAAGTCCTCTGAAGTTGATATTAAAAAAAATGCTGGAGTTCCTCGTTGACAATATTTACGTAGGCTTTTAGTGATCAGGTCTTCGATCAGTCTGTTGGAATTTCAATGGGCACAGATTGAGCTCAATTATAAGCTGACCCATTTTTGTATTCTCGTGTGGCAGAATTAATTGGAAAACTTCTACAATAGAAGAAACAATATCTGGCTGTGTCCTTCAACTCGACATTTAGATATATCCACGATGTTTTATCGAGTAACAGTACTCATTATATTTCAGCATATCAATAACATTAAAACCTATGACTTTTCGACACTATACACGACCATTCCTCACGACAAATTAAAGACTAGACTTTTTGACATTTTAGACAGTTGCTTCTTCAACAAAAATGGAAAACGGAAATATTCATATCTAGTGATCAGTCATTCAAAAACTTACTTTGTTAAACGCCACTCTGATTCCACGAATAAGTACTCTGAAGTTGAAATATAAAATTTGCTAGAGTTCCTCATTGACAATATCTTCGTGGCCTTTGGTGATCAGGTCTTCCAACAGTCTGTTTGAATTTCCATGGGCACGAATTGTGATCCTTTGTTAGCTGGCCTGTTTCTATATTCATATGAAGCAGAATTTATTCAAAAACTTCTACGCGAGAAGTAAAAAGCTCTCGCTGTGGCCTTCAATTCGACATTTAGATATATCGACGACGTTTTGTCTATTAACAATAATGACTTTCATTTCATATGTCGATTTGATATATCCCTGTGAGGTCAAAATAAAGGACACCACAAATTCATCCTTTTCTGCTTCATACTTAGATATTGTAATGAAAGTAGACATTAACGGCAAACTAACAACTCAACTGTATGGCAAACGGGATGATTTCAGCTTCTCCATCGTCAGCTTCCCATATTTAAGTAGCAATATTCCATTATCACCTGCATACGGTGTTTATATATCTCAACTAATTCGATATGCAAGAACTTGTTCTACGTATAGTCAGGTTTTTTTTAAATCGAGGTAAGCTACTGACAAACAAGTTGATGGTACAGGGTTTCAACGGCTTCGATTGAAGTCAGCATTTCACAAATTCTATGGTCGTTATAACGATCTAGTTCGTCAATACAACCTATCATTTAGGTCAAATGATGTCTGACGTGTTTCATACCGATTGTTAAGCCGTTCTTGACACACTGATTTTGATTGCGGATAACTCCGTTTACCTGAACAGGATATAGGGCTCACGGCGGGTGTGACCGGTCGACAGGGGATGCTTACTCCTCCTAGGCACCTGATCCACCTCTGGTGTGTCCAGGGGTCCGTGTTTGCCCAACTATCTATTTTGTATTGCTTGTAGGAGTTATGAGATTGATCACTGTTCGTTATCTTCACCTTTCATCGATTCGATATATCCCTGTGAACTCGAAATAACATGCACCACAGAATCTTACATAACTGCTTCATATTTGGATATTTCATTGACCACAGATGTCAATGGCAAACTAACAACAGCTTTATGACAAACGAGGTGACTTAACCTTCCCCATCCTCAACTTCCCATATTTGTGTAGCAATATTCCATCATCACCTGCGTATGGTGTTTATGGCTCTCAACAGATACGATACACAAAAGCATGTTCTGCATATCAGATTTATTTAGTTATGAACGCTACTGACAAATAAGTTGATGATACAGGGGTTTCAACACTGTTCTTGAAAGTTAGCATTTCGCAAATTCTATGGTCGCTCTAATGATATAATTTGCGAATACAAGCTGACGATCGAATGTTATCTGGCATGTTTCATACCAATTGTTTGGCCGTTCTTTACATATTGATTTTGATTATCGACTACTTCGTTTTTCCTTATGAAGATATAGGTGTTTTGATATGGGTGTGATCAGTCTATAATAACGCTTACTCCTCCTGGGCGCCTGATCCCTCCTCTGTAATATCGAGGAGACCCTTTTGCTTTCTCTTTAATTTAGTATTCTTTTGGGGAATTATCAGATTGGTTGCTGTTCTTATGTTCATAATGAACAAAATCCAATTTTAAAAATACAATTTTTACAACATAAAACATAAGAACATAAAAACACACAGTTTGCCAGTTCATACAACACTGCTTTTTCTTTCTTCTTCTTTGAGGGCTCAATGTTCCTCCAATTATCCCGATTGGTCAAGTTATAGATTTCTTTCACTGGACTTGTTTCACTTTAGCAGCAATTTTTCATATATCTTGTACTGATCCAGTGTCCTAGCTGACTGCACTGATTGCAGGGTTATTCCCTTTCTGTTGATATTCTGGTGATCAGTGACCCATTTCTCATCAATTTTTAAATGAATGAAGTATGTATTGATGTTGTTAATTTTGGGGTTTCAGGGACACAGAAGTGTGCTTCTTTCGCATCAACTGATCTAAGCGTTTTCGATTTAAAAACTGACCATAAGCAGAACAACCTCTTGCATATCGAATCAGTAAAGAGATATAAACACCATATGCACATGAAAATGGAATATTGTTACATAAATCTAGGAAGTTGACGATGGAGAAGTTGAAATCATTCTGTTTCCCATAAAGGCGTGATGTTAGTTTGCCGTTAATATCTACTTTCAATAAAATGTCTAAGTATGAAGCAGAAATGGACGACTCTGTGCTGTCGTTTTATGAATGATAATTATCATTGTTAATAGATGATACGTCGTCGATATATTTAAATGTGGAATCGAAGTAGAAGTTTTAGAATAGGTTCTGCTTCCTAGGAATATAAAAACAGGTCAGCTAACCCAACAAAGGAGCAGAATCCGTGCCCACGGAGATTCCAACATACTGTTGGAAGACCTGATCACCAAAGACCACGAAGATATTGTCAATGAGGAACTCCAATATATCTTTTATTTTAACTTCAGAGTACTTGTTCGTGGAATCAGAGTGGCGTTTAACAAAGTAATGATTTGGATGATTGATCACTACGGTAGATAGGAATATTTGCGGTTTAGTTGAGGAAGCAACTGTCTATGATGTCAAAAAGTCAAGTGTGGATTGGTCGTGTAAAGTGTTGAAAAGTCACAAGCTTGATGTTGTTTTGAGAAAAGTTTTGCGATTTCAAGTTTACTAAAACTTTTTTAGAATCCACATTTGATTTACACCACTTCTGGCACATTTAGTCACACAGTTCGTTTGAAGTTTCTTCTTCACAGCTGTTAATATTGTCGTGAGGAGCAAAGATAGGGGCTTGGTAGAAAATTTAACGGATCCTGCAATGTATCTTTGTTTGTAAGGGTTTTAATGAAGTTTAGGAATCCAGTATAGGGACGGTAACTAATATGCATCCGACCCATTTTCTGGGATATTAAATGTGTCTAAAACTGAAGCATGGTTTTGAAGAATTTCGTCTTTTGAAAGGGCAGTTGGAGTGTAAGTACGATTACCAAAAGTGGAATTAATGCCAAGTTCGTTTAAAATACAGTTGTAATAATGAGCCATACAATTAATGAGCCATACAAACAAAGACAATATTTTTACAAGCTTTGTCAGCCGGAACCAAAACATATTCCTCATGTAACCTATCAAATTGTTTTATCACTTCTGGTTTACTAAACACAGAAGGATAGATGGTACGTACTTTTGTTTTAATATGTCTAATGCGGGATTTTAATATTCCTCTTCTACTTTTAATCCATTATGACAATGCACCAAGTTCTTTTTCTTATTTAGTATATCGTCTGGCATAATCCTGGACAGAATTCATAATGCTCTCGTCATTTGGATTAGACCAGGGAAACTTCATTTGTTTACAGATCGTTTTTATACCCGAATTTGCTTTATTGTAGGGCGTTGGTTGGTTGTATATTGTTTAACATCCCGCTTGAGATTTTTCACTCATATGGAGACGTCACTATTGTCGGTGAAGGGCTGCAAAATTTAGGCCTATGCCAGGCGCTTACGGCCTTTAAGCAGGGAGAGATCTTTACCGTGCCACACCTGCTGTGACACGTGATCTCGGTTTTTGCGGTCTCATCCGAAGTATCACCCCATTTAAGTCACCTTATACGACAAGCAAGGTATACTGAAGACCTATTCTAACCCGGATTCCCGTGTATTTATTGTAGGACGTAGTAAACGGCCCGATGACGCAGTGACCAATGGGTTGTAGGATGTGAGTAGTGTGAGGCATTTGCAACACTCCAAATTGGCTAAAGACTTGTGGGAAGAATGTGGTGTCTCTAAGCCACAATTTTCCAAGAAAATGCCCTGGAACCATCTTTCTCCGATCTTATCATTCACCACGGACTGTTTGTTGATTCCGCCTCGATATTAAGCTGACGTCTTCCCCTTCACGATAAAATAGGAGGAATACTTATTTCGATGGCATTCACATATGTCATGATAGTGACATTAGTTCGGTTGTTGCTGTTTTGTCCCACAAAATTTCATGATTTCTTGTCGGCAATGAAACGACCTGCTGGTGTGTTAAAAGTTTCGGAGGTTTCATAACACCTCAACAGACAATGTGGTTTTTCAGCAAGATTCAAATCATTGACAATGACTTCTAACTCTGGAGTGTAATTGTTTACAACAACCGGATTCATCATCCCAGCTCCAGAGAACTCAAGTTTTTCTTCGGTCCGGCAAATACGCCGGTTTCGAGATACACCCGAGTTATTTCCCTTTGGAGAACTCTCGTATATAGTGAGGCGCGAAATATTTTGTATACACGCGGGAGTGGGACTAATATTCATCACCTCGTAAGTGAATGTACTCTGTGCGTTTATCAGACACTGTTAGATCACCCGAATTCGACTGATACACAAACTAAGTAAGTTAAAAGTATTTAGGGAGTAATTAGATACATATAATTCTTATCATATCACGTTATTTCGTTGGTCATAAGTACCATATCAAAGATATTACTTGCAAATATGACATTGTTTTTATGTTTCCACTTTAGTAAAACATTTCTTTCGATATTATTTTGTATTTCCTACATTTACATATTAAAAGAGGAGCCGCTTTTAATACATTTCATCGTCTTTCTCATTGACTGTAGGTCCACTCTGTCCCACTTAGTCATTTAAAGTTACACTAAATGCACCTCCTATACAGAAGAGTTCGTATCTCGAAACTGGCATATTGAAAGATTGTGCCGCTTTCTGAACCCGCTCCTTCAGTCTTTTGATGGTCAATGAGGGTTTTTGAAGCGTATTACTCCTAACGACTAACAGAGCTCGCCAGTTCTACGCAGGATCTGTGCTTAGGTAGTTTCAAGATCTTGTTTACAGGTCTTTTTCAGCAGTTGAACGATTTTTATTTATTACAGACTCAGAAAGAGCCGTTTTTCTCCCCATATTTTTTTTATCCAAATCGTATTTCCCAGATACATGATTTTGAAGAGTAAACTTTGCAAACCCAAAGGATATTTGTTAGGTGACTACCTAGGCATTCTTAAAATGATAAAAAGTCAAATTTTCTTTTATTATTATTTCTATTAAGTTATAACATTTAGTTCATATTTTAGACATCGTACGTATTTCCATTTTTTTAACATTAAAAATTCAACTGTCAAATGTTGCTGAAATCTTTTCGAAGATTAAATCATCAATATGTACAATGTAACAGGAATTTACGATAATCTTGCTGGTAATCTAAATAACGAACTTCATTGACTGGTCTACGAAGTTTCAAAACTACCGCCAACAGTACTATTTATATCGAAACAGTCAGGTTACACCTGCTACACTTTATACAAGAAATGACAGAGAAAAAACCGAAATCTCTATAGCTTCCTAAAGGCATTTGCAATGTGACGTTTTCATCTTTAGCTAGACAAGCGTTTTGTTTACTTTGAGAACCGACCCAAACTACCCCTGTATCCGAAATTAGCCGAGTCAAAAACAATTCTACTGGTATTATTTCCAGTTTGCATTCGGTGACTGTGATTTTATAGATGTTTCCAGAAAACTTGATATCTCTCAAGACTGGCGATCGAGTGTCAGATCTTTCTTCACCTTTCTGTACTTGTTTGTATGCTAATCGAGTGTCGTATTTTAAAATATGTATTTCTAAAACTGTGTATTGTTCTTGTGCTAAAATGAAAACTGTAAACTATCATTTTATTTTCACCTCGTTGTTGAGCAAAATAAAAACAAAACTCATTCAGAAATAGACCAATGAAATCGAAGCGAATGTATTTCAGAAAATAGAATAGCCTTGTTCCCAGTATTTATATCGAAAGTCGTTAACTACGCAGCTGTACTGTTTCGTTGATTACTTACTACGGTACAGGACAAAATAGGTAAGTCAATGATAACAGTGGTACGTTAACCAGTTTAAAATATAACAGCAGTCCTGATAGCTGGATCAAATGGGTGCAATGATAACGGTCCAAGTAGGCGGGTCATACAATGATAGCGGTCTCAGTAGGCGGGTCATACAATGATAGCGGTCTCAGTAGGCGGGTAATACAATAACAGCGGCCCCAATAGGAGGGTTATACAATAACAGCGGTCCCAATAGGCGGGTTATACAATAACAGTGGTCCCAATAGGCGGGTTATACAATAACAGCGGTCTCAATAGGCGGGTCATACAATAACAGCGGTCCCGATGACTGGATTAAACAGGGGTCCAGATAGCAGGGTCAAATGAATAGTCAAACATCAACCCCGATAGCTGGATCGAATGAGTGTAACAACGAGATTCCTTTGATCGAGGTCAAATAATCTTTGACCCAGCCATGTAGGGGCTTTGTGCTACTGTTGTCCCACTGGCTGTACCGGTAGGTATCTACCATTGGGTCGTCCTTTACATATCCTTTCGCATCGATATTCAAATCTATATTTATGTATAATTTAAAAGATCCCATGATTCCAGCCTTACTCCTAAAACCAGGCTACATAACAATTTGAGTGCACACAATTTGGGAATGTTTACATATTGATCAAAAAGTGAAGATAACAGTGATCAATCTTATAATTCCAATAAATGACAGAAAATGAAGAGTAGGGCAAACATGGACCCCTGGGCATTAGCTTGTAAGGAACGGCCTGTCAATCGGTATGAAACATGTCAGCATTCGGCCTAGGTTGTATTTGTGAAATGACCATTGAATTTGCAAAATTCTTACTTTTAACGAAGCTGTTGAAACCCATTTAACAACAACTTATTTGTCTTTAAATCTAAATAATCAACCCAATCTTTTGTCTTTTCTTGATTATCACCCCTTGAAGGGGAATTTGTCCTACATTTGAATAAGCTTTAATTTCCTTTATCCAAGAGTATTCTATTCTAAGTTTAGTTGCACTTAACCCATTTGGTTCTGGAAAAATAAAATTGTGAAAATTTTACAACACTGACAAATCCATTGACCACAGAGAAAAACTCACATGATCCTTTAAATCATGAAAGCTAAAACTTTTCAATAGCTTGATTGCAAAATAATTTCATTTATCTGTGGACATTTTTCAAATGTTTGTACAACTTTTACATGAAAGGTGAAGATAACGAACAGTGATCAATCTCACAACTCCTTTAAGGAATACAAAATAGAGAGTTGGACAAACACGGACCCCTGGATATCCCAGAGGCGGAACCAGGTGCCTAGGAGGAGTAAGCAACCCATGTCGACCGGTCACACCCACCGTGAGTCCTATATCTTGATCAGGAAAACGGAGTTATACGTAGTCAAAAATCAGTGTGCCAAGAACGGCCTGACAATCCGTATAAAACCAGTCAGACAGCATTTGACCCAATGATAAGTTGTACTGGCAAACTAGATCATTATAACGACCATATAATTTGCAAAATGCTGAATTTGAACGAGACTGTCGAAATCCCTGCACCATCAACTTGTCTGTAAGTTGACTACCTCGATTTTAAAAAATTACCATATATACCGATGGAATAACCTCTTGCGTATCGAATCAGTTGAGAAACAAACACCATATGCAGGTGAAAATGGAATACTGCTACATAAATATGAGAAGTTCATAATGGAGAAACTGAATTCATCCCGTTTGTCATAAAGTTGAGTTGTTAGTTTGCCGTTAATATTTATTTTCAATAAGATATCAAAGTACGAAGCAGATATGTAAGACTCTGTGGTGTGTTTTATCTCGAGTTCTCAGGGATATATGAAATCGACATATGAATGAAAATTATTATTGTTGATAGATAAAACGTCGTCGATATATCTGTGAGGTTTTTATATGTATCTCCCCATTAAGTATTTTCTCACTTTTGTTGAACCGAGCACACAATGCAGTGGACATAGATTTAAACTATCAAAGATAGCTCTATATATTTAAACTATTAAAGATAGCTCTGTAGATTTAAACTATTAAAGATAGCTCTATATATTTAAACTATTCAAGATAGCTCTGTAGATTATAATCTATTGAATGTAGCTATCATTATATTTGCGAGATATTTTAGTGATATATTAATCTAAGGTAGCTCATTACACTAAAATTGTATTTAATGGCTCGGTAAAACACCTCTTATGAAGTATTATTTCACCATTCAAAGAGTGATACAAGCTCTCAATTATTTTATATGATTTTTTGTGATTTTCCCGGAATGATAAAAGGTGTTTTATTTGCAAATAAGAGATTCTTGAGTGCGAATTTCGATGTGATTTGATGCATAATATGAATATCTAAGGAAACATCAATATAAAAAGCCTCTAGATACTACTTTCTCTTTAGTTGATAAAGACTTCTTACACAAATTCCAGTTTTCAATAACTTCTTTTTAGATTCTCATCGATGAGAAAAGTTTTTACAATAAAAGCAATATCTGTACCCGCGTTAATTATGACTCGTCACCGCATAATAAGTCAGGGTCAATATTTTCTTATCTAATTCAATAAGCTTCCGTTTGTTGCGGGGGGAGGTAAACGGTGTCTCTTTCTACTCTACAGATGAAGCAAACGAATTATGTATTTTATCTCCTATAATTATGATGCTTCTTGAATAGAACATGGAAACCGTGCTGATTATTCTGCATTGATTCTATTGACGTTTTTAACAGACTGGTTTTATCGGAGACGTAACGACTGTTTTGTGTTTCTAAATATATACAGGTGAATTCCATTATATATATATATAAATGTCTATTTTTAATTTTCCAAACGTTTAAAGTGCTTCGTTCTAATTTTCAGATTACAATTCCTCGGGATGTCGGCTGAACGAAAATGTGTTCATGGAACTCCAGCAGACTATCAGTGTTTGTACCACAAAGAACCGATGTGTCCACAGTGCAGATTTGCTGAACTGCACGCATCCTGTCCAAAAGACACTCTTGGAATAACGGACGAGTTTCCACCACCGGGTACCGAAAGAGGAAACTGTTACGATCGGTGTATTGAAAATTATAGGAGCGCCCGCCATCTTCAAATCAAATGCTGTGATTTACAGCAAAAGTCACCAGTACCTCAAAGAGACAGTCTGGATACACTGTTCAAGGAGTTTAAATCGAAGGTTAATATTTTACAAGAAGAAACAGAAAAATGCATTGATGAATCTAAAACAATATGTCTGAGGAAATGTGCCTCCATACAATCTGTTTCTGCCGATGTCTTGACGGAGGTTGGAAAGCAAATGAAGACGCTTTGCGAGAACACACAAGATGTTAAGCATATTCATCGTGCAACCGAAGATTACACGAAAGTTATAGACGCCAAAAGAAAAGAACTGGATCAGTACGACTTAAACTACTTCTTAACAGTACATCTTGCTCGGTTATTTGACCCGGACCGGATTGTCCCGTTCCAACAAGCAATACTGAGCAGTCAGCTGATCGACAGCATTTACCCGCCGGAAGTTCATCCTAATCTTAATCTCACTCTATCACTGGACACCAGAGTGCTTTTGGAGAAAAAGGCAGATATTTCAGGTTGTATTGTGCTCAGGGACGGGGTCATTGCGTTAGTCGACAGGATGAATTCTTCAATTAAGCTACTCGCAGCTGATGGTTTGATTAAAAGCCAAATGAAGGTAGACAATTCTCCGTTTGACATCACAGAAAGTGACCAAGGTTTCTATGTGTCGCTACCAGATATATGGCAAATTTGTACCATTGCAATTACTTCCGGGAATAACGTGGAACAAAGGAACGTCATTGATACTAGGGGCAAGTGTTTTGGGGTTGAATACGGAGGACAAAGATTAGTTGTGTCTTGCCATTTGTCTGGATACATCTATGGATACAAGTATCGGTTAATAGGACCTCAGACTTGGCAGTTTTGTGTGTACGATAACGATAACGAACTGCTGCAAGTCATTGAAAAAGACAAATTGGGTAGATCGTTTTACATGAGTCAGGGGTACTTTAACTTTTGTCCATTTCGAAATCAGATCCTGTTTTTAGCCAATGATGGAAAAGTCGAACAGTTCCATATTACAGGGCCATCAAGCTTAGAGAATCTAGGACACCTGGGATCAACGGACGGTGAGAAGATAACGGCACTAACTTCCTGTGGAAGTACAATCATCACGTGTCACACAAAATCGGTTTTGTTTGGGTCTAGCACGTCCATGCTCCGTCTTCAGAGTTCTATTCCGACCGCAATTAGTAATGCAAACGTTAACATCGGTTTCCAAGGTCTCATGTGCTGTAACATAAGGTCAAAGGTCCTCGTAGTTTGTGAGAGATACCAACGAAACAAAGAAACTGTATTTATTTATACTTTCTAACCTTTATTAGATATAGATTGGGTTGAGTAACGTGAATTGTTTAAATGTCACATTGATAAGTGTTCACAAGCTTTTATTATACGACTTTCGTAGGCACCTGAAAAAATGTTATTTCAGTGTTAGATACTAGCTTATGCCATTCCTTTACATTCGGTAGAAAACTTAACTTTCGTGCAAACATTGAAACAAAAATAGTTGCCATGATCAATAATAAGGTATTTTTTCTCTATTGTATATATATTTTCAGTATAGATTGATTTCCTTGCTGTAAACAGTTATATATAGTTCTGAAGTGGTGGTTTTCTTAGCTGATGAAATTGGAAATTTGTCATTTGAACCGGTTTTTATGATTGTATGCTGTTTTAAAAAATGTGCGATTTTCATCTTTACCTCTGTTTATGTATGTCTAACATTTAGAAAGACAGAAACGCATATATTTTCTTTGATTGTTGATTAATATATTAAACTATAAGTTGTAATCGATACAGTTTTTCTGCCTTAAAGACCTGATACTGCAACCATGGAGTTGTATTAAGAAGTATACATGTTGTGAGCAACACCAGCTGCATTTGCTTACAATAAAAGTTGCATCCTGTCTAAAAGTTTATCGTGGTGTGTATCGACAATTATTTAAATTGTATATTCCTCAGAAAATTAAACTGTAACCAAATTATTTCATTTTCCCAATGCTCAGTTTTAGGTCGTCTCTAATGCTTGACTAGAGAACTGAAGGCGTCTTTATATATCAAAGTTCGAAATATTTTCGAATGGGAAAGAGATAACATAAACTACTAAAATACGCCGTTTCACAGAAATTCACATTCAGAGACAAGGCATACCCCAGCGTGTATAGTATAAGAACTGTTCTGTTATATCACATGCACTGATGAATGGGTCTTTTGAGTGATTACTTAGAATATCCTAAATCTACTAATCAAACTTGCCTAAGCTCTGCTTATTATTCTTGCTTTAATTCTGCGTGTTATTCTTGCTTTCATTATGTTTGTTGTATATAGTATATAAAAGGTATCTTATAAACTTTATCAGATATCATATTTACCTTTTTGATATTTAAAGATATCTTATAAAGTTTATGAGATATCTTATAAAACATATGAAATATCTTATATGTTTTATAAGATATTTTATAAAAATAAATTTATAAGATATATTCTATTTCTATATGCATTCTCATAAACTTTATAAGATATCGTGTATAGTTTATATGATATCTTATATATTTTCTGAGATATCTTATAAAACGTAAATTATATGAGATATCTTATAAAACATTTTAGTATTAGCATACAAATGAAAATGTTATTAAAAAAGTATTTTTTGTTTTTACAAAACTATGAAAATTTACTCACATTTAAATGATACACTTTCGCAACGAATCAAATGGATTTTGTACTTGAACGAAAAGTTTTCGTAGAAAGAAAGAGTTTGATATTTACAAACTTGAATCTGCACTGTCAGGGAGCTTTCATAATCAATTGAAAATCTTTAGTTTGAGCGCATATATAACAATACAACGATGCCTTGGTTGATAAATGGAACTAAGGACATTTCCATTTCAATACTAAAGTATATGCTGAGTTTCTACAGACATCTCAAACACATTGCATGCTCTTAAAATCCTTTTTTTGGAAATGCTTTGTTTTCTCCAAATCCATCATTTAAAAATCTTACCTTTTAAACCTACGCCAGGCAGAGTTTATCCTTTCAAAGTTCTGATATCTAACTGAATGAATGGCGTTACCTTTATATAGGAAATGTGCATTTTAATTCTTTGTCATACAGAATTTGTTTCAATAAGTCGCTGACACTTAACAGTCTCAATTTTTCCAGGATTTTTTTCTGATCATACTAAAAATTTGTCAAATCCATTGAAAAGTGAATACCTGAACATGTAAAAAGCCTCTTGATACTACATTCTATTTGGTTGATATAGACCTCTTACACACGTTCCAGTTTTCAATAACTTCTTCATTAAGATTCTCACCGAGGAGAAAAACTTTTACAATGAAAGCGTTTGTGCACTGTCATTCTCTCACCAGAGGGCGCGTTACGCAAGCTTCACATACACCTTTGTCCACGCTTGGAATCAAGTGATAATATAATCACATGATATAAACAATCATTCTCGGTTTCCTTTCCCTTTAAAAGTTCAGGCAACAGGTGATATATCGGGCTCTTTTCAAGCCAACTGACACTTTAATAAGTGCATATATACCATTTAGCTGTTTGTCTCTTATTTTACAAGTTTTATTGTATTTTTACAGCCTTTTTACTTTTGATTCCATGTTTACATTTAAATCTCCACCACGTGTATATCCTACATTCATACGCATATTAGGAAGTAGTTCCAAATTTATGATCAGAAAACGGCGATTTTAAACAATTTACAATAAGCTTCAATTTGATTGCACCAAAAACATATCATAATATGACTAAATATCTAGTCCTAAACATAAATGTTGGATCAAAGAAACTTTTACAAGATTTCTGTAAAAAGCCGTTGACAGAGGTGTAGTGCAAGGAGCGCACGGAACTCTGGGTAGAGAATGGTGCACTGTAATTAACACCCGTAAGCGTACAAGTCAGGGTCAATATCAATAAGCTCTCATAATTTAAAGAGAGGTGGTGGTGGTAAAAGGCGTCCTTTACTACTCTACAGATGAAACAAACGAATTATGTATTTTCTCCAATCTAATTAAAATTAGATCCAATGATCTGCTCACCTACTATCGCTTATATTTCTAAATAGAATATGGCAAAACGTTTGGATTATATTGTCGTTTTAAAATAGAAGTAAATATTGTTCTGTTTCTAAATATATACAAATGAATTCCATTTGATATAAATAAAAAAAATTATTTTTAGATTTCCAAGGGATTGATTTTCAGAATACAACGCCATGATGGCAGCTGAACAAAAATGTGTTCATGGAACTCCAGCAGACTATCTGTGTCTGTACCATAAAGAACCGATGTGTCCACTGTGCAGATTTGATGAAAGACACGCATCCTGTCCAACGGACACTATTGGAATAACGGACGAGTTTCCAACACTAAATATCGAAAGAGGAAACTGTTACGATCGGTGTATTGAGAATTATAGGAGAGCCCACCATCTTCAAACCAAATGCTGTGATCTAGAGAAAAAGTTAAAAGTACACAAAAAAGACAGTCTAGATATATTGTTCAAGGAGTTTAAATCGAAAGTTGATAGTTTACAAGAAGAAACAGACAAATGCAGTGATGAAACTAAAACAAACTGTCTGAGGAAATGCACCTCCGTACAATCTGCTTCTGCAGATGTCTTGACAGAGGTTGTAAAACACATGAAGGAGCTTTGGGAAAACACAAAAGATGTTTCGCATATTTATCGTGCAACCGAAGATTACACGAAAGTTATAGACGCCAAAACAAAGGAACTGGATTCGTGTGACTTAAACTATTTGTTAACAGTAAACCTCGTTCGATTGTTTGACCCAGACCGGATTGTCACGTTCCAACAGGCAATACTGAGCAGTCAGCTGATAGACAGCATTTACCCGCCGGAAGTCCGCCCTAATCTTAATCTCACTGAAACACTTCATTTTGGAAAAGATACACACATTTCAGGTTGCACTATGCTCAGGGACGGTGTCATTGCATTAGTTGACAAGACACACTCTACTATCAAACTATTCGCAGCGAATGGTTCTTTTAAGGACTGCATGTATGTAGACAGTCCTCCGTTTGACATCACAGAAAGTGACCAAGGTGTCTATGTGTCCCAACCAGATATAAGGCAAATTCGTATCATTGCACTACCTACCGGGAATACGGTGGAACACGGGGGAGTCATTAATACTAGGGGCAAGTGTTTTGGGGTTGAATACGGAGGACAAAGATTAGTTGTGTCCTGCCATTTATCTGGATTCATGTATCAGTTTATAGGGTCTCAGACTTGGCAGTTTTGTGTGTATGGAAACAATAACACACTTCTGCAAGTCATTGAAAAAGACAGATTGGGAAGATCGTTTTACATGAGTCAGGGGTACTTTAACTTCTGTCCATTTCGAAATCAGATCCTGTTTTTATCCAATGACGGAAAAATCGAACAATTCCATATTACAGGACCATCAAGCTTAAAGGATCTAGGACATCTGGGATCAATGGACGGTGAGGAGATAACGGGACTGACTTCCTGTGGAAGTACAATCATCACGTGTCACACAAGACCGGTTTGGTTTAGGCCTAGTGTGTCCACGCTCCGTCTCCAGAGTTCTATTCCGAACGCAATTAGTGACGTAGATTTTAGCACGACATACCCAGGCCCCATGTGCTGCGATATAAGGTCAAAGATCCTCGTAGTTTGCGAGAGGTACAAAAGATTGACAGATAAACCAAAAACTGTGTTTATTTATAATTTCTAACCTTCACTAGAAGTAACGTGAATGAACTCGATCTTTATATAGAAATGTTCGATGTATGTCACGTACACGAGTTTCCTAAGCTATTGATAAATGACTTTCATAGGCACCTGGAAACATTATGCAATTAAAGTATACATGAGTGTTAAATATTAGCATGTGACATTCCTTTACATTCGGTAGAGCACTGAACTCTCATGTAAACAAATACAAAAGTTGTGAAGAGCAATAACTCCAGTACGGATTTTTCTCTACTGTATATCTATCATACATTGATTTCCCTGATGTCCACAATTATATATATTTTTGAAGTAGTGGTTTTGTAAACTGATGAAATTAAAATGTTGTCATTTAAGTTTTTATGCTGTTTGACAAAAAAGTGCGATTTTCATGTTTACTCACATATGAACTGTGACAGTAGTAGTACATCTGAATGATTGTTATCTATTTAGATTGTTATAATAATTACTAGTTAAAATGGACGTGCCCCCGTGGGCCCTCAATTTGGTGAATAAACATATTTCATAAGTTTACCTCTGTTTATGTATGTTTAACAGGAAGACACATATGCTTACCTAGAGAGCTGGAAACGTCTCTATGTCAGTGAGAAATTTTCGAAAGGGAAAAGGGACAACATATAAACTATTAAAATTCACCCTTTCCTATGAAATACACATTCAGAGATTAGGCATACCCCGTCGTGTATAGTATAGGAAATGTTTTCTTATTCGTGCTATATAACATGCATTGATGAATGGGCATGTCTTTGTCTTTTGAGTGATTACTTAGAATATCCTAAATCTACTTATCAAACTTGCCTAAGCTCTGTCTATAACGCTTGCCTTAATTTTGTTTGTTGTATATAGTATATAAGGTATCTCATAAACTTTATCAGATATCTTATTAACGTTTTTCGATATATTTGATACACTTTTTAAGATATCTACAGTCAATCAATCATAAATATATCAATTTTTATAAGATATCTTATAAATTTTATGAAGTATCAATTTACTTTTATTAGATATCTTATGAAAATATTAGATATCTTGTAGGTATTATAAGATATCTTATAAAGTTTATGAGATATCTTATAAAACATAAGATATCTGATATTGGTCAGAACAAACCCTTAAACCAACAGAATTTACAAAGGCAAATAAACAATAAATAAGATTTAGTTACAATTATTGAAAGAAAATTGTAACAATAACATAGTACTAACTTACATTAGGTGAATAAGTCCGTGTCGAACTGACTCTACACACAAAACAATTAATTCCAAAATCCTAGTTCCCAATTATAAACAAAAATCCAAATGCCTAAAGTGCTTGTCTAACTAGAGCTTTTTTGTCATAAATATTCAAAGTGAATGAATTTTCTAGTACAATCTTGAAAGACAATGATGCAACCATTATGTCATCTTTTTACTAAAGAAGTACAAATCGAACTCTAGAACAATCTATGTCACAGGTGTCAATTGAGTGCAAGTAGTACACATCAAGAAGTAAACATCGAACTCTAGGACAATCTAGCTCACAAGTGTCTATTGATTGTAAGTGGTAAACAACACCTCCCCCTTAAAAAGTTTGAATGAAAATGAAAACTTAAATTCTTTAATACATATGTACATCAATTAAAGCAACAACAAAATAACAAAACATACTCAAGACACTCTTGATAAGACATCTGCTATAACATTGTCTTTGCCTTTGAGATGTTTGATATCAATAGCATACTCTTGTATTAATAAACTCCATCTTGTGAGTCTTTGATCATTGTTTGACATTTTATGCAAAAGAGTGAGAGGGTTTTGATCCGTAAAAACAAGAATTGGATGCACAGTAACTTTCAAATAAACATTAAATTGTTCTTAAGC
Source organism: Ostrea edulis (assembly GCF_947568905.1). Classification (NCBI taxonomy): domain Eukaryota; kingdom Metazoa; phylum Mollusca; class Bivalvia; order Ostreida; family Ostreidae; genus Ostrea; species Ostrea edulis. The sequence goes on along the minus strand of NC_079167.1, from coordinate 22,900,146 downwards.
TACGAGCTCGTAACAACAAAGCAAAAAACTCTTTCAATAGTTGAGTAATTCTGTTGACATTTTGTAAGTTTCTTTGAAAAATAAGAAACAACTCTATCTACATTGTCCCCATGTTCTTGGAACAAAACAACACCGTTTCCTACATCACTTTATCTACAGTATGCTTAAATTGCTTAGAAAAATCAGGAGCTGAAAGAACTGGGCTACTCATGAGAACAGATCATCAGGTTTCGGTACGAGAATACACGATGAGCTCCATTCACTTTTACTTGGTTCGCTAATATCATTGTCCATCATGTACTGCACTCCTGTTCTTAAATACTAGAATTTTAATAGATTTAAACGATAGGGATGCTGCTTGATGGGCAAAGCGTCACCAACTATAACATCATGACAAGCGGCATTGGTCTCTCTTGGAACATCCGAGAAAATTGAAGGATAATTAGCCGGATCCAATAAATGTTCTACCAAGCCCTTATCTTTGCTCATCACGAAAATATTAACAGCTCTGAAGAGAAACATACTGTGCGACTACATATGCCAGAAGTGGTGTATTTCAAATGTGGATTCTAATTTTTTTTAAAAGAACTTTTAGTAAACTTGATATCGCAAAACTTTTCTCAAATCAACATCAAAACGTATGACTTTTCAACACTTTACACAACCATTCCTCACGATAAATTAAGGACTAGACTTTTTGACATCATAGACAGCTGCTTCTGCAACAAAAATGGAAAACGCAAATATTCCTATCTAGTGATCAGTCATCCAAAAAATTACTTTGTTAAACGCCACTCTGATTCCAGGCACAAGTCCTCTGAAGTTGAAATAAAAAATATGTTGGAGTTCCTTATTGATAATATCTTCGTGGTCTTTAGGTGATCAGGTCTTCCAACAGTCTGTTGAAATCCCCATGGACACGAATTATGCTCCTTTGTTAGCTGACCTGTCTTTATATTACCATGAAGCAGAATTTATTCTAAAACTTCTACTTGAGAAGAAAAAATCTCCGGCGGTGGCCTTCAATTCGACATTTAGATATATCGACAACGAATTATTTATTAGCAATAATAATTTTCATTCATATGCCGATTCGATATATCCCTGTGAAATAAAACACACCACAGAGTCGTCCACTTCTGCTTCATACTTAGATATTTCATTGAAAGTAGATATTAACGACAAACTGACAAACGGGATGATTTCAGCTTCTTAATCGTCAGCTTCCCATATTTATGTAGCAATATTCCATTATCACTTGCATATGGTGTTTATATCTCTCAACTGATTCGATACGCAAGAGCTTGTTCTGCTTATGGTCAGTTTTTAAATCGAAACAGGCTACTGACAAACAAGTTGATGGTGCAGGGGTTCCAACAGTCTCGTTGAAAGTCAGCATTTCGCAAATTCTATGGTCCTTATAACGATCTATTTTACTGATATAACCTATCAGTGGGTCAAATGCTGTCTGACGTGTTTCATATCTATTGTTAGGCCGTTCTTGGCACACTGATTTTGACTACGGATAACCCCGTTTACCTGATCAAGATATAGGGCTCACGGCGGGTGTGACCGGTCGACAGGGGATGTTTACTCCTCCTAGGCACCTGATCCCACCTGTGGTATATCCACGGGTCTGTGTTAGCCCTACTCTCTATTTTGTGAAAGGTGTTTTGCTTATAGGAGTTATGAGATTGATCACTCTTCGTTGTCTTAACCTTCCATGAGACGTTGAACTTGTTCTCTCTGGTGAAGATTCAAATGTTGCAGTTTGGTATCCAGATTACCAAGAATTTCGGAGTTCTTTAAACGCACACTCTGATTCAAATCCTTTTTACAAGTACAAGCTTGTAGTGTCTTAACATTGGCTAAAGTGGAAATTGATTTTACAGAATTTCGGTCACATCTATCAAAATACTCTTTGAACATGTTGATGTGACAAACTCTGTTTTCTTTACGCCGGCCAGGTGTCTTAACTACATAATTCACATCATGAAGCTTGTTTTCAATTTAAAAAGGACCATAATATATAACCTGCAAAGGATGGCAGGAACAGGCAAAAATACAAGAACCTTATCACCTTGTTTAAAAACTCTGTTCCTAGTCATCTTTGTCATACCAAACTTTCATTTTGGCTTGAGATTTTCTTGTTCTAATTTGCAAGCGTTATGAAGACGCTCTTTAAAATTAGATACATAGGCCAAAAGATTAAGAGTACTAGTTTTGGTTAGCCATCTTTCTTCAGCAACTTCAAAGAACCTCTAATTGTATGGTCAAGCACTAATTCAAATGGAGTTAATCCTAGAGACTATTGAACTGCTTCTATTGCAGCAGATAAAACAAGGTGAACCCCTTCCTCGCAGTCTTTATCATACTGATAAGAACATGTCTTCGTCATAGATTTAAGGGTTTGATGGAGATGTTCAAGTGCCCCCTGAGACTCGGGATGATAAGCAGTAGACTTACGGTATACTGTAAGGTGAAGATAACGAACAGTGATCAATCTCATAACTCCTATAAGCAATACAAAATAGATAGTTGGGCAAACACGGACCCCTGGACACACCAGAGGTGGGATCAGGTGTCTAGGAGGAGTAAGCATCCCCTGTCGACCGGTCGCACCCGCCGTGAACACCTAACTCATGCATGACCTGTTGAAATAATCCTGACATGAAATTTGAAACTTTGTCTGACTGCATAGACTTTGGCAATCCTACAAAACTGAAAAACTCGGTAAGGGCCTTGCCAATGGTCTTTGCCTTAATATTCCTAAGAGGTATAGCTTTAGGGAATCAAATGGACGTAAACATGATAGTAAATACTGTTTCCCTAATATCGTTTTTGGCAAAGGTCCTACACAATCTATTAACACCCGACTGAATGGTTCTTCAAATGCTGGAATGGGTTGGAGAGAGGTAGATGGAATTTTCTGATTAGGCTTAATTACCACCTGGCAAACATGACAAGACTTACAAAATTCAGAAACATCCATTTTTAACTTAGGCCAATTGAAATTATTAAAAATCTCGTTACAAGTCTTATTGACTCCTAAATGACCTGCTATGGGTGTATCGTGAGCCAAACTCATGATGTCCCTACGATGCATGTATCACTGGGACCACTATCTGGTGAACGACCCGCCATACTTCATCTGGTGGTGAATGAGGTGGTCGCCATTTTCGCATAAGGATCCCATCGTTGGTATAGAAGCACTCTCCAACTTTGGCGGCCCTATTCCTAGGTTGGATTATATCAGGGTCCTTATTTTGCTCGGATAATAATTGATCTCTACTGTGGGTGTCCTTGCCCTGGTCTAACTGTGTATTGGGACCATCATAGTCACTGGTTTTCAGTGAAGACTCACTGCTATATGGCTGTCTGCTTTTGATTGAACTGCCATCAAGGTTAAACAGGAAAGTGTCACTGATGTCAATGAGATCAATTTCATTAGATCAACCAGCCGTGTTGAGGGGTTGAACAGGGTCAGCATCGACTTCTTTTCTTGTGGTCATCAATCTAGTAACAGCACAGGCTGGATATAAGTCGTCGTGTTCATCATCAGACGCGACATTGGAAGTGATTTTCTCACAAACTACGGGATCTGGCACAACTCTGTCACCAGCTAAATCGTTGCCTAGCAACAAGGAAACGCCTTGAACAGGAATATTTGGTCGAGCCCCTACGATAACTGGTCCAGTAATTAAATATGATTTCAGATAATTTCTATGTAAGTGAACATCAATGAGGCCTAGCTCAACACCCTGTAATAAAACTGACACACTAGTAGAAGTCTGCTCAGACGAAGGCAAAATATTCTCTAACAAAAAAGCCTGTGCAGCACCAGTATCTCTCAAACTCTGAACAGATTTAACTTCACTAGAGTCATAGAGTGAAACAAATCCCCAGACAAAAAGGGCCTATAATCCTCCACAGAATTAACAGAAATGGAAGTTGAACCCTGAACATCAGGAGTGTCAGAACAAAACGAAGCAAAAGCTTCCGTATCATTTCTAAATGCTGTACAAGCATGTATGTGGATGTGGTTTGTCAAGGTCATTTTTTTCTATTAAGCTTAAAGCATCCACTAATTAGATGACCTGTTTTCTTACAATAAGTACAAGTAGGAAGCGATCCTACACCAGAGGAACCTTCAGAACGTCCTGACATTGTACGTGGAACCTCTGTAAGGTGGTGACTGGGGACTAGATTGAAACTCTGAAGCACTCTTTTTGAGATCGCGGCTTTGACCTTGTCATAATCTGAACTCTCAGCTATGACCAGCGCCGGGTAAACATCGGCCGATTTGCCAATCAAAACACTTCGTAACAAAATGGACCAAACCTGTCGTGGCCAATTCAAATGTTCTGCAACTTTTTCAAACTGAAAGCTGTATGACCCGATGTTCATGTATTATTTTTGTACATAATTACTTTAAAGCAGATTAATTACTTTATAAAGTTATTAACTTTCCCTTAATTACATGCTTGAAAACATCTGCATGTAAAAGAAAACAGTGAGAAAATTATTTAGAAAGTAAATATAGTGGCTACATATATAAATCATCGCATAATAGACGTGTATAAATAGACCCACGTGCGTCAGGGGAATCCCAACATGATGTATTAACTCATACGCAAATGTCTAGTTTTAAGGCTGAAAGAGCGTAAAACAACGAATTACTAAAAGGTATTTGATATTTTTATTTCTACTAAACTTATGGTACGGTACTGTTATAACAAAATACACAGCTTTACACAGGTAAGACCACCGATGATCTGAAAGTTTGAACTGGTCACGTGACTATCACTTGAAATGGCAGAGTGACGCGGTTATTTGTAAACATCGATTTAAAATCAAATTATTTGGGTTAAAACAGGTGAAATAATTCATGATATGTCGTACAGTCTCATAACTACATACGTGCGATGATTTAATAGCGTTTTTACGAGATGGAAAAAAATATTGTAATTCGGACCATACAGCTTGAAGAAAATATCCATCAACTGATTTTTCTTGAAATTTCGGAACTAACCTGATAGTTTTAGCTTCATACATTTCTAACAGGTACAATTTCAGATTTTTGTTGTAGGCCTAATTCTAATTTCTCAATTTCAAATTGTCTTTTTCTCTCTGTTCTTTCATTTTCTGCTTGCATTTTTTCTCTCACAAAATCATATCTCTCTTGTTTTTCTTTTTCTCTTTCCGCTCTTTCATTCTCTGCTCTTTCGTTTTCTAGTTTCATTTTCTCAATTTTTATTTTTATTTCTATTCTAAATTTTTCTAATTCAAATTCTATCATTTTCGCTTGTTCAGCTGTTTGTTTCTGAAAATCATATCACTCAAAAATATTTTCTTCTACAAGTTTTTTTTTAGCGACCTTAACTCTGATATCTTGTTTACGCATTGCAGATCTAATTTCTAACCCAAAGTGTACAGCTAAACTGATCAAATTATCTTTTTTTTAAGGCATCGAACACCTGAACATTTGGCGAGTCAAGAAAATCTGTGACAAAAACATGGTAAATTCTGCTGTCTGTGAAATGCAATCATTCAGAAAAAACTGAAATACAAATCCCGAAAATGCGATGCTTTTATTCATCCTGAACACGGACGAGACCCCAGTTCTGTTATGGGTCAGAATTACCCTTAAAGCAGCAGAATTTACTAACAAAGGTATTTAAAGAACTAGAGATTGTTTTTATAAAAAACAAATGTCTACCCAACTCCCCAAATTGGAAGTACTCAAAATGAAACCTCTTCTCCTTAATGTACTGCATGGTATGGAGGAGAAAGCACGGGCTGCAACAGAGACATTATGAAGTCCGATAAGCCATATAGGAAGAGAAGTGTTGACAAGCTATTTTACACCCTCCACCCCTTTTAGATCCACTATAACATTAAGGATAACATTAGAATCCTCCTATCCCTACAATATGCACATCTACAAATGGCATTGAAGCATTGTACAAAGTTTCAAATCTATCAGATAAGCCATATAGGAGAAGTGTTGACAAGCTATTTTACATCATCCACCCCTCTAAAATCCACTATAACTTTTACTAAAATAATCGGATCCTCCTGTCCAGACAATATGCACATCTACAAATAGCAATGAAGCATTGTACAAAGTTTCAAATCTATCCAATAAGCCATATAGGAGGAGAAGTGATGACAAACTATTTTCATCACCCCCCCCCCTCTTAGATCCACTATAACTTTTAAGGAAATAATTGGATCCTTCCGTCCCGACAATATGCACATCCACAAATGACAATGAAGTGTTGTACAAAGTTTCAAATCTATCAGATAAGCTATTTTGGAGAAGTGTTCACAAGCTATTTTACATCATCCACCCCTTTTAGATCCACTATAACCTTTAGGAAAATAATTGGATCCTCCTGTCCCAAAAACATGCACATCCACAAATGATAATGAAGTGTTGTACAAAGTTTCAAGTCTATCCGATAAGTCATATAGGAGATTTTGGGACAGACAGACGGGCGGACGGAGAGAAAGTACAAACACAATATGTCTCCCCCCTGGAAGAGGGAAGACATAATTAATAAGATTTATTTACAATTATTGAAAGAAAATTGTAACAACAGCATAGAACTAACTTACAATAAGTGAATAAGTCCGTGCCGAACTGAATCTACACACACAAAACAGTTAATTCCAAAATCCTAGTTCCCAGTGATAAAATAATCCAAATGCCTAAAGTGCTTGTCTAACCAGAGCTTTTTATCATAAAAAATTCACAGTGTATTTATGATACATAGTACAATCTTGAAAGACAATGACGCAACCATTCAGTCATCTTTCTACTAAAGAAGTAAACATCGAACTCTAGAACAATCTAGGTCACAGGTGTCAATTAAGTGCAAGTAGTGCACAACATATCATATATGTCTTATAATATATTTTATAAAATTAACGATACCTCCTGTTTTTAACTCTATAAGATATCTTATTTAATATACAAGATGACTTATAAATTTTATATGAGATGTCTTGTATAGTTTATAATATATTTTCACTGTTCGTTATCTTCACCTTGCATTTCATATATTTTGAGATATCTTATAAACTGCATGTAAATTATATGAGATATCTTATAGAATCAAATGTTTACTCCTTTATCCAGTGGATATCGCCCATTACAAAAATTCTGATTATTACACTATGTTTTCCTACGCCGTTCAAACGTCAATTTTACGTAGTTTGTTTACAAAATGTCAGATAGCAAAATTCCCAAAAATACAACCAACATCAATATACAATATAGCTAGTATAACGCGTATCTGATTGTTGGTAAAGGCACGTAGATACGTGAGTAAGTTATCCTGAACAATATATGTATATACATTGTACTAAGGAACATCACCGGATATTCTTCGACTAAAGCTATCAAATAATCGACTAAGACATTTACTCATTTTGACAACCGTAAATAGATAACTACACTTTAGTGTTTTACACGATCAGTTATATGATTACGGATGTGAAGTGTGGGGTGCTCATAAGAAAAGATCGGATTTTTGTAAAAGCATACTGGGTGTAACAAGAGGCCTAAGGGCCACATCGCTCACCTGAGTTACCTTGGCCCATATCTAAAGACTTTCCATATATATTTGCATGTAAAGCCTTAGTCCGTATTGTGACCCCAACCTACCCCTGGAGGCCATGATTTTTACAAACTTGAATCTGCACTATGTCAGGAAGCTTTCATGTAAATCTCAGCTCTTCTGGCTCATTGGTTCTTGAGAAGATGATAAATATTTTCTCTATTTATTTTCAAGTAAAACTTTGATCCCCTATTGTGGCCCCAATCTACCCCCGGGGCCATGATTTGAACAAACTTGAATCTGCACAATGTCAGAAAGCTTTTATGTCAGCTCTTCTGGCCCAGTGGTTCTAGAGAAGAAGTTTTTTAAATGACCCCATTCTATTTTTGCATTTTTGTGATTATCTCCCCTTTGAAGGAGGGAATGGCCCTTTATTTGAACAAACTTGAACGCCCTTTACCCAAGGATGCTTTTGGCCAAGTTTGGTTATAATCGGCCCAGTGGTTCTTGAGAAGAAGATGAAACTGTGAAAAGTTTACGACACCGCCACCGACAAACAACGGACAAATTTTGATCAGAAAAGTTCACTTGAGCCTTCGGCTCAGGTGAGCTAAAAAGTGCTACTCCTAATGTAATGATTTATTGTGAATTGGGTAGATTACCATTGCAATGTGTGGGAAAATTACGAATTTTAAAATATTGGTTAAAGCTTTTATCAGCAAAAAATTGTATCTTGAAATCATGTTATGACTATATGTGTGATGAAATGAGTAGTAAACAAAACTGTAAAAATTGGCTAGTAAATGTTAAAGGTGTTTTGTCAAATGTTGGATTGATGAACTTATGGTTAAATCAATGTACTTTGAGGCCACAATTTATGTTTGTAGTTGCTAAGCAACGTATTTTTGATAATTGTAGACAAACAATACTTTCTGATATCAACTCTTCTTCAAAATGTAGAATTTATAAACATTTGATTGACCATTTTACTTTGCAATCCTACTTAACTAAAAGAATTCCTATACAGTATAAAAAGTTAAGATAATCATTTCACTGCTTAGTTATTGAAACCGGTAGATACAAAAATGTTCCTTTAGAAAGACGTATATGTCCTTTATTTACCTTAGATGTAGAAGATGAGTTTCATTTGAAGAAAATTAAGTGTACCTATTACAGTCATTTAAGAATCAAATTTTTGAAAAAATATTATTATATTCAGAGTATTAAATTATTCAGCTTCGACACAGAATGTAAAGGAATTATGTAACTTGGGTAAATTTATTAAGAATTCCTTTGAAATTAGAAATACCAATGTATAAGCACAATTTCTATTCTTTCTTGAACTTGAACTTTATACGCTTTAGATTTATTACATTGTATACTATGTCTATAAGCTATAGCTGCTTGTGACTAATAAACAACAACTATTCAAAGTATTTAAAATCCCATTTATTGGAAATTGTTAAGCCTTAAAATTATAAATGCAGCGGTATATATTCTTCTTTTTTTTTTCATTTGTAAATTTATTTTGGCTGTCGATCAATTAAAGGTTGGGGGTGGGGGTGCTTACAACTGTCGGTCTTTATCTAATTCCCTTTTCGCTACAAAAGACCTGCATTGTTCACAAAACTTCATAAGACATGGTATGTTACAAGTGTGACGCGTGAGACAAATCACCTGTATATAATACATTGTCTTGTCGACTTTCCGTTGTATATGTACACTTACAGGAACATCACTCTGCTAATTTCAAATTCCCCTTCTTTTCTGAAGAAAAAATATGTCTAAATATCATGACAAGGTCGTGTATATAATCGAAAATTAATTTAATTTGGAATATGCGACTATTTTTAGAGAAGTGAATAGCACGCGGGTGTAGGTTAGGACTGTGCACTTCTCTAAAGAGAATGGATTTACTATACACTCCGTTAGGTTTCCCTGTTCCATTGTGTAAGGCGTGTAGGCGTGTAAAACGTTGCAATGTCATACAAATCTTGATTTATATGCGGAAATATGAAATATAATAAAAACATTTCGAATTATAAAAGACAATATTATCGAATATAAATCAAGGTTTATCGAATATCCATAAAAATTATCGAATATAAATCAAGATTTGTATAACATTGCTACGTTTTAAACGCCATAGATGTGTCCTTGAAGATCGTATAATGAAAACTCAATAATGATGATGAACCAATTTAGCAAACTGATTTTTAATGATTTTCTCCTTTGTATAGTACTACAGTATTTATATAGTGAAAATAATAATGTAAGAAAATGGGCATACTATGGTTTAAATGTAAATCAATGAAACCAACAACTTTAAAGAAACAACTGGAAAAAAATATGAGAGAGAGCTCCCTAGTGTTAGTGTTTTGATTTGGTTAACAATGAAGATTAGTAATAATTGACGTTTTTTCATAGTGTGTAGTATGTGATATTTGTTTATATCTCACTTTAATTTTAAAACCACTATTGTCATTTTGAAAATTCTATTATAATGTATTTAATAATTATAACGCATTTCATTCCCTGAACGGTTACGCACTTTTAAAAACTTTCATTTTGCATTAGTGAATTTACGTTGGAATGATATTTCATTTATGATTTTTAAAAACCACATATTCAAGTGATCTTTATGATAGTATTAACGCTTTTTATGAATTGTTTTTTTTCTGTTTCCATTTTTCAATAGAATATGTAACATTACAATTTCTGTGAGTTTCCTTGGAAGTAGTTTAGAATGCTAAAGATTTTATGCTTTGCATTAAAATTGTCTTGTGCGACTTACAAAGTTTTATGACTACTGAGTTAAGGACATGAAGCCATGTGGTGTATGTAAATGATGGACAGGACTGTTTAACATTGTCAATGAGTACAATAGATTTATGTACTTTTAAATCCAGAATCATTAAGCGGAAGTGTAAAATTTAACATAATAAATCCTACACAAGGATTGAAACTGCAGATAAGCATAAGTTACCGATATAATCAAATTTTATTAAGCTTCAGTAATATTCTGTTCTAGAGACTCCACATCTGTTCCAAAATCCTCGTTATAATTGACAAAAACACACGATCTCGGAACCGTATAAGACAACAGTCTCCGATCAGTATTACTCATGTTGAATTTTTTAAAATATTGAAAAACGATCTCGAGATATTAATTGTTCGTTTCCTTGAATATTGGACAACAGGTCAACTAATAAAAGAGCACAATTTATGCCATTAGGAATTCCAACAGATAGTTAATACGAGCTTCAGGGTACTTGTGAGTAGAAACAGAGTGGTGTTTAATAAAGTAATTTTTAGGACGAATGATCACATAACATGAATATTTCTAAGTCTCGTTTTTATTGTAGAAGAATTTGTCTATGATGTCAAAAGCCTGATAGTGAAAAGTCGCTCATTCTGATGCTGTTGATTTGGAAAAGCTTTACGATTTCAAATTTGCTAAAAGTTCTTTGGAATTTTGAGAATCCACACTTGATTTACACCACTTCTCGCACGCGTTATGGTGCAATACGTCTAAAGTTTCTCTTTCACAGCAGTCAATATTTTGGCGAGTAAAGAAAGGCGCTTAGCAGAACAGTTACAGGATCCTGCAATGCATGTAAACAGTGCAGCATCTCAGAAGTAGTGTCTCAGCCACCAGCAGCTAATACCGTCTTTAACAATAATCAGGGATCCAAATATTTTAGGAAAAGCATCTGAGAGAGAGAGAGAGAGAGAGAGAGAGAGAGAATATTTCAATCCTACATAAAAAAAAATATTTTAAACATATGAAACTATAACGGATTAAGTTCATTTACATCAGAAAATATGATCATAGCATAATAAAGTGCATGATGTTCATGGTGTTAATTTTGTCTGTCGACCAATTACAAATGAATGGTGAACATAACATAGGTAGAGCTGTGAGGCTATATTATCAATTTCTATCCAGATACATTCAACATCAACAGGTTCGAGATCCGCGCGTTTTCGAACTAGAGTAGTACTGTGAATAAAGGATAACCCCACCCGCCAGTGTTAAATTCGATACTTTTGAAATATACTGTGCCGGTTTGATCGCTGATGGTTCAGTCGAGAGGGAACCTGACTAGAGATTCATGGGGCCCCGGATTTCAAATCCCATTCTGATACATTGCATTTTCTCCTTTCCTGTTACGTTTGCATCGTCGCTAACCACGGATACGGAGCCCGGTACTACCTACCCTACCTCATTTGACATAAACGGAGACGATAGGCGTGGCTTGCGACGATGTTACGTTTGGTGCTGTCTGGCCAACCCCTGGAACCGACAGGTGAAAATGCCTGCCGGGGGATAAAGATCCTGGGTTGATGTCTTCATGTGTGAAGACATTTTAGGAGGGAGAAATGTTGCGGTAGAGCAATCAACTTGTTGATAGAGCACCCGACTTCAGACTTTGAAGACCCGGTCTGATCCGTTGCATTTCCTTGCAGACACTGCCTACAACAGCCCCCAGTTTTCGATCTGGTCCTGCATTAAGTTTTGCTTTCCCAAATAAAGCTGCTATGAAATGCTTTCACAAAAATGTGGACCAAAACATTTTACGTATTGGTTTTCCTCTTTGGACATAAAAAAAATTACACCATCAAATCCTGGGGTCAATATTAAACTTGAAAAGTTATATTTCATTGGTCAAATTATACCTGTTAAATACTTGTGTTTTGAGATTAAGAATTTGTTGCAAAATTCTCAATACTTTAACTCAAAAGATGCAGCTTCTTATTCATTTTTTTTCTTTTACATACAACAAAACATTCTATATATTAACTACTCCCACAAGTAAAATCCTTGATTAACATTTCTACACTCCACACCACATTAATTTTATGGATCACAGATCTCTCAACTTGAATGCTGTCTCCCATGATGCAAAGCCCCGTATCTCAACATGATGTGAAGTTCACATCTCTCACTGTGAACCTCAAACCATCTTTTAAAAAAAAGAGATCTCATATTCCAGTGTAATATAGAAATATCAAAATTTCAAAATGAACTTGTAACTGAAAAAAAATCTGTACTAGGCCTACTTCAGTTCCAAGATCAATCTTTTGAGAGAAAAAATCTATATATATATACATGCATATACAGTATAATCTGTCTAAACCGGCCGTGTGTGGTTCCAAAGAAATTGGCTGGTTTACACAGAGTCCGGAGTGCAGAATGTTGAAAAGTATGAGAGTTGCTTCCCTTGTATTCGCTGTCTATCATGCATACATGTGTAATGATTGCTAACGTTTTATTATATCACAAAAACATTCAAAATGTGAAACTATAAATGTCAGTGTTTCATCGTCATGTTCTTTTGAAAAAGTTTCAATTTTTATTAAACGGTATAAAAATCTGGGAATTATTCGTGCACTTTTCTGTTGGTAAATTGTCGATTTCGTCTACATCATCGGCGTCTTCAAGTGCTACATCATGTGCGTTCGTGAAGTTTGTGTTGTGTTCGTCTAAAATTTCTATTTCCCAGCTTTCGTCGTAAATGTGGATGAAAATATCGCTGTTAACTCTATAAATGTGTGAAACGGAAACTGATGTAATGCCGAGTGATCGACAGGACATGGTGAGTTGAGCTAACTTAACTGTATAGCATCACTGTCTGAATCGTCGGAGAGCTGCGAGAGGTCTACCCTGCTTTTGGAAATTGTTGACGATTTTGATTCATTCCAAGAATGTATCGAATTCATCGATTAATTGAACTTTCTCTTTTATTGTCAGTTCTCGTCTCTGTCGTTATGGGGGAGGCTCGTGCACCATTACCTCGTGCTTGGTGCTGTCATAATTGAAAAGTGCATCCCCAAAAATCAGGTTTTATTTTAAACTGAGTAGTACTCATCGCCAATTGAACTCTTTTACTTACCTGAGACTTCCCTTGAGACATCCTTCGTATACACTGCGTGTGATCAATCGAATATACCGACAGGTTGGTCATCCTGGGGTGACTGGTTTAATACGAAAATTAGAGCCAATTACGAGCAGTTGGGACCTTGTGTAAACCGAATACGATTGACGTAACAATTAGGGAGGTGTATCATTGAGGGGCCGGTTTACACAGGATAATTAAGTTAATTAATAGCAGATGTAAGCCGGCCGATATACAGAATACGCAGTATCCAGAGTACAGGGAATGTATTAATAAAGGATTTGTTAAAGAAATGCTGGGGACTATATGTTGTGACCGGAATTGACAGAGCACCGGAGTACTCAGAGGCCGGTTTGGACAAATTATACTGTATATATATACACCTGTACTGTTTCAATCTTCTACAGTTACCTTGGCCTTTGTCCTATTTTGAATTTTTCTGAATGAAAACTACAGTGCGAGTCTTGAAAAACAAATTTAATTATTTTGTTATGTATATTAAACAAGAATGCATGTCAACACATTCATTTTTACTACATACATGTATATCCATTCAAACCAGCAAATAATATGAAAGACTGATGAATATACATTTTCTAAAGAGAATGTAACATCAATAATCATAGATTTCTGCTATTCTGAACTAAAATCAAATTAAACTGATTTACTGACATGAAAATAAATATAGAAACCAGAAGTTCATCTTTCACTTTGGTGTTAATTTAAGTGTCTTTCTTCAACAGTCTACAGATATCATTCTCAACTTGGAGGTGGTGGTGGTGGAGCTCCAAGCATGCCTAAGGTGTTCATATCAAATGCTCCTGGGGGTGGGGGAGGAGGTACTGCCATGGGGTTGTACCCTTGCTGTCCGGGCGGCGGTGGTGGAGGTGGTGCAACACCACTTGGCATTGGTGGTGGAGCTTGTTGCCATGGAGGCATGCTGTTTGGAGGAGGCGGTGCCGGTTGCCATGGTGATGCTGATGTACTAGGAGGAGGTGGTGGTACACCTTGTGCTAAAAGAACATCATTTGTATAAATTTCATGGCTATATCAAATTCTGCTGCTGCTTTTTTCTAGAAGCAACTTTTTAATACAATGTCATATATTAGTTTTTCAGCAACATTTTTATACCTCAAAGTAAATTGCTGATTAATATGAAACTTTTGTAAACTAGTCTACTACTGGACCGAGGAAAAAAACAATAACAAAACAAGAGGCCCATGGGCCTAGAATCGCTCTTCTGATACATTGTAGAACAGGCAAAAATTCTCAACTAACCAAGATTATCAATTAACAAGGTTTTAAAGACCTATCACATGATAGTGTATGAAGGGGAAGGGGATATCATACAGTACACTATTAGATTAGGCAATCAAAATAATTACAAAATGAACCTGAAAATTTAAATGTAACTGTCCAAAAGTAGGTCACGTTGACCTACTTATGGTCGACACACTGAAGACTCAAGATGCATCAACTGACAAGTCAAATAGTATTCAAATATAGCCGTCAAATTCCAAAAGAAGGCCACAGTGACCTACTTTTTGGTCGACACACTCCAAAGACTCAAGATGCATCAACTGACAAAGTTTGATAATAGAAGTCAAATGTTATCTGAAATATTCAGATATAAACGTCAAATTCCAAAAGTAGGTCACAGTGACCTACTTTTTGGTCAACACACCCAAGACTCAACATGCATCAACTGACAAAGTTTGAAAATTGTAAGTTAAATAGTATCTGAAATGTTAAAATATAGCCGTCAAATTCCAAAAGTAGGTCACGGTGACCTACTTTTTGGTCAAACTATGAAGACTCAAGATGCATCAACTGACAAAGTTTGATGATCCTAGCTTTCATAGTGTCCAAAATATGCATCTAAAATTGAAAATGTGAAAGAAGTAGGTACAGTTTCTAATGTCATTTGGCCCAAAATATCGATGATTTCACTTGGAGCTCAAACTCTGGCATTCAAATAAGGAATGGATTAGCAAACACAAAATCCGCTCAGTTTGATCAGCAAAATGATTTGTGTCATATGACGAGAGCATGAAGTTGGCATAAAATTGCAAAAAATGCCATTTTCAATGAAAATATCCACAAATTTAGATGGTTTTCTTCTCAGAAAACATACAGCGCATGCGTCGGGCAAATTCATATTCAAGTATGTTTTTCATCTTAAAATAATACACAATATATATCATTTTCATTTTGCTCGACAAATGCGCATATCTTTTACTGAGCAATAATCTGTATGGCATTTGACAGTTTTCAAGCTTAGTTTGAAAAAAAGGCGGGAAATGTTTTAATCATGATGTCATAATGCTATCCAATTAGGAATATCATTCTGATTTTGTTGACATAGTATACCTGGCATATATTTTACTTTCTTAAAACGCTGATTAAGGTTAATTCCAGACACATTTTATAGAGAGAAAATTTTTGGGCCTTTTTATGTATACAATCGCACCTTGTCCTTTGAATGTCTGCAAAATTCAAAAAGTAGGTCACTGTGACCTACTTTTTTTCCATAAATATGTTTTGAGGCCTCTAGATGCATCAACTTACAAAGTTTGATAATTTTAAACCTCTCGGTATCTGAAATAACAACCTAAAATGTATTCATAAATGATTAGCCATAAAATTCAGAAAGTAGGTCATGGTGACATACTTTTCACATGACGCACTTCAAGGTCCCAGGATCCATCAACTGACAACTTTTGATGATCATAGGCTCAAAAGTGTCCAAGATATGCATCAAAATCTATTTAATAATAATTACCTGCGAAATTCAAAAAGTAGGTCACCATGACCTACTTTTGAGACAACATGATATTAGGTCCTAAGATGTATCAACTGACAAAATTTGATGATCCTAGTCCTTATATTAAGCAAAATATCAAAGTTTTAACAAAACAAAATTTAAGGTCAACTTTGAAGTGACCTTGAGACCACACCCTTTGCCCCAGGATGATGCCTTGAACAATTTTTTATCTACAACCTATTCTCATCCTTATGCATAAGTTTGGTGATATTTTGCCCAGTGGTTCTTGAGAAGATTTTTTAGCAACCACTACTTTTGTTTGCATTTTCCTAATTATCTCCCCTTGTTAAAGGGTCACAACCCTAGTTTTAGTACAAATGAAAGCCCTTGGACCAAGGATACCCCGTGACAAATTTGACAAAAATTGGCCAAGGGGTTCTTGAGATATAGCCCTTTTTCCAAAAAGTTGACGCACACCGCACGCCACACATATGGCCATATGATTAGCTCTTTAAGCCTTCGGCTCAGAAGAGCTAAAAACCAACAAATCGGCTGGTTAGAGGGAGGTTGGTTTGTATTACACAAGTCGAATATGACCAGTGGATGCCAACAGCACACTCAAGCGAAGACTCTAATAAAAATTTGAGTTGGGCCAGTAAAAAATGGTATTTACTAGCCCAACTAGTTGGGTGAAGATTTCAATGCCATTTCAAACATGTTTCTCATAAATTATAATAGGGATCCACGAAAAAGTAAGAAATATGTGAACTATTGTAAAACCCATCTGATATTTTATGTGTTGTCCTAATGAAAACAAGAGGTACTGTGAGCAATGCTCTCTAAGAATACCCCCCGCTTACCCCAATCTCCCAAAGGGTGTTGGTAATAGGTATAAACTAGATGTACCTCTTTTCTGAGTGTAAAAAACAAATGGCATGACAAACCTTGGGTATTCTCGTTTGTAGGGAGAAATGGATTATCTAGGAACACAGCATCTCCATGCGATCAAAAAAGCCGTTAAAGAATTTAAATGGAAACCATATTGCTACTTTGGTGTCCAGTGCGCGTGACCTTTGACCCTTTGACCCCAAAATCGATAGGGAACACCTTCATCCCATGGGTAGTCTATATGTATGATATGGTGACTGTAGGTGGAAAGGATAATGCTTTAGAGCCAGGAAACCATATTGCTAGTTCGATGTCCAGTGTGCTTGACCTTTGACCTTTTGACCCCAAAATCGATAGGGAACATCTTCATCCCATGGGTAGTCCATATGTATGATATGGTGACGGTAGGTAGAAAGGATAATGCTTTAGAGCCCGGAAACCATTGCGTCTACAGACCGACGGACGGACAACCCGATTCCAGTAAACCCCCCCACAACTTGTTGCGGGGGGTATAATGATAAAAATGAAGAGATCAGATAACATTACTTGTCACTTTATTCATTTGATGCAGGTGACTAAGGAATCCATTAACTATTTGTTGGTACATTATTGACTGTCAATCATGTTTTCCATTCCCCTACACATTACATTATTTTATGGCTGACTTTGTGAGGAGATAGTTCTGATGTTTGTTAAGGATAAATAATTGGCTAATATCTGGTTTTCAGAGGTAAAGGACTTGCAAAATTGGCCAGTTTGGAGGGTGGGGTGGAGAGTTTATTGGGAATTAGGCCAAACAAAATCTCTGGTGACGAAGACAAGTTACAAATGTTACCTTGCTGCATCCATGATGTGGGAGGCTGGCTGCTCGGTGGAGGGGGTGGTGGAGCAGACAACAAAGATGGAGGAGGAACACCTTCATTATGAAACAAAAAATGAGAACTACAGTGAAGGAATGCATGTTGTAAAGAACAATTACTAAATCAACAAAGAGTACGGGAATTAATCGAACTTACCACCTCCTGCAGAAGACACAGCACAGTTTTGAGAAGTCATCGTATTTGATTGCCAAGGTGGTGGAACTGGGCCTGTTGATGATGTGTAATGAGAGGGCGGGGCCACAGGGGCTGGCATCTGTCCAGCAGGCATGTGCATGTGTCCTGGCTGCTGCATCCCCACTGGTTGCTGAATACTTGTAGATATGCCCATTGGGGGCTGCACCCCTTGTATATTGTAGCTGACGGGGGGCTGAGAAGTGCTTTGCACCTGTGATGTCTGAACAGGTGTGCTGAGACTGATGTTGGAGACCACTTGTGGGGGTGGAGGACGAGGTTGCTGCTGCCAAGGCGGATTCACTGCCTGCAAATAAAACCATGCAACATTTACCACATACATGTACATCAGACAAGCGCCACTTGCACACTGGAGACGGAGAAATCTTCTTTCCGTGAATGTGTCATTTAGATTTGGTAAGTAGAAAGAAATATGGTATAAAACATAGAGAGGTACTCCTATAATAGTTTATCATGTACAAAGTTTACCATAGGGTTTGGTGGAGGTTGACTGAATGAAGGTCTGAAGGACTGCACTGCCTGTGTAGGCTGTGTCTGACTCTTGGGAGGAGGTGGTCCTTCCCCAAGCTCCGCCATCAGAGACATATACTGCAAAATACAAACATGCTCATACCCATCAAATGTCCAGAATAGAAACATGCTCATACCTATCAAATGTCCACAATAGAAACATGCTCCAACATATCAATGTCCAAAACAAAACACACTAATACATATAAATGTCCAAAACAAAACATGTTCATACATGTATTAAAATGCCCAATATAAATTGAATACTGAAACAATGATCTTTTTCAATCAGACTTTTCCCATTTTAGTGTTTAACATGAGATCTTCACTCGACAAGTTCCCGTGTATCATTTCATATTTACCTCGCTGTCCATTTTAGCTTTGTCAGCTTGAGACACTGGGTTTGCATTCTGTGGATAATTCTTGAATGAATCGCCAGGTCTGAAACACGACACACATTATGAATGCTAGTCAATTGCACAGGTTCTGCATGTAACTTACATGTATTTCATCTTGTGTTGGCTTACAATTGCTATTAAATGATAAGTATTATTTATATCTTACACCCAGAACATGCAGCACAATTTTCTGCCTTTGAACTTACTTTTTTGATTTACAGTCTTGAGCTATATGGCCAGTACCTCCACACAATGAACAGATTATGGTGTTTGTAATAATGTTTTGGGCCTGCTGCAACTGCTTCAGTTTCCTACATAAGAAAAAAGAAAATCATAAGTATTATTGTATTTCAAATAGTAATTGATGCACAGTGCCTGATGAAATCTGTAAATTTGTCTCTAAAGACTTGTTAATGATTTCAATGCTTGTATTCATCAACGGTTTTGTCAGTAAAACACATGCTTTTTCAACGTATTATATTTTTCACTAAAAGAAATGACTCCTCACCTTGACATAGACATTTTTATATTACAAAATACAAATATACTGAAGGAATAGATGTGTAAGTTGTTTGTGTTATGAGGTATATATAGACAATAGAAGCATGGAACAATTTCTGTATAATTATATACCCCCATATCAAGAGCAATCAAAACATTCATTCCATAAATATTAAGTGTAATATCTACGTACGCAAGACCATCGTTTTCTCTTAACGTCCCATTCAGCAAGGCCAGTTCTCTTAACTGCTGGCGTCGCAAGTCATTCTGTCCCTCTGGAACCTCAATGCCTTGTTGAATAATTTCTTTGATCTGAAAATAAGCATCACAATGATTTTAAACACTTCTCAAATAGATACGCTAATACCAGTTAAATCAATAAACACCATTAAAGGATGTAAAACGTGCACTGTACAGGTTTGGTTACCTTTTCGACAGCTTTCTTGACATTTTCTGGATTGTTTGCGGTCACATAGGCATGCAGAGGCTCGTCTTCCCCAGGTAACGGCTGACCATCCTTTCTTCCTATCTTCCCCTCTTTGACAGAACCTTTACCTCGGATGATAATTTTTGCTCCGGTCTGATATAAAGAAACATCGCATGTACTTTTTACATGTATGTCTGTTTATGAAAAACAAAATAAAAGTTTCACGATATTATCCAGAACAGGAATGAATACTCTTGTTAACACTTACATCTTTTTCCAAGTTCTTTAGAGTGTTTCCTCTGGGTCCAATCAGAAGACCCACAAAGTTAATCTCTGGATGGTCATCCTGCGGTATCATGACTTTGTCATTCACTCGAACAATCGGAGGTCTAAAAGAGAGCATTATATGATCATAAAACTCACACACATAAAGACAGTCCTTCACTCAAACAATCGGACGTCTAAAAGAGAGCATTATATGATCATAAAACTCGCACACATAAAGACAGTCATTCACTCAAACAATCAGACGTCTAAAAGAGTGCATTATATGATCATAAAACTCACACACATAAAGACAGTCATTCACTCAAACAATCGGATGTCTAAAAGAGAGCATTATATGATCATAAAACTGACTGGAGTCTTCATATAAAGACAGTCATTAATGGATATCAATAATGATGCACAGAATGAAGAGTTGATCAGTCTATGGTAATCTGTATCTGAATTTGTCTGGAATACTTTATTTTTGTATCCCTCATAACAAATGATTGATTGGATACCATGCAGACAACTACACCTAATAACTGTTGAAATTCAAACATTACGCCCAAATACAAGCAAGGGCATCTGTGATCGCTTATAATGACAACTTAGGTGTGTATTCATTAATTCAAATAATAGAAATGAAACCAATATTCATGTCGTGTTTCTAAGAGAAATGTACCATAACAAAGGAAAATGGTATACGCATGAAACAGGTTCTTCTGAATTTTTGTTGAATAAATAAGCCTAATATTTAGTCCTGACCTAACTTGCAATTATTATTATTCTTTTTTTTTTGCATGAGGGAATTAGAAATAGCTTGACTGAGTCCAGCAGATATCATAATCACATCTACAGTTAACAACTGCTCACCTATCATTTGATTGCATTAGTACCTCTTTTAAATTAAATCAACATGAAAAAATTAATAAACTGATCCTTCATGCAACAAAATATAAAACAAACTTGGCATTTTTGTTTTAAAATACCAAAAACAATTCCAACTGTCTGTATTTGATTGCCATAGTTACTTTGCCCTATGAAATGAGATGAACCGTACAATACAAAATGTAAAATTCAGTAATTTTGGGGCTATACATCCTATTTCTGGATTGGTAAGGAATCGTAATGAATAAAAACAAGGTTCTGGTATGAAACATTATGGTCAGTTGAGTGAGTGTAAATTTATGTATGTGTGCTTGCCAAATACATTGACACAGAAAATTGTTCTTCTTTGACAGTACTACAGGCATTTTGATATTTCATTGCAGAGCTGTCAACATTATAAAATGGAAAATAGTAAGGTGGGGATTTTTTTTATGAATTACCATGTAACCTGAGTAATTTTAGGCACATTTCAATTCCAATTTAATGAATTTAGACATACTAATTGTTATACAATTTACAACTGCAAAAGATCAAATACATCTTTTATTGATTTTACTTTCTAAAACTTGTGTAAAAACAATATTGTTACATTAGTATATTGCATAATTTTACAGTTACTGTGTCAGTTATTCTGGCAAGTTTATATATATATATATCAGAGTTCTTGAAAAGTGTCGGTAATGTCGGATTATCCGATAAAAGTAGTAAATGTCCGACATGAGTTACTTAATTGTCGGTCCTGATGGCCGATATAAGATCGGGATCAAAGTCCGTTTTTTACCGGGAAAAATGGCGGTCATATGGCCCATAAATTTTCAAACCGATGCTAAATCCGGCAACACATTGAAACGTAAACGTGAGGAATCAGTTGTGAGGAACTACGAGGAGAAGAGAAACTGATTGTGTCTCCGCCTGGCAATCTGGGAGACAATGACTTTTATTTGCAGCGTTTTTACCTACTGCTTGATGACACAATCTGCCCAAAGTCGAAACTGACGAAAGACCAACTACACTCGGGCTTAAGTGAGAGAAAAAGTAGTTATAACGATTGCAGAGGAAGATGAGAAAGTAGTTGAGAGGAATATACAGGATAGAGAGAAAAATGGAGGATGAGAGAAAAGTGGAGGGTGAGAGAGAAATAGAGCAAGAAAGTCACTTGGATAGTCAAAGTGAGGAAGATCCATTCAGAGTGTAAGGAAGATGAGAAAGGGTATGAAAAGATAATTTATAAACTTATAGCTGAGATGGAGATTGAATACAATTACACATGTAGTTGATTTTAAATAAAATATCAGAAAACCTCAAAAGCGATGCATTTTTATCTGGACTGACACTATTTCTAACAGTGTCAGACCAAATGTCTGACACTTCAAAAGAAATTTCAAGAACTCTGATATATATATATAATTTTAGTTACTGAATCAGTTATTCTAGCAAGTTTTTTTTTTATGTCATTTTCGCCGCCGTGAGAAATGTTGAAGTTTGTCAAACAGATTGTACATGTATACAAACTCCCCCTTTTTGACTTTGAAACGAATAGATGATTACAGTGTACTTGCATATTGTTCTTTGAATTTCTAGCTCCATTAGGCTT
This sequence comes from Ostrea edulis, assembly GCF_947568905.1. NCBI lineage: Eukaryota > Metazoa > Mollusca > Bivalvia > Ostreida > Ostreidae > Ostrea > Ostrea edulis. The sequence continues at coordinate 22,877,371 of NC_079167.1, read as the reverse complement.
TCTCCTTTGGGGGAGTATTGTTGTTATTTCCATCAACACATGCTTTACATTTAGTAGCAGCTGCCATATTGTTTATTTTAAAGCATTAAAATGATCGAGACTCTATATAGATATAGACTATGCAAACAAACGTAGTAACGACTATAGCTTGCTTATTATAAAAGTAAAAACCAATGACGGACAGCTCTAAAAATTTCGAAATGTCAAATAAGCGAAAATCAGAAGATGTTCAGTGAAATCGTAAGGCGTATTTTCGGCCCTAAAATCATAAGCCTTACGCCAAAATCGTGAGGGTTGGCAGCTCTGTTATTGTACAGAGATAACAGATTCAGAAGATATTAAAATAACTTGTGTTCTGCAAGTGTTTTGATATTTCAATGGACAGAGACTGTTTTGATACTTTATTGTAGAGATTCAGAAAATCTTACTTGAAGTCTGAGAGTGTTTTGATATTTTATTGTAGAGAGATTCAGAAGATCTTACTTGTAGTCTCTGGGCGTTTTGATATTTCTTTGTACAGATATTCTATTGAACAGGGATGCAGAATATCTTACTTGTGGTCTGCGAGTGTTTAGATATTCTATTGTTTTATTAATACAGTGGGTCGCTATGGCAGTATTAACTGTATTTTATTGTAGCCTGCAGGTGATTTGATATTTTATTGTACAGAGATTCAGAAGACCTTACTTGTAGTCTGCGAGCGTTTTGATATTTTATTGTACAGAGATTCATCACATCTTACTTGTAGTCTGCAGGTGGTTTGTAGTCACAGTTGAGTGAGATGGCTTGCTGAACCAGACAATGCCTTTCCTCCTCCAGGTTTTTCCGAGTCCTGTATTCTCGGGTGTTCAGTCTCTTGCCCTCATTGTTGTAGATCGGCTCTGGGGATGGCGACCTTCAAAACCAAAGATAGAAATGCAAAGGATCTGACATTTCTCTACTTATCATATTTGTCCAGTGATAATACATTACAGTGTTGAAATAATTTTGTATGCTTAGAAAACACAATGATAAATGAAATTTGGAATAAAATACTGGTTGCTCATAATTCAAAACACCTTAACTCGTATCTTAAAACACTTTCTTTTTCTTTCAAATATGCTGACAATTCATATGTCATTAGTCCTCTTTCGAAGTTCACATATACATGCATGATTATTATCACTGGACATTAATGATAAGCAATAATTCAGAGTTATCTCTTCCACATTCATTCCATTGATTTTAGCGACAGGTTGACCATATTCTTTTTGAACAATTAATCAAATATCAACTTTGCAAGATTTTATAAAAGATGGAAGCATTTTTAATGCAACAAAATGGGTAATGAAATCCTTATTTTGTAAATTCTATTTATTCCAAAATGATAATACAACTTTTTTTTACAAATAATTACAAAAATTGAATGCAGTTTAGGCCAATATCTGCCCAAGCCAAAATAATATTTCAAAAATAATCTCTACACAAAATCTAACCACAAACGAATGATGACAAAGTTGAAATCAACCCTGTATCATAATAATAAATCTGAAAACGAAACTTAGTTATCTGAAATGTGTGACTTTTTTTTAATATCATAAGAAAAAAAAAAAACCAACTAATGTTTAAACCTGAAATACTAGACAATTGATTATGGCAATATGAGTTAGCCGGATATTGTATACAATGATTGGAAAACATCAACAAATTTTAGAATGAGTGATTATTCAATGTATCAGAAATAGAACTGAAATGAAGGAATTTATCATAAATTAGTGGTACATGTTTATCATTTTCAAGCTTATTCAAATTATGATTCATATCATCATGCTCTGAAATTAAGGGAATAAATTACAGCACCTTCCTCGCTGTATGGCCTTCACACGAAATTCTCATTAGCAAAATAGAAACACTGATTAGAACAAGTCTTAATTATACATGAAACTATACCTGAGGAATTCTGGGTCATGGCACACACCATCAATTGTATACAATTCAGGCCAAAAACAACACTTATATCCCAGCGTACCAACAATTGAGATTATAATTCAAGACATTTGCTATTTGAGGAGGGGGTAGGGCAAAGATAATTTACTACACTGTTTACAAATTTCAAACAATGACCAAACCGAATTCTGTAGCCTGACTGTTACACTACTCAGTTCCACAGGCACCTGCAGTGTGGAAAGTGTGTATACATCTTATGTTCATACCCCCCCCCCCCCCCAATAAAAAATATAGAGCTGATAATTTGTCCAAAATATGTTATTTTTGATCACCTTTGTAAATCGTTCTGAATGATCAGTATGTACTTTTTATAAGCTTTAGAGATGATTTTTTTTTAATACAGGTGCCTGTGCTCACTGTACTGCAAGAAATAACAGCTCGATCGACTGAATTTTTTTGGCCACAAAACTATTTCAAAATTATTCAAATAAGTCCACAAATAGACAGTAAGTACAACTTTTCTAAATTTATTTATCCCAGAAAAAGTCAATTTCTTTAAATTATTTTGTTTCTTTGGCTGAGTATTTCATAAATATCTAAAATCTGTCAGTTGTGAAACCAGAACTGTGAAATTAAGAAGTTTTGGGATTTAAAAAATCATGGTATTTTGTGTTGTTTGCGTACCTTCACACCAATTATAACAATGTAATTAGTTTTGGGATTATCCCTCCAGAGAAAAAATATTTTCAAAATGAAATCGTTTTCTATCTAAATTTGACAATACAATTTGCTCATGTGTGTGTGCCATTCCCTGCACTCTGGATATCATGTCGGAATTCAGCTGGCCTGCGTGAAATTAGAGTGGGTTATGCACGTGACCAAACCTTTCTTCTGGATTGGCAGGGATTCCCAAGTCTCCGGTTCGTAGTCTACGACTAACTTCCTCTATTTGAAGATGCACTGGAATGCAATTGTTAATAATCAATCATGACAGAAAATGGATTCAATTTCATTGTAATCAAAGATGCTGGAATATCATACAAACCTGAATGACCAGAACAATGGAAAGATTTCCACACAGAGCAAACATGGATTTACCATCATCAAGGTAGCTCATTGCACCAAGAATTATACTATTTAGGACACTATGCTACAAGATGGTGATTTACAGGTTTTGTGAAATTTCTTATACCAATCGATATGTTTATCTATCAGTGCAGCTCAGTAGATAAAGTATTGGGCAAGTGACTCGCATATCCCAAGTTCAAAACCACCAGTCTATTGTTCATATGAAAATAATATTTTTTATCCTAAATCACATGCTTCCAGCCTTTTTGCCACATATTTGTATTATATACCATCAATATCTTTCATAATTAAAGGATTTTGTGCTGATTTGAGAAATGCTTTCAGGATGTGGTGAGCCACCTTAATCGATCACACTCAGAATCAATATTTGTTTTGAAAGATCCCTCTTTATCTGACATCAAAGAAACTTCAAATATCATATCAAGAAATGATCATAACACTGATTTAAAATTCGAATGAATCTGCCAGAACTTGTAGAAGTACACTTTTGGACGTTTTTAGCATCATGTAATCTGTCCTCTTGGCGCATGCAGAAAAACTTCTCAGGGAGATTTCACACTTCTCTCATGTCAACACCAGTAGCAGTGCTTACTACGTTGTACAACATCCCATGGAAAATGTGTTGCCTGCAGGCTTGGGACCGTAACACTGAGACAAGCTCACTTTTGGTCCAAGTCTCACTTATGAAACAAATTGAAAAGTGAGACTGGGATTAAAAGGCAACTGATCTCAGTTTCATGCACCTGAAGCCAGGCCCTTGGGCCATAGCACTTATACAAGCTCAATTTAGATCTGAGTCTTGCTTTCATAGTTCTAAGGAATATATAAAAGTGAGACTTATTACATTAACAAACATGAAAACTAAATGTGTAATTTTTTTTTTGCTATCTCCATCTTAACATAAAACTGTAAACATGCTAAATATCAATTTTAATGCAAATAAAAAGAATACAAATATCTTTTTTTTAAATCAAAGGTACCAACTCGATGACAGGTGACATTTAATATGACATCATCATTATTAGCACTGAAAAGAATATCAGGATTATTTTACCCTGCTAAAAAATAGTTCACATTAAAAGATTGATAATAAATCATCTTAATCTTAGACAATGGCAAAATTAAAACATCTGTGCATCAAGATATAAAATATTACTGCCATCTTGCATCAAAGGACCTACAAGCAAACTCATGATAAAATTATATTAATTAGTATAATTTCTTAACACAGGGATGGGGAACTACTGAGTTTGACATACTCCAATACTTACAGAGGTACTGTTTCTCTTGGTTATCAGAGAGTCCATGTGGAATCACAGTGGGCATGCCCGGTATGATAGTCTTGTCAATTTCTGTCTCCTGGGCCCATCTACTCTTGCGTTTTTTCTTCTTGTCACCACCTCCATCAGATGACCATGATGCTGATTAAAAATATGTAAAGAGGATGTATACAAGCTTGTATTGTTATCATTCATAGGCATGTGAACTTACAATCTTTTGTAAAAAAAAAAAAAAAAAAAAAAATGTAGTTGGCTTAATCTTTTAATATTTGAGAAAAAATTAGTACTGTACCTTTATTCCTTATAATTAAAATTAAGTAAATTGTGTTTGAATTTATTTGACAAATAATTCTAAAAGAAAATTTTAATTTCATATGACACTGACCGATATTGTTATAGCAACAAAGGACATTATATAACGGGATTTAACGGCAGCTTTATACGATATAAAAAACTTCTAACAGTCTATAGGAACTCTTCTATATTAGGAGATAAACTATTACACCATGGGAACATCATTTTGAACAGAAGTTTAAGGACTGTTTTAATTTTGGGATTACAGACCCAGAAGGTAAGCAATGCAGCATTATGTATAGTGAAATAGAGTTAGTTTCACTGTGTACATGCTGATGACCAAAGTATATATTACGATCATCAAAAAATGGCAGCTGACCTCATCGTTAAGAATTTTATACTCACAATTTCAAATGATTGATTATTCATTTGCATCATTTTAATATAATTATCAAGTATCCAGTGGAGTATTCTTAATGTTAGTCAATGTAGTTTTCTCAAAAGCAAGCTTATTTATCGATAAAACGACCTCCAAGTTTGTAGTAGTAAGACCTTTCCAAATTCTCATGCTTTTAAAATGCGTTGTGTAAAGTAATTTTCATTTTGAAAGTTCTGTAAATAACAATCATGTTCGATTATCAATCAAAAAAATACTTCAGATTTGATAATCGATTGTAAATATCTTACGATTCTTGAATACTAGCTTGATTTGCTTTTCAAATAAAATCATTTATTCGAAGCAAACAAGAATGTCACTATAAGTGCACATTGATTGCTAGAAATGACCGAAGCTGAAAGTAAATTTCTAGAACTGACCGAAGCTAAAAATAAATTTCTAGAACTGACTGAAGCCGGCTACTAACATTTCAAGTGCTAT